>NW_027249194.1:0-512326 GCF_030848795.1 Temnothorax nylanderi | reverse complement strand
CTCCGGTTCGCGCTGGGTGACTCACTTTCACCATCCTGACGCGTTCCTAGAGCGGCTTCGCGATCGGCCCTCCGGTTCGCGAATTCGGGTTCCGCCGGTCGGATCGACTCGAAACTCGGCTGTGTGACTCACTTTCACCTCCTGACGCGTTCCTAGCGCGGCTTCGAGATCGGCCCTCCGGTTCGCGAATTCGGGTTCCGCCGGTCGGATCGACTCGAAACTCGGCTGGGTGACTCACTTTCACCATCCTGACGCGTTCCTAGCGCGGCTTCGCGATCGGCCCTCCGGTTCGCGAATTCGGGTTCCGCCGGTCGGATCGACTCGAAACTCGGCTGGGTGACTCACTTTCACCTCCCTGACGCGTTCCTAGCGCGGCTTCGAGATCGGCCCTCCGGTTCGCGAATTCGGGTTCCGCCGGTCGGATCGACTCGAAACTCGGCTGGGTGACTCACTTTCACCTCCCTGACGCGTTCCTAGCGCGGCTTCGCGATCGGCCCTCCGGTTCGCGAATTCGGGTTCCGCCGGTCGGATCGACTCGAAACTCGGCTGGGTGACTCACTTTCACCTCCCTGACGCGTTCCTAGCGCGGCTTCGCGATCGGCCCTCCGGTTCGCGAATTCGGGTTCCGCCGGTCGGATCGACTCGAAACTCGGCTGGGTGACTCACTTTCACCTCCCTGACGCGTTCCTAGCGCGGCTTCGCGATCGGCCCTCCGGTTCGCGAATTCGGGTTCCGCCGGTCGGATCGACTCGAAACTCGGCTGGGTGACTCACTTTCACCTCCCTGACGCGTTCCTAGCGCGGCTTCGCGATCGGCCCTCCGGTTCGCGAATTCGGGTTCCGCCGGTCGGATCGACTCGAAACTCGGCTGGGTGACTCACTTTCACCTCCCTGACGCGTTCCTAGCGCGGCTTCGCGATCGGCCCTCCGGTTCGCGAATTCGGGTTCCGCCGGTCGGATCGACTCGAAACTCGGCTGGGTGACTCACTTTCACCTCCCTGACGCGTTCCTAGCGCGGCTTCGCGATCGGCCCTCCGGTTCGCGAATTCGGGTTCCGCCGGTCGGATCGACTCGAAACTCGGCTGGGTGACTCACTTTCACCATCCTGACGCGTTCCTAGCGCGGCTTCGCGATCGGCCCTCCGGTTCGCGAATTCGGGTTCCGCCGGTCGGATCGACTCGAAACTCGGCTGGGTGACTCACTTTCACCTCCCTGACGCGTTCCTAGCGCGGCTTCGCGATCGGCCCTCCGGTTCGCGAATTCGGGTTCCGCCGGTCGGATCGACTCGAAACTCGGCTGGGTGTACTCACTTTCACCTCCCTGACGCGTTCCTAGCGCGGCTTCGAGATCGGCCCTCCGGTTCGCGAATTCGGGTTCCGTCGGTCGGATCGTCTCGAAACTCGGCTGGGTGACTCACTTTCACCTCCCTGACGCGTTCCTAGCGCGGCTTCGAGATCGGCCCTCCGGTTCGCGAATTCGGGTTCCGCCGGTCGGATCGACCCGAAACTCGGCTGGGTGTCTCACTTTCACCTCCCTGACGCGTTCCTAGCGCGGCTTCGAGATCGGCCCTCCGGTTCGCGAATTCGGGTTCCGTCGGTCGGATCGACTCGAAACTCGGCTGGGTGACTTCACTTTCACCATCCTGACGCGTTCCTAGCGCGGCTTCGCGATCGGACTTCCGGTTCGCGGATTCGGGTTCCGCCGGTCGGATCGACTCGAAACTCGGCTGGGTGACTCACTTTCACCTCCCTGACGCGTTCCTAGCGCGGCTTCGCGATCGGCCCTACGGTTCGCGAATTCGGGTTCCGCCGGTCGGATCGACTCGAAACTCGGCTGGGTGACTCACTTTCACCTCCCTGACGCGTTCCTAGCGCGGCTTCGCGATCGGCCCTCCGGTTCGCGAATTCGGGTTCCGCCGGTCGGATCGACTCGAAACTCGGCTGGGTGACTCACTTTCACCTCCCTGACGCGTTCCTAGCGCGGCTTCGCGATCGGCCCTACGGTTCGCGAATTCGGGTTCCGCCGGTCGGATCGACTCGAAACTCGGCTGGGTGACTCACTTTGACCTCCCTGACGCGTTCCTAGCGCGGCTTTGCAATCGGCCCTCCGGTTCGCGAATTCGGGTTCCGCCGGTCGGATCGACTCGAAACTCGGCTGGGTGTCTCACTTTCACCTCCCTGACGCGTTCCTAGCGCGGCTTTCGCGATCGGCCCTCCGGTTCGCGAATTCGGGTTCCGCCGGTCGGATCGTCTCGAAACTCGGCTGGGTGACTCACTTTGACCATCCTGACGCGTTCCTAGCGCGGCTTCGCGATCGGACTTCCGGTTCGCGAATTCGGGTTCTGCCGGTCGGATCGACTCGAAACTCGGCTGGGTGACTCACTTTGACCTCCCTGACGCGTTCCTAGCGCGGCTTCGGAATCGGCCCTCCGGTTCGCGAATTCGGGTTCTGCCGGTCGGATCGACTCGAAACTCGGCTGGGTGACTCACTTTCACCTCCCTGACGCGTTCCTAGCGCGGCTTCGAGATCGGCCCTCCGGTTCGCGAATTCGGGTTCCGCCGGTCGGATCGTCTCGAAACTCGGCTGGGTGACTCCCTTTCACCTCCCTGACACGTTCCTAGCGCGGCTTCGCGATCGGACTTCCGGTTCGTGAATTCGGGTTCCGCCGGTCGGATCGACTCGAAACTCGGCTGGGTGTCTCACTTTCACCTCCCTGACGCGTTCCTAGCGCGGCTTCGAGATCGGCCCTCCGGTTCGCGAATTCGGGTTCCGCCGGTCGGATCGACTCGAAACTCGGCTGGGTGACTCACTTTCACCTCCCTGACGCGTTCCTAGCGCGGCTTCGCGATCGGCCCTCCGGTTCGCGAATTCGGGTTCCGCCGGTCGGATCGACTCGAAACTCGGCTGGGTGACTCACTTTCACCTCCTGACGCGTTCCTAGCGCGGCTTCGCGATCGGACTTCCGGTTCGCGAATTCGGGTTCCGCCGGTCGGATCGACTCGAAACTCGGCTGGGTGACTCACTTTCACCTCCCTGACGCGTTCCTAGCGCGGCTTCGCGATCGGCCCTCCGGTTCGCGAATTCGGGTTCCGCCGGTCGGATCGACTCGAAACTCGGCTGGGTGACTCACTTTCACCTCCCTGACGCGTTCCTAGCGCGGCTTCGCGATCGGCCCTCCGGTTCGCGAATTCGGGTTCCGCCGGTCGGATCGACTCGAAACTCGGCTGGGTGACTCACTTTGACCTCCCTGACGCGTTCCTAGCGCGGCTTCGCGATCGGACTTACGGCTTCGCGAATTCGGGTTCCGCCGGTCGGATCGACTCGAAACTCGGCTGGGTGACTCACTTTCACCATCCCTGACGCGTTCCTAGCGCGGCTTCGAGATCGGACCTTCCGGTTCGCGAGTTCGGGTTCCGCCGGTCGGATCGACTCCGAAACTCGGCTGGGTGACTCACTTTCACCTCCCTGACGCGTTCCTAGCGCGGCTTCGAGATCGGACTTCCGGTTCGCGAATTCGGGTTCCGCCGGTCGGATCGACTCGAAACTCGGCTGGGTGACTCACTTTGACCATCCTGACGCGTTCCTAGCGCGGCTTCGCGATCGGACTTCCGGTTCGCGGAATTCGGGTTCCGCCGGTCGGATCGACTCGAAACTCGGCTGGGTGACTCACTTTCACCTCCCTGACGCGTTCCTAGCGCGGCTTCGAGATCGGCCCTCCGGTTCGCGAATTCGGGTTCCGCCGGTCGGATCGACTCGAAACTCGGCTGGGTGTCTCACTTTCACCTCCCTGACGCGTTCCTAGCGCGGCTTCGAGATCGGCCCTCCGGTTCGCGAATTCGGGTTCCGCCGGTCGGATCGACTCGAAACTCGGCTGGGTGACTCACTTTCACCACCCTGACGCGTTCCTAGAGCGGCTTCGCGATCGGCCCTCCGGTATGCGAATTCGGGTTCCGCCGGTCGGATCGACTCGAAACTCGGCTGGGATACTCACTTTCACCACCCTGACGCGTTCCTAGAGCGGCTTCGCGATCGGCCCTCCGGTATGCGAATTCGGGTTCCGCCGGTCGGATCGACTCGAAACTCGGCTGGGATACTCACTTTCACCTCCCTGACGCGTTCCTAGAGCGGCTTCGCGATCGGCCCTCCGGTTCGCGAATTCGGGTTCCGCCGGTCGGATCGACTCGAAACTCGGCTGGGTGACTCACTTTCACCACCCTGACGCGTTCCTAGCGCGGCTTCGCGATCGGCCCTCCGGTTCGCGAATTCGGGTTCCGCCGGTCGGATCGACTCGAAACTCGGCTGGGTGACTCACTTTCACCTCCCTGACGCGTTCCTAGCGCGGCTTCGCGATCGGCCTCCTGTTTCGCGAATTCGGGTTCCGCCGGTCGGATCGACTCGAAACTCGGCTGGGTACTCACTTTCACCTCCCTGACGCGTTCCTAGCGCGGCTTCGCGATCGGCCCTCCGGTTCGCGAATTCGGGTTCCGCCGGTCGGATCGACTCGAAACTCGGCTGGGTGACTCACTTTTACCTCCCTGACGCGTTCCTAGCGCGGCTTCGCGATCGGCCCTCCGGTTCGCGAATTCGGGTTCCGCCGGTCGGAACGTCTCGATACTCGGCTGGGTGACTCACTTTGACCATCCTGACGCGTTCCTAGCGCGGCTTCGCGATCGGACTTCCGGTTCGCGAATTCGGGTTCTGCCGGTCGGATCGACTCGAAACTCGGCTGGGTGACTCACTTTCTACCTCCCTGACGCGTTCCTAGCGCGGCTTCGCGATCGGCCCTCCGGTTCGCGAATTCGGGTTCCGCCGGTCGGATCGACTCGAAACTCGGCTGGGTGACTCACTTTCACCTCCCTGACGCGTTCCTAGCGCGGCTTCGAGATCGGCCCTCCGGTTCGCGAATTCGGGTTCCGCCGGTCGGATCGACTCGAAACTCGGCTGGGTGACTCACTTTCACCATCCTGACGCGTTCCTAGCGCGGCTTCGCGATCGGCCCTCCGGTTCGCGAATTCGGGTTCCGCCGGTCGGATCGACTCGAAACTCGGCTGGGTGACTCACTTTCACCATCCCTGACGCGTTCCTAGCGCGGCTTCGCGATCGGCCCTCCGGTTCGCGAATTCGGGTTCCGCCGGTCGGATCGACTCGAAACTCGGCTGGGTGACTCACTTTCACCTCCCTGACGCGTTCCTAGCGCGGCTTCGCGATCGGCCCTCCGGTTCGCGAATTCGGGTTCCGCCGGTCGGATCGACTCGAAACTCGGCTGGGTGACTCACTTTCACCTCCCTGACGCGTTCCTAGCGCGGCTTCGCGATCGGCCCTACGGTTCGCGAATTCGGGTTCCGCCGGTCGGATCGACTCGAAACTCGGCTGGGTGACTCACTTTGACCTCCCTGACGCGTTCCTAGCGCGGCTTCGAGATCGGCCCTCCGGTTCGCGAATTCGGGTTCCGCCGGTCGGATCGACCCGAAACTCGGCTGGGTGTCTCACTTTCACCTCCCTGACGCGTTCCTAGCGCGGCTTCGAGATCGGCCCTCCGGTTCGCGAATTCGGGTTCCGTCGGTCGGATCGTCTCGAAACTCGGCTGGGTGACTCACTTTCACCTCCCTGACGCGTTCCTAGCGCGGCTTCGAGATCGGCCCTCCGGTTCGCGAATTCGGGTTCCGCCGGTCGGATCGTCTCGATACTCGGCTGGGTGACTCACTTTGACCATCCTGACGCGTTCCTAGCGCGGCTTCGCGATCGGACTTACGGCTTGCGGTTTCGGGTTCCGCCGGTCGGATCGACTCGATACTCGGCTGGGTGACTTCCTTTCACCATCCTGACGCGTTCCTAGCGCGGCTTCGCGATCGGCCCTACGGTTCGCGAATTCGGGTTCCGCCGGTCGGATCGACTCGAAACTCGGCTGGGTGACTCACTTTCACCTCCCTGACGCGTTCCTAGCGCGGCTTCGCGATCGGCCCTACGGTTCGCGAATTCGGGTTCCGCCGGTCGGATCGACTCGAAACTCGGCTGGGTGACTCACTTTGACCTCCCTGACGCGTTCCTAGCGCGGCTTCGAGATCGGCCCTCCGGTTCGCGAATTCGGGTTCCGCCGGTCGGATCGACTCGAAACTCGGCTGGGTTACTCACTTTCACAAAGGTAAAGGTAAAGGTAAAGGTAAAGGTAGAGGTAGAGGTAGAGGTAGAGGTAGAGGTAAAGGCAAAGGAAAAGGCAAAGGAAAAGGCAAAGGAAAAGGCAAAGGAAAAGGCAAAGAAAAAGGCAAAGGAAAAGGCAAAGGAAAAGGAAAAAAAAGGAAAAGGAAAAGGAAAAGAAAAAGGAAAAGGTAAAGGTAAAGGTAAAGGTAAAGGTAAAGGTAAAGGAAAAGGAAAAGGAAAAGGAAAAGGAAAAGGAAAAGGAAAAGGAAAAGGAAAAGGAAAAGGAAAAACCCGATTTCTAGTATCGTGTACACAACGGCTTAACAGAAAGGCTGCAGATTGGCTATCGCATTGGATCGACTCGAAACTCGTCTGGGTGACTCACTTTCACCTCCCTGACGCGTTCCTAAAGCGGCTTCGCGATCGGCCCTCCGGTTCGCGAATTCGGGTTCCGCCGGTCGGATCGACTCGAAACTCGGCTGGGTTACTCACTTTCACCTCCCTGACGCGTTCCTAGAGCGGCTTCGCGATCGGACTTCCTGTTCGCGGATTCGAGTTCCGCCGGTCGGATCGACTCGAAACTCTGCTGGGTTACTCACTTTCACCTCCCTGACGCGTTCCTAGAGCGGCTTCGCGATCGGAGGTATCGGCTGTCTCTTCCCGTTTCTTCCGCTGCACATGACGAAAGTGGGACTGAGCATCGAGAACGTGAGGTTCGTGTCGATGGTTTCGCCGGCGATAGCGATACTGGGGCCGCTAATAGCGGGACCGATCGCCGACAAGCTCGCCGGCCGCCAGAGCAACAATGATAAATCGTCGACCGATCGTTACCTTCGCGTGATGATCGCCGTCGCCTGCATCTTCTCGGCGCTCTTCTACTCGCTGCTGATGCTGGTGCCCACGGTGGAATGCGCGTTACCGGCCGGGAAAGGCCCAGGCCTCAAATTCAACTGCGATCGGCGCGGAGCTATAGTGCGGCAAGAGAGATGCGAGGATCGTTTTGGTTGCCATCGCTGGGCCGATGATGACAGAGGTGTGGGTGCTATGCTGCTGGAAAACTGCAACTACGCCTGCTACCCGACCGGCTGGCGACGATGGCATTCAGAACTAACACGCACGACGACGTTCCGAGGTAGCGTCGACTTCACCTATCACCCTATCACCTATCACCCTATCACCTATCACCCTTACACCTACCACCTATCACCTTATCACCTATCACCCTATTACCTATCACCCTATCACCTATCACCCTATCACCCTATCACCTATCACCTTATCACCTATCACTCTATCACCCTATCACCTATCACCCTATCACCTATCACCTTATCACCTATCACCTATCACCTTATCACCTATCACCCTATTACCATATCACCTATCACCCTATCACCTATCACTCTATCACCCTATCACCTATCACCCTATCACCTATCACCCTATTACCTATTACCCTATCACCTATCACTCTATCACCCTATCACCTATTACCCTATCACCTATCACTCTATCACCTATCACTCTATCACCTATCACCCTATTACCTATCACCCTATCACCTATTACCCTATTACCTATCACCTATCACCTTATCACTATATCACCCTATCACCTATCACCCTATCACCTATCACTCTATCACCTATCACTTTATCACCTATCACTTTATCACCTATCACTTTATCACCTATCACCCTATTACCTATCACCCTATCACCTATCACCCTATCACCCTATCACCTATCACCCTATTACCTATCACCCTATCACCTATCACCCTATTACCTATCACCCTATCACCTATCACCTATCACCTATCACCCTATCACCCTATCACCTATCACCCTATCACCTATCACCCTATCACCTATCACCCTATCACCTATCACTATCACCTATCACCCTATCACCTATCACCCTATCACCTATCACCCTATCACCTATCACCCTATCACCTATCACCTATCACCTATCACCTATCACCCTATCACCTATCACCCTATCACCTATCACCCTATCACCTATCACCCTATCACCTATCACCCTATCACCTATCACTTTATCACCTATCACCCTATCACCTATCACCCTATCACCTATCACCCTATCACCTATCACCCTATCATCTATCACCTATCACCTATCACCCTATCACCTATCACCCTATCACCTATCACCTATCACCCTATCACCTATCACCTATCACCCTATCACCTATCACCCTATCACCTATCGCCTATCACCTATCGCTCTATCGCCTATCGCCTATCGCCTATCGCCTATCACCTCTATCACCTATCGCTCTATCGCCTATCGCCTATCACCTCTATCGCCCTATTGCCCTATCGCCTATCACCCTATCACCTATCACCCTATCACCTATCACCCTATCACTTATCACTCTATCACTCTATCATCTATCACCCTATCACCTATCACTCTATCACTCTATCACCTATCGCCCTATCGCCTATCGCCTATCGCCTATCACCTCTATCACCTATCGCCCTATCACCTATCACCCTATCACCTATCACTCTATCACCTATCACCTTATCACCTATCACCCTATCACCTATCACCCTATCACCTATCACCCTATCACCTATCACTCTATCACTTTATCACCTATCACTTTATTACCTATCACCTTATCACCTATCACCCTATTAACTATCACCCTATCACCTATCACTATCACCTATCACCCTATCACCTATCACTCTATCACCCTATCACCCTATCACCTATCACCCTATCACCTATCACTATCACCTATCACCCTATCACCTATCACTCTATCACCTATAACCCTATCACCTATCACTCTATCACCTATCACCCTATCACCTATCACCCTATTACCTATCACCCTATCACCTATCACCCTATCACCCTATTACCTATCACCCTATCACCTATCACCCTATCACCCTATCACCCTATTACCTATCACCATATCACCTATCACCCTATTACCTATCACCCTATCACTTATCACCCTATCACCCTATCACCTATCACCTATCACCCTATCACCTATCACCCTATCACCTATCACCTATCACCCTATCACCTATCACCCTATCACCCTATCACCTATCACCTATTACCCTATCACCTATCACCCTATCACCTATCACCTATCACCCTATCACCTATCACCCTATCACCTATCACTATCACTTATCACCCTATCACCTATCACTCTATCACCTATCACCCTATCACCTATCACCCTATCACCTAACACCCTATTACCTATCACCCTATCACTTATCACCCTATCACCTATCACCCTATCACCTATCACTATCACCTATTACCTATCACCTATCCCCTATCACCTATCACCTATCACCCTATCACCTATCACCCTATCACCTATCACTATCACCTATCACCCTATCACCTATAACTCTATCACCTATCACTTTATCACCTATCACCTTATCACCTACACCCTATTACCTATCACCCTATCACTTATCACCTATCATTCTATCACCTATCACCTATCACCCTATCACCTATCACCCTATCACCTATCACCTATCACCCTATCACCCCTATCACCTATCACCCTATCACCTATCACCCTATCACCTACGCCCTATCACCTATCGCTTATCGCCTATCGCCTATCGCCTATCGCCTATCACCGCCTATCACCTATCGCTCTATCGCCTATCGACTATCACCTCTATCCCCTATGCCCTATCGCCTATCACCCTATCACCTATCACCCTATTACCTATCACCCTATCACTTATCACCCTATCATTCTATCACCCTATCACCTATCACCCTATCACCTATCACCCTATCACCTATCACTATCACCTATCACCCTATCACCTATCACTCTATCACCTATCACCCTATCACCTATCACCCTATCACCTATCACTATCACCTATCACCCTATCACCTATCACTCTATCACCTATAACCCTATCACCTATCACTCTATCACCTATCACCCTATCACCTATCACCCTATTACCTATCACCCTATCACCTATCACCCTATCACCCTATTACCTATCACCCTATCACCTATCACCCTATCACCCTATCACCCTATTACCTATCACCATATCACCTATCACCCTATTACCTATCACCCTATCACTTATCACCCTATCACCCTATCACCTATCACCTATCACCCTATCACCTATCACCCTATCACCTATCACCTATCACCCTATCACCTATCACCCTATCACCCTATCACCTATCACCTATTACCCTATCACCTATCACCCTATCACCTATCACCTATCACCCTATCACCTATCACCCTATCACCTATCACTATCACTTATCACCCTATCACCTATCACTCTATCACCTATCACCCTATCACCTATCACCCTATCACCTAACACCCTATTACCTATCACCCTATCACTTATCACCCTATCACCTATCACCCTATCACCTATCACCTATCACCTATTACCCTATCACCTATCACCCTATCACCTATCACCTATCACCCTATCACCTATCACCCTATCACCTATCACTATCACCTATCACCCTATCACCTATAACTCTATCACCTATCACTTTATCACCTATCACCTTATCACCTAACACCCTATTACCTATCACCCTATCACTTATCACCCTATCATTCTATCACCTATCACCTATCACCCTATCACCTATCACCCTATCACCTATCACCTATCACCCTATCACCTATCACCTATCACCCTATCACCTATCACCCTATCACCTATCGCCTATCACCTATCGCTCTATCGCCTATCGCCTATCGCCTATCGCCTATCACCTCTATCACCTATCGCCCTATCGCCTATCGCCTATCGCCTATCACCTCTATCACCTATCGCCCTATCACCTATCACCCTATCACCTATCACTCTATCACCTATCACCTTATCACCTATCACCCTATCACCTATCACCCTATCACCTATCACCCTATCACCTATCACTCTATCACTTTATCACCTATCACTTTATTACCTATCACCTTATCACCTATCACCCTATTAACTATCACCCTATCACCTATCACCCTATCACCCTATTACCTATCACCCTATCACCTATCACCCTATCACCTATCACCCTATCACCTATCACCCTATCACCTATCACCCTATCACCTATCACCTATCACCTTATCAACTATCACCCTATTACCTATCACCCTATCACCTATCACCCTATCACCCTATCACCTATCACCCTATCACCTATCACTCTATCACTTATCACCCTATCACCTATCACCCTATCACCTATCACCTCTATCACCTATCGCTCTATCGCCTATCGCCTATCGCCTATCACCTCTATCAGCTATCGCTTTATCCGCTTATCGCCTATCGCCTATCACCTCTATCACCTATCGCCCTATCACCTATCACTCTATCACCCTATCACCTATCACCCTATCACCTATCACTCTATCACCTATCACCCTATCACCTATCACCTTATCACCTATCACCCTATTACCTATCACCCTATCACCTATCACCCTATCACCCTATCACCTATCACCCTATCACCTATCACCTTATCACCTATCACCCTATCACCTATCACCCTATCACCTATCACCCTATCACCTATCACCCTATCACCCTATCACCTATCACTCTATCACCTATCACCCTATCACCTATCACCTATCACCTATCGCCCTATCGCCTATCGCCTATCGCCTATTTCCTATCAACTCTATCACCTATCGCCCTATCGCCTATCGCCTATCGCCTATCACCTCTATCACCTATCGCCCTATCGCCTATTGCCTATCACCTCTATCACCTATCGCCCTATCGCCTATCGCCTGTCACCTCTATAACATATCGCCCTATTGCCTATTGCCTATCGCCTATCACCTCTATCACTTATCGCCCTATCGCCTATCGCCTATCGCCTATCGCCTCTATCACCTATCGCCCTATCGCCTATCGCCCTATCGCCTATCGCCTATCGCTTATCACCTCTATCACCTATCGCCCTATCGCCTATCGCCTATCGCCTATCACCTCTATCACCTATCGCCCTATCGCCTATCGCCTATCGCCTATCACCTCTATCACCTATCGCCCTATCGCTTATCGCCTATCACCTCTATCACCTATCGCCATATCGTCTATCGCCTATCGCCTAACACCTCTATCACCTATCGCCCTATCGCCTATCGCCTATCGCCTATCACCTTTATCACCTATCGCCCTATCGCCTATCGCCTATTGCCTATCGCCTATCACCTCTATCACCTATCGCCCTATTGCCTATCGCCTATCGCCTATCGCCTATCACCTCTATCACCTATCGCCCTATCGCCTATCGCCTATTGCCTATCGCCTATCACCTCTATCACCTATCGCCCTATCGCCTATCGCCTATTGCCTATCGCCTATCACCTCTATCACCTATCGCCCTATTGCCTATCGCCTATCGCCTATCGCCTATCACCTCTATCACCTATCGCCCTATCGCCTATCGCCTATCGATATCACCTCTATCACCTATCGCCCTATCCGCCTATCGCCTATCGCCTATCACCTCTATCACCTATCTTTCTATCCGCCTATCGCCTATTACCTATATCACCTATCGCCCTATCCGCCTATCGCCTATCGCCTATAACCTCTATCACCTATCGCCCTATCGCCTATCGCCTATCACTTCTTCACCTATCGCCCTATCGCCTATCGCCTATCGCCTATGGCCGGTGGATTAAACGCACGCCGGAGGATGGCCGGTGGATTAAACGCACGCCGGAGGATGGCTGGTGGATGGCCGATGGATTATACGCACGCCGGAGGATGGCCGGTGGATTAAACGCACGCCAGAGGATGGCTGGTGGATGGCTGATGGATTAAACGCACGCCGGAGGATGGCCGGTGGATTGAACGCATGCCGGAGGATGGCTGGTGGATGGCCGATGGATTCAACGCACGCCGGAGGACGGCTGGTGGATCGCCGATGGATTAAACGCACGCCGGAGGATGGCCGGTGGATTAAACGCACGCCGGAGGATGGCTGGTGGATGGCCGATGGATTAACGCACGCCGGAGGATGGTCGGTGGATTGAACGCACGCCGGAGGATGGCTGGTGCATGGCCGATGGATTAAATGCTCGCCGGAGGATGGCCGGTGGATTAAACGCACGCCAGAGGATGGCTAGTGGATGGCCGATGGATTAAACGCACGCCGGAGGATGGCTGATGGATGGCCGATGGATTAAACGCACGCCGGAGGATGGCCGGTGGATTGAACGCACGCCAGAGGATGGTTGGTGGATGGCTGATGGATTAAACGCACGCCGGAAGATGGCCGGTGGATTGAACGCATGCCGGAGTATGGCCGGTGGATTGAACTCACGCCGGAGGATGGCTGGTGAATCCCCGATGGATTAAACGCTCGCCGGAGGATGGCCGGTGGATTGAACGCACGCCGGAGGATGGCTGGTGGATGGCCGATGGATTAAACATTCGCCGGAGGATGGCCGGTGGATTAAACGCACGCCAGAGGATGGCTAGTAGATGGCCGATGGATTAAACGCACGCCGGAAGATGGCTGATGGATGGCCGATGGATTAAACGCACGCCGGAGGATGGCCGGTGGATGAACGCACGCCGGAGGATGGCTGGTGGATGGCCGATGGATTCAACGCACGCCGGAGGATGGCTGGTGGATGGCCGATGGATTAAACGCACGACGGAGGATGGCCGATGGATTAAACGCACGCCGGAGGATGGCTGGTGGATGGCCGATGGATTATACGCACGCCGGGGGATGGCCGGTGGATTAAACGCACGCCGGAGAATGGCTGGTGGATGGCCGATGGATTATACGCACGCCGGAGGATGGCCGGTGGATTAAACGCACGCCGGAGGATGGCTGGTGGATGGCCGATGGATTAAACGCACGCCGGAGGATGGCCGGTGGATTGAACGCACGCCGGAGGATGGCTGGTGGATGGCCGATGGATTAAACGCTCGCCGGAGGATGGCCGGTGGATTAAACGCACTCCAGAGGATGGCTAGTAGATGGCCGATAGATTAAACGCACGCCGGAGGATGGCCGGTGGATTGAACTCACGCCGGAGGATGGCTGGTGAATGGCCGATGGATTAAACTCACGCCGGAGGATGGCCGGTGGATTAAACGCACGCCGGAAAATGGCTGGTGGATTGCCGATGGATTCAACGCACGCCGGAGGATGGCCGGTGGATTAAACGCACGCCGGAGAATGGCTGGTGGATGGCCGATGGATTAAACGCACGCCGGAAGATGGCCGGTGGATTAAACGCACGCCGGAGGATGGCTGGTGGATGGCCGATAAATTAAACGCACGCCGGAGGATGGCCGGTGGATTGAACGCACGCCGGAGGATGGCTGGTGGATGGCCGATGGATTAAACGCACGCCGGAGAATGGCCGGTGGATTTAACGCACGCCGGAGAATGGCTGGTGGATGGCCGATCGATTAAACGCTCGCCGGAGGATGGCCGGTGGATTAAACGCACGCCAGAGGATGGCTGGTGGATGGCTGATGGATTAAACGCACGCCGGAGGATGGCTGGTGGATGGCCGATGGATTCAACGCACGCCGGAGGACGGCTGGTGGATGGCCGATGGATTAAACGCACGACGGAGGATGGCCGATGGATTAAACGCGCGCCGGCGGATGGCTGGTGGATGGCCGATGGATTATACGCACGCCGGAGGATGGCCGATGGATTAAACGCACGCCGGAAAATGGCTGGTGGATGGCCGATGGATTAAACGCACGCCGGTGGATGGCCGGTGGATTAAACGCACGCCGGAGGATGGCTGGTGGATGGCCGATGGATTAAACGCACGCCGGAGGATGGCCGGTGGATTGAACGCACGCCGGAGGATGGCTGGTGGATTGCCGATAAATTAAACGCACGCCGGAGGATGGCCGGTGGATTGAACGCACGCCGGAGGATGGCTGGTGGATGGCCGATGGATTAAACGCACGACGGAGGATGGCCGATGGATTAAACGCACGCCGGAGGATGGCTGGTGGATGGCCGATGGATTAAACGCACGCCGGAGGATGGCCGGTGGATTAAACGCACGCCGGAGGATGGCTGGTGGATGGCCGATGGATTAAACGCACGCCGGAGGATGGCTGGTGGATGGCCGATGGATTAAACGCACGCCGGAGGATGGCTGGTGGATGGCCGATGGATTCAACGCACGCCGGAGGATGGCCGGTGGATTAAACACACCCCGGAGGATGGCCGATGGATTAAACGCACGCCGGAGGATGGCCGGTGGATTAAACGCTCGCTGGAGGATGGCCGATGGATTATACAAACCCGGAGGATGGCCGGTGGATTAAACGCACTCCGGAGGATGGCCGGTGGATTAAACGCACTGCGGAGGATGGCCGGTGGATTAAACGCACCCCGGAAAATAGCCGATGGATTATACGAACCCAGAGGATGGCTGGTGAATGGCCGATGGATTAAACGCACGCCGGAGGATGGCCGGTGGTTTAAACGCACCCCGGAGGGTGGCCGATCGATTATACGAACCCGGAGGATGGCTGGTGGATGGCCGATAAATTAAACGCACGCCGGGGATGGCCGGTGGATTAAACGCCCCTCGGAGGATGGCCGATGGATTATACGAACCCGGAGGATGGCTGATGGATGGCCGATGGATTAAACGCACGACGGAGGATGGCCGGTGGATTGAACGCACGCCGGAGGATGGCTGGTGGATGGCCGATGGATTCAACGCACGCCGGAGGATGGCCGGTGGATGGCCGATAAATTAAACGCACGCCGGAGGATGGCCGGTGGATTGAACGCACGCCGGAGGATGGCTGGTGGATGGCCGATGGATTAGACGCACGCCGGAGGATGGCTGGTGGATGGCCGATGGATTAAACGCACGCCGGAGGATGGCCGGTGGATTAAACGCACTGCGGAGGATGGCCGGTGGATTAAACGCACCCCGGAAAATGGCCGATGGATTATACGAACCCAGAGGATGGCTGGTGAATGGCCGATGGATTAAACGCACGCCGGAGGATGGCCGGTGGTTTAAACGCACCCCGGAGGGTGGCCGATCGATTATACGAACCCGGAGGATGGCTGGTGGATGGCCGATAAATTAAACGCACGCCGGGGATGGCTGGTGGATGGCCGATGGATTAAACGCACGCCGGAGGATGGCCGGTGGATTAAACGCACGCCGGAGGATGGCTGGTGGATGGCCGATGGATTAAACGCACGCCGGAGGATGGCTGGTGGATGGCCGATGGATTAAACGCACGCCGGAGGATGGCTGGTGGATGGCCGATGGATTCAACGCAAGCCGGAGGATGGCCGGTGGATTAAACACACCCCGGAGGATGGCCGATGGATTAAACGCACGCCGGAGGATGGCCGGTGGATTAAACGCTCGCTGGAGGATGGCTGGGGGATGGCCGATGGATTAAACGCACTCCGGAGGATGGCCGGTGGATTAAACGCACTGCGGAGGATGGCCGGTGGATTAAACGCACCCCGGAAAATGGCCGATGGATTATACGAACCCAGAGGATGGCTGGTGAATGGCCGATGGATTAAACGCACGCCGGAGGATGGCCGGTGGTTTAAACGCACCCCGGAGGGTGGCCGATCGATTATACGAACCCGGAGGATGGCTGGTGGATGGCCGATAAATTAAACGCACGCCGGGGATGGCCGGTGGATTAAACGCCCCTCGGAGGATGGCCGATGGATTATACGAACCCGGAGGATGGCTGATGGATGGCTGATTGATTAAACGCACGCCGGATGATGGCCGGTGGATTAAACGCACGCCGGAGGATGGCCGGTGGATTATACGAACCCGGAGGATGGCTGGTGGATGGCCGATGAATTAAACGCACGCTGGAAAATGGCCGGTGGATTAAACGCACGCCGGAGGATGGCTAGTGGATTAAACCCACGCCGGAGGATGGCTGGTGGATGGCCGATGGATTAAACTCACGCCGAAGGATGGTCGATGGATTAAACGCACGCCGGAGGATGGCTGGTAGATGGCCGATGGATTCAACGCACACCGGAGGATTTCCGTTGGATTAAACGTACGCCGGAGGATGGCTGGTGGATGGCCGATGGATTAAACGCACGCCGGAGGATGGCCGGTGGATTAAACGCACGCCGGAGGATGGCTGGTGGATGGCCGATGGATTAAACGCACGCCGGAGGATGGCTGGTGGATGGCCGATGGATTAAACGCACGCCGGAGGATGGCTGGTGGATGGCCGATGGATTCAACGCACGCCGGAGGATGGCCGGTGGATTAAACACACCCCGGAGGATGGCCGATGGATTAAACGCACGCCGGAGGATGGCCGGTGGATTAAACGCTCGCTGGAGGATGGCCGATGGATTATACAAACCCGGAGGATGGCCGGTGGATTAAACGCACGCCGGAGGACGGCTGGGGGATGGCCGATGGATTAAACGCACTCCGGAGGATGGCCGGTGGATTAAACGCACCCCGGAGGGTGGCCGATCGATTATACGAACCCGGAGGATGGCTGGTGGATGGCCGATAAATTAAACGCACGCCGGGGATGGCCGGTGGATTAAACGCCCCTCGGAGGATGGCCGATGGATTATACGAACCCGGAGGATGGCTGATGGATGGCCGATGGATTAAACGCACGACGGAGGATGGCCGGTGGATTGAACGCACGCCGGAGGATGGCCGGTGGATTATACGAACCCGGAGGATGGCTGGTGGATGGCCGATGAATTAAACGCACGCTGGAAAATGGCCGGTGGATTAAACGCACGCCGGAGGATGGCTAGTGGATTAAACCCACGCCGGAGGATGGCTGGTGGATGGCCGATGGATTAAACTCACGCCGAAGGATGGTCGATGGATTAAACGCACGCCGGAGGATGGCTGGTAGATGGCCGATGGATTCAACGCACACCGGAGGATTTCCGTTGGATTAAACGTACGCCGGAGGATGGCTGGTGGATGGCCGATGGATTAAACGCACGCCGGAGGATGGCCGGTGGATTAAACGCACGCCGGAGGATGGCTGGTGGATGGCCGATGGATTAAACGCACGCCGGAGGATGGCTGGTGGATGGCCGATGGATTAAACGCACGCCGGAGGATGGCTGGTGGATGGCCGATGGATTCAACGCACGCCGGAGGATGGCCGGTGGATTAAACACACCCCGGAGGATGGCCGATGGATTAAACGCACGCCGGAGGATGGCCGGTGGATTAAACGCTCGCTGGAGGATGGCTGGGGGATGGCCGATGGATTAAACGCACTCCGGAGGATGGCCGGTGGATTAAACGCACTGCGGAGGATGGCCGGTGGATTAAACGCACCCCGGAAAATGGCCGATGGATTATACGAACCCAGAGGATGGCTGGTGAATGGCCGATGGATTAAACGCACGCCGGAGGATGGCCGGTGGTTTAAACGCACCCCGGAGGGTGGCCGATCGATTATACGAACCCGGAGGATGGCTGGTGGATGGCCGATAAATTAAACGCACGCCGGGGATGGCCGGTGGATTAAACGCCCCTCGGAGGATGGCCGATGGATTATACGAACCCGGAGGATGGCTGATGGATGGCTGATTGATTAAACGCACGCCGGATGATGGCCGGTGGATTAAACGCACGCCGGAGGATGGCCGGTGGATTATACGAACCCGGAGGATGGCTGGTGGATGGCCGATGAATTAAACGCACGCTGGAAAATGGCCGGTGGATTAAACGCACGCCGGAGGATGGCCGGTGGATTAAACGCACGCCGGGAGATGGCTGGTGGATTAAACGCACACCGGAGGATGGCCGATGGATTAAACGCACGCCGGAGGATGGCCGATGGATTAAACGCACGCCGGAGGATGGCCGGTAGATTAAACGCACGCCGGAAGATAGCTGGTGGATTAAAAGCACGCCGGAGGATGGCCGGTGGTTTAAACGCACCCCGGAGGGTGGCCGATCGATTATACGAACCCGGAGGATGGCTGGTGGATGGCCGATAAATTAAACGCACGCCGGGGATGGCCGGTGGATTAAACGCCCCTCGGAAGATGGCCGATGGATTATACGAACCCGGAGGATGGCTGATGGATGGCTGATTGATTAAACGCACGCCGGATGATGGCCGGAGAATTAAACGCACGCCGGAGGATGGCCGGTGGATTATACGAACCCGGAGGATGGCTGGTGGATGGCCGATGAATTAAACGCACGCCGGAAAATGGCCGGTGGATTAAACGCACGCCGGAGGATGGCCGGTGGATTAAACGCACGCCGGAAGTTGGCCGGTGGATTAAACGCACCTCGGAGGATGGCCGATGGATTAAACGCACGCCGGATGATGGCCGATGGATTATACGAACCCGGAGGATGGCTGGTGGATGGCTGATGGATTAAACGCACGCCGGATGATGGCCGGTGGATTAAACGCACCCCGGAGGATGGCCGATGGATTATACGAACCCGGAGGATGGCTTGTGGATGGCCGATAAATTAAACGCACGCCGGAGGATGGCCGGTAAATTAAACGCACCTCGGATGAAGGCCGATGGATTATACGAACCCGAAGGATGGCTGGTGGATTGCCGGTGGATTAAACGCACCCCGGAGGATGGCCGATGAATTATACAAACCCGGAGGATGGCTGGTGGATGGCCGATGGATTAAACGCACGCCGGAGGATGGCCGGTGGATTAAACGCACGCCGGAGGATGGCTGGTTGATGGCCGATGGATTAAACGCACGCCGGAGGAAGGCTGCAGGATGGCGTTTTTTTCACCCCCTCTAACTCTTTAACCCTTTAAAAACAAACGATTTAAACGGAGGTACAAACGGGTACAAACGATTCTCCTTCAAATGGTGTTGGGCGTTTTCTGATATCTTAAAGTTGGGGGCTGGCGTTTTTTTCATCCCCTCTAACTCCTTAACCCTTTAGAAACAAACGATTTAAACGGAGGTACAAACGGATACAAACGATACTCCTTCGAATGGCGTTGGGCGTTTTCCAATATCTTAAAGTTGGGCGCTGGCGTTTTTTTCCCCCCTCTAACTCCTTAACCTTTTAGAAACAAACGATTTAAACGGAGGTACAAACGGGTACAAACGATTCTCCTTCGAATGGCGTTGGGCGTTTTCTGATATCTTAAAGTTGGGGGCTGGCGTTTTTTTCATCCCCTCTAACTCCTTAACCCTTTAGAAACAAACGATTTAAACGGAGGTACAAACGGGTACAAACGATTCTTCGTCGGAATTATAATATTTCAACTCCATTTTTATATTTGTTGCGGTTATGTCAGGTTATGTACTTAGCAATCGTCGCTTTTTAACGCTGCTTTGCGTGTGGTGGAGTGGGAGTAAAACGCCAGCTTATATTCGCTCCATGAAAAGGATAGGGGCGATAGCAAATAGCTTTTTAACGCTGCTTTGCGTGGCGATGGAGTGGGGGTAAAACGCCAGCTTTTATTCGCTGCGTGAAATTGCACCTTAAAGCATAATACGTATAAGCATAAGAAAACTGATTGGTTTATTTCTTTATGCACATGTATGTGGACCAATCAATTTTCTTATGCTTACGCATTATGCGTTGTGCAGAAGTGTGTACTCCCCGCTTAAGAGGATCCTATAGTGGCAGTAATAACCGACATTTAATTAAAAGCATACAACTTTTAATTGGCTTTACGGAATTGCAACATTTTTATACAGAATAAAAGTACGCACAAAAATGTAGAGGGCTAGGGTCGGTTTTACATCCAAAACGAAAAAAAATATTAAAAATTTGGGCACATAGAGCTGTCACTGACGACAATATTTGCTTATACAAAAATATTGCAGTTTATATATACTAAATAAGATACTAGCTCTCTAGGAAAAACATTGAAGAACAATATCGTGCAATTACAACTACGATAGAAGTCTAGAAAAAAAGTGTCATGCTTTTATATGTGCAAAAGCACATGCAGGTTGATAGGATAAACAGTATTGCGTGTAGCGAGAAATGGCGCAGCAATCGAACAAGGACCGATGTCTCTCGTTAGACAAGGACAAATATAGATATATAACATAGAAAACAGGATTAGAAATGTTGACATTATCGACATCAAGGAAGTTTGGCCTTCGCTATAGGATTTGCCCTGTTAAATTACGCGCCGTTACTTTCGGACATAACGCAGTGTCTTAACCAAAGCCAGAATGGTACAATCACATAATTAAATTAATATCATTTTAATCAAATTATAATATACACAAGAAAGTTCGGAATGAATATATATATATAAATATATATATATATATATGGGAAATATAAATATATATATATATATATATATATGTATATATATATATCCCGTAATTTTCGCATATTTGTTCATTCCGAATTTTATTCTACGTATCCTATCCTATATATGTACATAATATATAGGATAACGGTTTCCGCTGATTCCGCTAGCATTCGAATAAACGATAGTTCGTTCAATTTAAAAGAAATATTGTTTTGAATATTTTACTTGTTAATATTATAGTTTCTTGCGTAATACATTTAATGTAACTCTTACGAAGTGTATATTAATACATTTTATTTAGAATTGTATCAACATTTCAAAAATTAAAATAAACTCTTATTTTTTAAGTTATATTAGCACATAATATTAATTAATTTAACTTTTATTATGCGTAATTGAAACATTTGATTTTAGTAAATTTAATTATTTTGTATGTCAAAGTTTATAATATTTAATTTTTAAATAACATACATAAAGTGTCAAGTTATTACGTTGACATAACTGTAACACATGAAACGGTTAAGAAAATAATAACAGCTGTTTTATGTTAATTAAAATATTTACAATTATACATTGTCATATTTATAAATTTCATATTGCTAACATTAATATTATAAAAATAAACGAACAATAATATTAAAAGAAATGTGTTGTGTAAGATAATAGTCAAATTCAGTTATATTATTAACTATTTTATTATTATCATGGTTCTAGTAATGATAATGTTACTGCCAAGTTAAGAAACATATATAAAATGCATATATAAAATGCGCTCGAATGTATTAATGTTTCAAGTCACTATGTATTACCTACACA
The DNA here is from genome assembly GCF_030848795.1 of Temnothorax nylanderi. Lineage (NCBI taxonomy): Eukaryota > Metazoa > Arthropoda > Insecta > Hymenoptera > Formicidae > Temnothorax > Temnothorax nylanderi. Next base: position 490,037 of record NW_027249194.1, on the reverse strand, counting down.
ATATAATCCCAAGATTTATTATAAGAAAGATTTATAGAAGTAGTCATTCTCACACAACTTACTTTTAAATTTATCCTGTAAAAAGAGGACGTTGTCTGATAGACAATCCATCTATACGTTGCATGTTTCTTTAAAATTTTATTTAATAAAGCTTATAATGTTTAAATTATGTAATTCTCATGTGTGAATCAAGTATAATTTAATTAAGAAACAATAATATTATGTCAAGTAATATTTTATGTTATTACATTGTATACGTAATACATTCAAATTCTCTTTTTATAATAATAAAATTTAAAGATACATTATAGAAAATTATGTGTTTGTATCCCTTGTTACACATGAAATACTTTATACCTATGGCATACTGACAAACTTAAGTATGCAGATGACTATTTTGTTGTTAAAATTATAGGCAATACGCCGTGCACGCCAAGGATGCTGCTGAAGATTATATGTCCTTCTTCGATTGTTGTCTCTGCTTATTATCGATGTAACTAAACCCTTTTCAATTTCTACACCTCTCGTTACGCTATCTATTGTATTCTATATTTTCATTTTATCATGCCGTTGTATTTCATACATTTTAAATGTCTTCTGCATCCTACTCTTAGGTCTACCGCAATTTTGAGAGATAGTTTATAAAATATTGTATTCCTTTAATTCACGCACAAAATATATATCTTGCGAAATATTACTTACTCTAATAAATGTACTTGGAATAATATTTTAATTTCACTTTTTTTTCATGCCGTTATATTTATTTTTTGTGTTTTTTAAATAAATATTTTCTTTATTTTTCTAATATTATTCATAAAATTATTTTGCGTGATTATAATTTGAATGATAAAAATAATAATTAAAATAATTTCGATTTTATTACAAAATCTTAGATGTAATCTCAAATGTTATACTTGAACCTTGAACTTCTTAATCAAGTTTTGGGAAAATTTCCATTCTCTGGAACATCAATGTCAATGTTTTGCATATCTGTTTTTGATATGATGGCGCGTATGGTTCGCATGGCGAATTATTCATGAAAGAATAGGTATGCACAGATTTCGTTTGTTATTCCTGCAATGCATGGAAAAAGTGCAATTTTTGATAGCGATTATCTCGCGTTCGAGACGGCCACGTACTTATAAATTGCACAAACGTGTAGATACCATATTTATTAACGTATAGTTTTTTTTTCAAATTTGTCTGTTTATTGTTATTTGCGAAACAACTAGCTTAAATTATTGCCTTTCTTAATATTAATCAATGATGGAATTATTTATATTTATTAATTCATATACAGACGTCATGTGAAGCTTAGTTACACATGTACGATGTGTGTGTTGTTGAGCATTATAAAATTAATAGTTACATATTACGCTTATCGGTAAATAGATGCCACCTCTATTATCGAGCGATTAATAATATATAATCACTGTGAACATGAATGGCGATGACACACACTGTAATTAGAAATCATAAACGTACCTATAAGATTGTTATTGTGAAATTTTAGTACTTGCGATACTTGATTCACTTTCTTTATATAAGCGAATCAGTTTGGTAGAAGGTGACCCCTTGCGATAACTATATGTTCCGGGAAAGAGAATGTGGCCGTGAGCACATGGATAATACACGGTGGTAAAACGAAGCTAATGTCGCGCGCAAATGTCGACAAGACTAACGCGCGCAAGTTGAAAGGACCATTTCTGAATTGTTTAATCATTTCATAATTCGAGCTCTACTTACGTGTGATTGTATAGCTGAGTGCTATGGTTAAAAAGCTATAGAATGGAACGTATGTAAAAATAAAACAGGAAGATCTCTCTTAGATCTTTAGATAATTTTATACTTTGGAAGTAGTGATATCTCTATTCATACGGTATCTTTTATTTTTAAATTTGTCTTTGAAAAGGTTCCAAAAGTTATATTAATCCAAACATCAACATTTTTGTCCTGTAATCAAGACTTTTTTATTTTGACTTTTGACTTTTCCATTTAGTTATGTATCTGAAGTAACAGTGCAACGTACAATCAACGCGCCAGCATTCATTGTTCTACTTGTATTTCATTTTTATAGAGCCAAGTCTCTATAATATATTTAATGCTTATATAACTTTTATCTATATATTATTATATATATATTATATATCTCTTTATATAGCAATGCGTTTTAATGCGAGTTAAAGAGGATGTAAAACAATGTGCGGTTATAGGACCATTCTAGGATACGCGATAATTTTTGAAGTAATAATCGTAAACGCGATTATCAAGACTTGGATAGCGAGGAAGCACAGTCGAGTTTAAACGTCCCTGGATTCATAGTTATCTGATGTTCATTATGACGTCCGAGTCTTTTATTTGATCATTGGATACGCGAGCAGATAATCGGTGGGTTATCGGCTACTGCCTACTTTTATAGCGATCACAATGGACAGCCGATATAATTCACGCATGGTCGGAGACAAACGTTAGTTCGCCTACGCGATATGCGCGCATTGCACGATTTCGGTTGTCTCCGAAGAGATCTCTGGCGCGAATTTCGTAAATAATACGGAATGTCAATATATAGAATGCGATAACTGTGTTCCTCTTCCCAAGAGTGCCGATATATTCTCACTGATATCTTCAACAAAACATATATACCAAAGTTCAAAGGTCAGTACAACTTCCCATTACCATAGCGATTATAAAGCGTCTCTTCGAGAGAGAGAGAGAGAGAGAGAGAGAGAGAGAGAGAGAGAGAGAGAGAGAGAGAGAGAGAGAGAGAGAGAGAGAGAGAGAGAGAGAGAGAGAGAGAGAGAGAGAGAGAGAGAGAGAGAGAGAGAGAGAGAGGAGAGAGAGAGAGAGAGAGAGAGAGAGAGAGAGAGAGAGAGAGAGAGAGAGAGAGAGAGAGAGAAGATCGGAAAAATACCCATACACGCACATACATACATACATACAAACACACGCAGTTTATTTACATGTTCTTTTTGCACAGATCACGAATTATTCGTAAAAAATTACACGCGCAAGTAGTATAGCTTTCAGACGCAACTAACTCGTAAATTTAGGACATTCTGCACACAAAAAAATGTCATTCTACAGCCAAGGAAAGCAATTACTTATCTTATTTTATTAATAAATAAATTTTGATTTATCACGCACAAAAAGAACCGCGTTGACTCTCATGTCCAGTGGGCCTATTCTGTAACTCTTAACGACAGTTTCGTTATCGTTATACTTGTGTTGCGCAGATATTATATATAGTAAAAAAGCTGCGCAACGACGATATAACGATAACGAAACTGTTGAGAGTTCCACAGAATAGGCCTACAGATTTAATCTTTATTGTTTGATTATCGAGAGTCCTAGTTTATTAATTTTTATTTTATTTGTCTCAAGTAATAGTTTTCTTCAACAAGGAATATTTTCTTATTAATTTTTAACATGTACTTGGGGCACGAGTCTTGGAAAGGCTCATCATTTTGTGCTCAAGACAAGAATTTATTCTTCTTTCAAGAATTATGTACTTAAGTATATGCTTTTCTTGCGTAGACTCTAGGTATATAGTAAGTAAACCAAATTCTTGCGTATTAATTAAATATTCTTGTTTCAAGTACTAGACTTACTAAGATCTAGATTATCTAGAATATGTTTTGAATAAATGTGATACTTGTTATGACTTTATGGTAAATTTGCGGATATTATATAAACTTATCAAATACTTAAAACAAGTAATATTTGCTTCCTGGGAGTATGTACTTTTCTGTGTGTGTGTGTGTGTGTGTGTGTGTGTGTGTGTGTGTGTGTGTGTGTGAATTGGAGAATGTATTAAACGATAATATGTTAAAATACGCGCCACTTCCGTTCCTATTGTATTATTATTATTATTGTGTAGATTATTCGAATGAGTCTACTGATAAGATAGCAACAATCATGGCGTAATGTTCTTCAGAATCTTCTAGTTCGCCTAACTGGAGAGTCGGGAAAGATCCAGCGCGTAACTATCAAACGTAACTATATCTATACCGATCGACGCGTAATCGTCTCCCGATAATTTTGTCGCGCTTTTACGTTACCAATAGATTTCGCCGTGACCGTCCGAAATAACATCGATTGTGGGAGCGGGAATTTCGTTGTTCAAAGCCTATTACTGCGCCCGGATGTTCGCAACTAACGCTTTGACGGTCCCCCTCTCAGATCTAACACATCAGAGATCTTGCGACACGTACACGCTTGACAGGCTACGAATTGCACTCGTTCGTGTCGCTGTGCGTGCCTGTGTCATCACGACTATGCGCGCTCGCTATACCGCACACTCAATTTAGATCAGTCTCAAAACAGGCCGCCCGCGCCGGTACGTTCCTCATTTTTCCTTCTCGCAGTCGGATACGAATTTTCTGACTGAATGTTATAAATTAAAAACGCTGAATCAATTAAGAATTAGCACATTAGCGTTTTTACAATGCAATATGCCTTTTTACGAAGTTATGTTAGTTGCATGTAGACAATATCGCAGTCTTAAACACCAATTCCTGTATGTAAAAGAATGTAAATCTTTCCAAGTGCATTGGGATTATATGATTTTAAAACACGTTGCTCGTATTCTCATTTCCGACTTTAATTTGCAGCAGTCAATCGTAGTAATATTTCAATGACGACGAAATTGATCGTTTGACTTTGTTTTTATACGCAAAACGATCCATCCACGGCGGTGTCTCTTGTCACCGAAATCTCCCGATTCGCGAAATTTGCTGCACGCCGCGATGTAAGTATATAACGGCAACGATTAAACGGATGCACGCACAGTTAACTATAAATTGTCTTGCCGAAGGTCGGCGCCGCGCGGAAACGATCTTGCGTCGTCTTCTTCATCACGTTAACGTCCGACGTGGGCGCGAGAGTCCTCTCGTCGAGAGTCTTCTCGGACGAGGTAGAGTAACTGCAGACGCCGCGAGATCGGAGAGCGAACTTTTTAAAGGCAACGCGAAACGATTCATTGGCTTAACAAACGTTTCCCGATAAGCGACCGCGGTCAAACAACAGCATTATAGTGCAGGTACACGGATTTCAGATCTAAGATAAAAATCGAGATCAAGATCGATCAACGCACGCGCACATCATGAAATGCAGATTATCTGACGAAGTGACAGTAAGTGATAATAATATATCACGTCCTCCGTGTAAGGGACGAACAACTGGCGATGGACGTACGAACTGACGGACGGAGGACGACCCGACTCATCGGGTTCAATAGCTAGATAATCGCGAAACGTCTAACCGCTCCGTGCTCTAATATCGTTTTGTCCGCACGGCGACTGTGTCTCGTTCAGTAAGGCGTCCACTTTTTATCGATCTACCCGAGTATCTTTCATTATACTCGAGAAATGTTGCTTAATCGGTAAAGAACGCGATATTGATCACTCATATAAACAGTGTTTTTCCTCTTCGCCACCGTACAGTGCAGTGAAACTTTACATCAAAGAGTGATCTTGAATTCCCGCGGAGCGTTTGTCCGTAAGGATTATAAAAAGGGTACGTTTTTTTGGATAACTCTTTGCTATACAGGCAGAGTCATTTTAATTTACCACCCCCAAAAACTTTTTTATTTTTAATTTAAGATAAAAGCATTGTTTTCTTAAATTAAAAATAAACAAGTTTTTGGGGGTGGTAAATTAAAATGACTCACCCTATATATAGGCTATCGAGACTATCTCAATTTCGACGGTCAAACTGTTTCAATACACTTTTTGGATAGAAATAAATAAACAAGTTTATATAAGTAAATGTAGACCCATAAATGTTTCATTCAAAACTTGAAATAAAAATATTCGTTTTAAGTGAGAGATTTATAATGGATTTATTTGTTAAAAAATCAAAATTTCGCTGCTAAATATAATAGATGTGTAATATGTACCTTGAGTGATACGGCGCGTTTATGCGAATATACAATACAATTTTTTTTCTATAATGCTTAATAAAGCAGTAATTAAAGAGTAAAATCAATCCAATCAGCGCCATCCTTTAGTCGAACATACGTCAATGAGTACCTGGTAGTGTGCCTTCAATAACAGAAATAAATTTTTCTTGCATTAAGAATTATTTTCCTCTTGTCAAAAGCACTTGCAAAAATTTTCGACAATGGATAAAACTCTTGCCAAGACGTAACCATTATCAACATATGGAGATTTAGACAAATATAAAAAAATTAACACTGTTTTATAATAGTATATTGTGCAACAAGTGCTGGAAGATGAAAATTCACGGGTGCGGAGTTGACGCACGAGCCGAAGGCGAGTGCGGTCACCGCACACGGGAATTTTCAACTTCACGCACGTGTTGCACACCCTATTTTATGTTGCAAGTGCGTGGAAAGTGGTAAATCCCGCACGCGTCGCGTGCGGAATGTGTCACTTTCCATGCACGTGTGACATAAAAATTATTTTCTAAACAATTCGTTTCTTTAGAAATCTTTGCGTTAACCCTTAAATATTAAAACAAATCACTTATTAAATCTTTCTACAAATGGTTTCGTCCAGTTACTCTGAAATAATAAATTTTTTAAGAGAAATTTATTACAACTATTAGATATTTAAATAACTTCATGCTTAAAAGAAAATACATAAAGCGTGTTTAAAAAATAGAGAAAGACTCCTTTCTTTATAAGAGAAATTTATCCTTTTTTTTATAATATTGGACAGAATTTTCTATTTAATATGTATATTACAGATTATGGAAATACAGGAAAGAAATGGTTTATTTATTTTTGCGAATGTCGCAGATTTATATACAAATTATTCTACTAAATATAATTGGAAAAATCTTTTATAGTTATTTTTTGTTTATCCTGATGTGAAAATATATAATTAATAATTATGTTTAGAACTTTAAAAGTAAGTAATGGAACGATATAATGAAAAATTAAATGAAAATATAGAATTGTTATATTAAATAAAAAATGGGAAAAAGTTTATTTATAAAAAACAGTCTTTGTTCACGTTGATCCATGGTTCACTTTGTTTGTGATTGATTAAAATTGATTGCTAACGTCTAGATCGATAACGTCTAACGTGGAGATTATCTTTATTGATCACGATATGTTCAACACATTTATTTTTATCTCTTTAAATAAATATATAAGTTTTATTAAAAATTTAATGAAAAAATTAAAGTTTAGTAAAAAGTTTAATTAAAAGCCAATCAATTTTGTATGGCGCGTCTGGAAAATATCTCGCAAACAGTAATCACTCCCTTCACTGAGCTCTCATTTTCTTATCTACAATATACGTCATTCTTGCAAGAAGCATTATAGCTATTTATCTTAATTCCTCAACCAAAAGCAAACGTTCGAATTGAACAATTTCAATTCAATTCAATTTTCTTTCGCATTTAAATTGGCCTTAACAAACGCGAAACAAACTGTCTCACTCAAAGTAAATATTCCATGTACTAAAGTCTAACTTAATCATATATATACTTGACAAAAAGTAAACTTTTTACAAGCTGAAAAGCGATCGCGTTCTCCATTCACATACATTTCTATTCTCAACTCGACGGACATGGAAAATTTACAAAAAAGAAAAAAGTCAATCTGTGGTAAATCCACCAAGTTTTACAACGACGATCGAAGATGTCTCTTACAAACTATCGTAGATAAATTTATGTGAAATCAAATGCGATTGCAGATATAGTATAAAGCGATTAGTTGAGATAATATTATGTGACAGTGGAGTAACACAGTGTGATCGCCCATGTACGCGATATCGCTGTAGAGATTCGAGTAGAAACATTCACGTGACTTTGCGAGCAGGGTCATATGGCTGTGAAAGAATGGTTCAGGAGGCTACAGCCGGTGCAACTGTACCTGGTGCTGTTCTTCACTACGGCTTTCTTCTTGGTCGAGATCGTCGCCAGTCACATAACACACTCGCTGACTCTGCTCCTCAACGCTTACCACATGCTCTGCAACATTGTGGCACTTGTCGGCTGCATCGCTTCGATCAAGACTTCGATCAAGGTAAGCGCGAAAAATCCGCGAAAGCCACATTCATCAGTCTCACTCGCGCAAAGTGACACAAATCCACGCGCACGATGACATATTTTATAATCTTTCGATCCAATCGGTGTTTATATCGCGTAGCGAATTTAAATGTGTACTTCTTGCAATGTAATTTATTTCCTTCACAAATGTATGTAATATTACGAAAAAGAAACTTAACTCTTCGCTAGATAAACAAATTTGATTTTAATCATCCTAAATAATAACTATCCTTAAAAATCCTTCGCTATATTAACGGCCATTATAACCATTATGTCCCGCAGACCTATCTCTGTGATGTATACAAAAGTGTACGGCCACTCTAACGTAATCGATAAATACAAATAAAATTGTAGTAATAAATGGCACATAATTATAAATATGCAATGTTTCAAAAGAACTGGGCTCAAATGTCATGAACCTTCTCTCGTATTGTCGTCAACCTTTTTTCTGTCTGTTTAGAATAATTTTAATAGAAAAATCAATAAATTGTATGATATAAGATAACAAACTTTTTGGCTCTATTTCCGCGGTAAAGCATACTCGCGGTTCGCTGTCCAGCATACAATGATGACCTATTCTGTAACAAAAGAGTTGAATACAAAAATACACATACTAAAGTACTGCTAATTATATCTATTTGCGTATACATGTACTTACGCAATTCAGCATGCAAAACAGAAACAAACCTCGAACGAAATCTTACCTTTTATTGATATATTATTATTATTACTATTATTATTATTAATTCCTTAAACTTTTAAGTGGAGAATAGAGCCTCGTCTCGAACGAAGGGATCACAACCCAAGTCGAGTTCCTTCGAGAATTTCGTAGTATTTTATATTGATATTTGATATAAGAAAGTTTGCATTAAGACTTGCATTAGCACGTATCGCTTCAATAATTCTAATTGTGTTCTTCATGATGCAAATTTGTAATTACTCGTAAATTACGTGTTGCTCACAGTATAGCTATCGGGAAAGATACAACAGTAATTGCAGTTCACTAGGAAATTCGACCATCTGCATTAACGGCGAAGAACAGGATTCTATCACGTCCTTATCAACGAAGACGAAGGTACGGTTTAACGATGTTGAAAAATAGAGATTAAAAGATTAAAATAGAAAACAGATATTCTTTCATTCTTTTTAATTTTAATGAAAGCCTTTTCTATAAAACTAAAATCGTGAAAGAGTTATATCAAAGGAAATTACATAGTTTGTTTGTTGAAAATAAATACCCTTATTTTTATAATGTAAAATATTTTTTTGAATCCCAAAAGTGTAATTAAATTTAAAATATTTATATTTAAATTTAACTAGTGTAATTTTCTTTTATATAATTTTACAATATAAATCTCAAATGATTTTCAAGAGAACTTTAAATGAAATCGAGACAAAGAAAAGAACGTATCATTTTCAATGGAATCTTTATAAGACTATTAAAATAAAAATTCGTTTACACAGATAGAACTGCTATAAATACTCTTCAAAAAAAAATCTTTATTTGAAAAAATGAGTGTGTGTGCATGCGTGCGTACGGGCGTGCGTGTGTGTGTGTGCGTGTGTGTGTGTGTGTGTGTGTGTGTGCGCGCGCGCGCGCGCGCGTGTGTGTGTGTGGATAGTTACTCATTACAAGTTCTGCCAATAACCGACCGGCACAAATGTAAAAACTTCGCTTTACAGGAATCATGGTCAGACAAAAGAATGAAAAACACATTTGGATGGGCCCGAATCGACATCGTTACGATGCTCGTCTGCTGCGTCTTTCTCGCCTCTTTTTGTTTCTCTTTGCTGATGGAAGCACTGCAGACATTGGTGCACATCGATCACCTGGATGAAATGCACCACCCATTGCCAGTGTTGTGCATCGGCGTTTCAGGAATACTTCTGAATGCCTTCTGCTATATCCTCATTGGAGGATTCACGTTCAATCAGGGCATTTTCTTGCACGTCACCAAGAGTGGCGACGTAATATTATGCAGGTGGTTTTTTTTATAACAATAACTCGAATTACAAGAAATTAGTAAAAAAATATACAATATACAATAATTTGGAATATTTAAATATTGTACTTAAAATAAGTTTGTGTTGATTAACTTTATATTACTTGCTCGTACAAGATAATAGATCGAGTTACATAAATTTGTCAGTTTTTTAATTTTTGAAACGCGTACATATATGTATATACAATACTTGATTGCACAAATAATAAGAATTTAAAAGTTTTCGAGATACGTCATCAGAGATGAAAAGGGGGTTTGTTGAAACAGTTAATAAAAGTCGGTTTCACGGCATATAAATTTTATTTACCGTAACGTGACACTTGACATTTCAGAAATGTGAGTTCGCAAGAAACGAAGGATGGTGAGCAACAACTGTCCGCGCAGACAAGACCAAGTCCATTGGCGATACCAAAAAGCCAAGGTTTAAGAGAAATGTGTCGAGACGTTCTCGGGTGCGTTTTCGTCATCGTAGTGTCAATTTTAGTCTACTTCACCGATTCCGATGTGGCCAAATACATTGACCCGGTCTTCGCTATTATTTCGTCAATTTCTCTATTCGTCCTTTGCTATCCGTACAGTGAGTATATTAATATATTTGATAAATATACAATGAAAGAAAAGAAGAAATAAGCAGCATAAATAGTATAGATCGATAATGATACAAAGTGATAACTATTCGTAAGATAATAATTTGAAGTGTTAATTTATTAGATATCTCTTATTCCATGAATAAAAATAATTTAATTCTTGAAAATACCTTGAGCAGTTTATTTTATCTGATTACTTTTAGTTTATTACCCTTGTTTTGTTTTTTATTTTTTTTTACAGTGAAAGAATCAGGCCTGATATTGTTGCAAACAATTCCAAATCACATCAATATTGATTGTCTCAAAAGAGAACTGTTGGAAGCTTTTCCGGGTATCGTAAACGTCCATGATTTACACGTATGGCAGTTAGCAAAGCATCAAGCTATTTGCACGGTCCATATTGTTTTTCTGAATCCAATGGTACATAAAAAAACAACTTTTTCTTTTTAATATAAATATATTTCAAGCAATTTACACACTTGATAGAAATACATTTAACAATTTTTTGAAAAAGGAAGATTAGCTTTATTCGATATTTTCATTCAATATTAAAAATATAAATTTTTTCAATTTTTTAATTTTAGGTTTATGCTAGTATCACGGATCAAGTTACTGCCTTTTTCATCGAAATGGGCATCACGCAGGTCACTATACAGCCAGAGTTCCACAAGTTTCACAAGGTATCTCATTAATATTAATTATTTTTATCTTTAAAAAATTGCTTCATTAAATAATAATCTCGTCTGTATAACAGCAGATGAAGCCGAATACGGAGAAGACTGATTGCTTAATTCGTTGCCACGGGGAACACTGCGGTTCTTCCCAATGTTGCTCGCGAGAAAACTTCTTGGATGATGCGTGCAAGCCAACGAAAGATGCGCACACCATCAGCAGGAAATACGATAAAAAGGAGATAATACCAGCTGCGTGTGCGATTAGCTTGGAAAAATTTACCGTTTACGAGGAGGAAACTCTAGAGCGGAATGTGAACGATTCAAGAACAAAAAAATCTGCGCATAATCCGACGAACGAAAGTGCATGTCACTCCAACGATAAAGAAATACAAAGCATTTTAAATGTTAATCCTGAAGCTAGTTCCCGTGCGATAAGTCTAACCGATCAGACATCTACAAGTGTCAATACCGATCGAATATCTGCAATTGCCGATAGCAATCTGGACCACAGTGTCTAATCTTAAAGTTTCTTACTTATTGTTCAGATAGACAATAGTTTCATTTAATACTTTTACCTGCAACTGTCTTGCTTGAAAGAGACTATATGTGATATTCACAAAATGGACGCGATTTTTTATGCCACTCTCATGGCATTTGACAAAGAAAATTGTAGATGAAAATTTTTCGATTTTTTTTCAATTATAACTACAGTAATCAAATTAGTCATGTTAGTATTGAAAAAACCAAAGGCACTGTAATCCTTTTTTTTAGCAGAAGTCGTATTTTCTCTTTTTTCTAGTAACGATATCGTATAATAATATTAGGAGGAATATACAGTTTACTTCCAAAAGTAACAGACACTTAGAAGTTGAAAGATAGAAGTTGCAATCTATCTTTTGCAACATAAAATTTCTTTCTTATTATTAGAAAAGAAAAATATAGCATTAGCAAAAAATCACTTGATAGTATATAAAAAAATCAGGTAATTGTGTAGATGGAGGAGGTCACAATATATACACAATTACCAAAAATCAATATTAAACACGAGCCGTGATATATGTATAAGGATGTATAACAAGAAGACTGCAAGCTAGTATTAAGTATACCTGTGCCTATAGACAATTTGTCGCAATAAATAAAGTTTAGTAATAGTCTCGCAGACATTCGGGCAGCACAATGTGCTATAGTTATTAGAGGAGCGCAATACTGACTATTAATCGTACAAGAGTTTATATGATGATGGTCTCTCTAGTGCGGTAACATGTTCCTCGAATAAATAGAGTGAATAGAACAACGTTTGAGCAATATTATTATTATACTTGATACGTTTGCCAATAGATAATCAACTTTTTTTTTATCGATGATTAATTGTTAAATGACGTTATTATGAAAAAATTGGACAGCGGTTGGACAGAAAATATTAAAATATTTTACCAACTATTAATCATATCAATGTTTTCAAACAAACATGAACATTTGCCAGCCTCTAAATATATACTAAATACTTTTATACTATAACTTTTTGTATCGGATAAAATTTAAAATATGTATTAAAATTTTTCTCTTCTTATTACAGTAACTTTATTTATAATTATTATGTAAATGTAACATATTTTCTTTGTTTTTCAATAATACCTTAATATTATGTTGCATTATATTATAAAAACACATTTAATTTTCCATCAAATTTAAATAATTACTAATACTAGACGTAATTTGTGTATTATAGAACTGTGTAAAAGACATTTATATATAAGTTTCTAATGACCAATGATTCTATATAATTCCATAAGTATTTGGCCCAGCCATGCTTTTTCAAATAGTGTTATAATAGAAAAATTCTCAAAGAAATCTTTTTCCCTTAAAAGAAATTAATAGATATAGATAAATATCTAGAAAGAGAGATTAATAGATTGTGGCGATTATATCGTCATATACTTAACCGCCGAAACAGCTCGACGCGAAAATAAGAGGTAGCGAAATCGTATAATTAGGAAAAGACGTTAGATTGTGGGAAAACAGAAACATAGGTAACGATAAGCGGGAACGTACTGGCCGGCAAGATATAAACAATAATTAATAACATTGAGCGAAACATGACGAGCGGCTCCTCGAAGGACACCAAGTCCGGAGAGGAGACAACGACCGCGAGATCCCGGGGACAGAGAGAGAGGTAGACATTCGGCATCGTGACTCGCTAGCATACGGACGTATCCGCGGAATTCATACATACGCTGAAACTTGTGGGATTAAAGACTATATTAAGATACGAACTCGAATAGATTACTTGCACATTCTCGACCTATCCCCAAAAGATAAATATAAAAACGATGATCCACGTTAAAAATATTAAAATTAATTTACAAAAAAAAGTAAAACTAATGGATGCGCAAGTATTTATGAGCGATAGCATATATTTCAATAAAAAAAATTATAATTTAGTACGTAACGCAAGTATTAATATAAATTTGACAATTTGTTATGTTCTTTTATCTTGCAAATATAAAATTAGCATAATTTAACAAATAATTTTAGTAGTTTCCACACGAAAAAGTTTTGCTGACTGTCACCAAATAAAGTGTATTACTTTATTTCATATTTTTTGGAGATTATAACATTATTTACTATGCAACGAAGATATCAAGGTATATACCTATACTATATTTATAGTAGGTACACGCACAATACATATACATATGAGTCATTCCACGTCAAACCGGACAGTGAATTTACCTCGATGATTCCGATTTTTTTAAAATTTGGTAGACATATTCTGCCGTCGAAAATATGAGACCCATATTTTTTAAAAAAAATTAGAAATTTTTTTTCCAGAAGCTACGCGTGGTTGAAAATTGTAAAAAATTGAAAAAAACGTCGATTATGCACACATTCAAACTATTTTATTGCAGAAACAATTCGACGGAAACGTACAAATAAGGGGTGATTTTAAAAGGGCTTGAAACGTACTTTACGATGGTATTTTTTAAATTTAACTTTTAAATTTAACCGTGCCAGTTCTGAGCTGAGCGTTGAATGGCGGCCGAAGAGGACGACCACGACGGCTCGCGCCGCCACGGAAGCCTCGCAGCAAGGAAGATCCGCGGGAGGCCAAGGCACGGGACCGAGCTCGGATCCCCGGGACGTTCCCCGCGTTGGCGACGGGGCCCCCGTTTAAATTTAACTTAATTTAACTTTATATGTATATATGTATATATATATAAGATAAGATACATATATACACAATACGTATTGCATAAGATGAGATACTAATGTAAGAAAGAAAATTGTGTGTGTATATACTACAAGTGTATACATATATATGTATATATATACATATATATGTGTCAAAAATAAAAAAGTTTTTGGGGTGGGTAAAGTAAAATGATTCGCACCCCCCGTATAAGATAATGTAAGAAAAAAAATTGTGTATATAAATATATATACAATTTTCTTTCTTACATTATTATCTCATCTTATACGGGGTGAATCATTTTAATTTACCCACCCCAAAAACTTTTTTAATTGTAGAAAAAAATTCTTCGGACAAAAGTTGTTTGAAGGGGCCGACACATGATTCTTATACTATTCTTACGTGAGTCATGTCGTAAATGTCGTCATTTTCAAGAAATTTTTAAGGCGACTAATTTCTTAAATAAAACTTGATTTTTTCCTTAAGATAAAAGTTGTAGCCTCTCGTCGAGACGTTTTTAAAACAGTATAATCAAGCTTTTGTTAAGGATTTCCTGAAATATTTTAAATTTTGTCATATTTCTTTTTATAAAATATGAAATATCTCGTAAACTTTCACTTTTCATTTCACATTTTGTTAACGCATTTAATTGTGCAAAATTGCAAATGTAAAAATTAATTTTATTATTTAGTAGAATAATTAGTGAATATAATTTTATTATATTCACAATCGTCAAAAAGTGAATAATTTACAAGATATTTCATATTTTATATTAAAATATATTTTATATTAAAAACATTATAACAAAATTTTATATAGAAGATGTAAAAAAACAATAGTTTTAGACAAAAGTTGTAGGATATCAAGGAGGACGAGTAATGATAAAACCAGTTTTCGAAAAAATCGATTTTTTTTTTCAGTTCACAAAAAGGACATCGCCATTTTTTTAAATGGAATTGTATGATTTCTTTTAATAATATGATTCTTCTAATTATTCTATATATAAAAGTACTAAGGTAGAGTTAGCAAATAATTAATAGTTTACGAAATATTTTATATTTTTTCTGGCACATTTTGACATAAAATATAAAAATATCTCGTAAACTATTTATTTTATGTACAGAATAATAATATGAATCAATTGGAGTAAAGAAAACATATTGTTGCTTTGCAAAAAAAACATGTATAGTTACATATCACAAGTTGTATATTTTTTTTATTATTCCGTACATAAAAGTGTTAAGGTACAGTTACCAAAAAATAAATAGTTTACAAGATATTTTATATTTCGTGTCAAAATGTGCCAGAATAAAATATAAAATATATCTCGTAAACTATTCATTTTTTGATAACTCTACTTTAATACTTGTATATGTATGTAGAATAATTAGAAGAATCATATTATAAAAAAATCATACAATTATTTAATCTCCAGTTAACATCATCAAAGATAAATAGGGAAGAAAAATCATGTCTACAATTAATCTTAAAAGAATCTATAATTCACAAAGGAAGCAGCATAATTAATGAGCAAATCGACTATACACAGACATTAACATCTTTTAAACAAGAAAACAAAGTTTTAAAGATAACGATAACGATAACGTGTCATTGACTTGCTTATCCTATGCGATAAGTGTGGACGCTAATGATCGGAAACCTGTTGCTGTGCTGATAGCAAGCAAGGATCCACAGCACCCTAGCTTAAACTTTTTAGAGTCTCGTTGCTAAGACAGATAATTGTTTAGTCTTATTGTCCGCGACTATAGAATCGCTGCAAGCTGGTGTGTAAATTGTGTATCGTTTACAAAGGAAATATTAATTGCAAATTTTCAATAAATTAAAAACATAAAAATTAATATACACCTTATAAAAACATTTTATATTTTAAGTTAGATTTTTAGATTAAATTTATATTGAATTAAGAATTTATTGTATACCCAAAATTTAAAATAATTAAAAGTAATAATCAACGTTATTCCACAACATTAGTTTCAATTTCTCGCGTTTCTCGATTCCGAGATGACCAATTTGAAAAGATTGACCTCTCGGAATCAAGAAACATGTCAATCTTTTTCATCTTTCAAGAATCTTAATTTTTTCAAAGGATTATACTACTAAATAGATTTTCGCACAAAAAGGCATACATATAATAACGCAACAATCCTATCTGCGACAACATTAAATCGCACAAGGAAATGTATAATATGAAAAGCTACAAAATAACTATATTTAAATACATTAACGGAAACTATGGTTTGGATATAACTCGCGCTTTTATTATCATGTCCAAAGAAATTATTATAAATTCTAACGAGATATGAAAAATAGAAATACTTGAAATATTTGAAATGAGGAAATTATCGTATAAGTGTACTGCCACGTCAAACATAAATATTATTATGTTTATTTAATTTATGCTTAAAATTAACTACTTTTATTTATTAGTTTTATTATTATTCTATTATTCTTTACGAGCTCATTTATTTTTGATTATTTATAAATTATAACATGCTCATCTTATCCACTTTATGATTATATATAATCACTTTTTGCATTAAATTGTAAATAAGTTAAAAATATAGAATAAAAAATTAAATTTAATTATTAAATGCAATAATAACTTGTTTTAATAAATTATTCATGTCATGTTATAATATCATTTAATACTACAACGCCATCACTATATAAATTTCCTAAGCTTCAACTACCAATTACCTACAAATCTTTGACAACGATTTTTGATAATGCAATGTTTAATTACATTTTCAATCTCATTTTAATTTTTAATAACTTAGCAAGTAATGTAGACATATATTAACAATTTTTTTCACTATTCCTTAATGTTGAATAAAAAAGAACTGTATATAAAATTACATGAAATTATTGCTTCTTATATTTTCATATTTAAAAGAAAAAAAAATTACTCTGAAGAAACAAAGGCGCGTTAACTATGCCAATTCTTCCTGCTAACTATGTTTAATAACCATCAGTTTTTTGCAATTAGCTCATGCTAATTTAAAGATCCCGATAGCATGTCGTGAATAATAAGAAAAATATAAGAAAGCAATGTTACTTATTGTAAACTAATTAAAAATTGCCATTTAGCAGCAAGTATATCTCAGGCCCAAAATAATAAACCATAACTAAAATCTTTGATAAATTACACCAACGCCCGCGTATATGTGAATAACCGATCAAGAATTATTATTATCTATATCTAACATTTTTATTACATAAAAACTTTTTTTAATTTCAGACTATTCGAACTATTTGTTTTAATCTTTAGAATTTTGGAATTTAAAAACTCCACAAATCGATTTTAAAGCTTCTGTTTGCTCACTGCAGCCATCTTGGATTGGTGATGTCAGAAACGAGAAAATATATCGTGAAAATTCTTACAAAGTACATTAAAATAGCGTTTTTAGTCGATAGACTTGTAAAATATACCGAAAAACTCCCCTTTTGTTTGGGTAATCAATAAATAACCCATATATGTCGAATTGAATTGTGCCTAATTAAGGATGAAAACAAGCCGTTTGACAGCTGCCAAATTGAAATAAATATTTTAACACTACGGCAATTATTTTAAATATAAAAACATTACACTAATTGTAAAACGAAAGATGACGCTGTACATTGCAAGAATAATTTATAGCTTTTTAACATCATTTCTCACGCCTTTTATAGTTTACAATTTTGCCAAGAGTGACGCTGTATGTGTATGTACTGTCGACGCGGACTTGGCATTCGAGCCAGCAGGAGCTTTAATTATACAATAACTGCGTAAAAAAAGTTTCATGAATACTTTGTATCTTCGGCAAATGAGATGTCTGCCATATAAAAATATTATTTACTTATTTATTTATTTCGATATTTCCAAGTAAATGCGATTTTGAATACTTGATATGAGTTGTATAAGTTAAGAAATGGAAATAATGCAAATAAGGTTTAACACTTAAAAAAATATATATGTATAATATAAATATATATAAGATATTAATTTGAAACTAATATCTAATTATATATTTATTATATATTAATTACATGTTCATTGATCTTTTCGTTACTTCGTTTACTTCGGTAAATGTAACATATAATTAATATCTATATGTATTATTAATATTTGTGAGACATATCATAGAACGGAATTTTATTTCTGACTTTATTCAAACATGACAGTTCGCTCTTAACAGAGTTTCGAAAACAATTCATATTATCACGTAATCGTATCTATAAGTTTCCCCAGTATACGATACGTGTGAGTTCTTTTCAGAATCGTAGCAATATCTGCAGTGTAGTTTATGATAAAGACGAAACGATTGCCGGCCGGTGCGATTAGGAATCATCACAGTTCGAGGTGCCTCTGATAGCGAGCAGCAGAAGTCGAATGATGTCGAGAGATGACGTCGTCTCCGTCCCCCGATCTCCGATAAACTCGAACGGGAACTTAGCCGGGTGGGGCCTATTCGTTGAGTGCGGTCGAGTGTTGAGTCGCGCCTCGCGCCTGCGGCGAGCATTAGTATGAGTATGAAAGTCTCCGAAGTAGGGAGTAACTGGGCCCGGCGCGCGAAGAGAGACTCCGGAACCTGTTCTTCGAGACGCATACCATACGCGTCCAATCTGTTCGTGTTGCATCAGTGTACAAAATTCAATTGCTGCATCGATGTGCAAAAATGTGAGAAGCCGGTAACGTAAAGTGTGCGAGAAAATGAAAATGTTGCCGCACCGCGCACGACTTCGCATACCGGTGCTCATCTTAGCGCTCTGTCAAGGTAATTAATGCGACACACACCTGACCTGACGCTCATCAACTGTGTGCAAGGAGATCCTTCACTGAAGCGTAACGTATAGTCACGTGGCCCACCATTGAGTCACATTTATCGGTGTCGCGGTCGGATTTTGCTCGACGTATACGACGTAGAAGCATATTCAGCGAATACCGATCGGTTGATTAAAACATCGTCCCAGCAGCGTCATTTCTTAAATTGTCCAAAGAACGTCGAACCTCGATTAACGAATGCTCGGCGACAGCTCTCGGTACACGTCATGCTGCCCGTGATTGGAGAATATATTGAATGAAATAAGTTCTATATTTTCTTTATTCTGAGAAATAATAACTTCCGCAAAGGTACCAAATGTAAAATTCTACTAATTATTTTGTCCTTCTTTTAATTACGATTTCAGATAAGGAAGAAAATTTAATATGCAATTAGAAGGCACTTAAACACAAAATTCCATAGTTATCATCTTGTAACTACTTATAGCCTTACAGCAAGGACATCAAAATTGTCAAAATTCACTTTGTCAGTTTTCATTTAGCTTCATCTCCCTCTCTCTCTCTCTCTCTCTATATATATATATATATATATATATATATATATATTTATTTTTTTTTTTTTTTTTGTTTATATAATAATCAAGATATATTTCGCAACTTGATGAAAATATTTTGCAGTACTTTCTCAGCGCTTGTTGCTACGCTTGAACATGATTAAAACATTTAATGGAACCGCTTTTATAGATAATCGTGTGAGCCGATCCGAATCAATAGAGGGATCGATAGAGTAGGTACAATATCGAGAGGCATACGTAGAATGAATGCCACATGACTCATGTTTTGACTCGAAGAACACAGTGAATCTCTCTCACCTATATTATACTGATAAAACACTTGTCAGAGGAAGGAGACTAGGTATTAGGTACATATGTTGGTAGAAAAATGATAAGCTTTCAACAAGATCAGGGCTTGTGATATAGAAACGTGTCAATGAATATTATAAACCGTGTAACAATGGTTCCTTATTAGCTTAACTATCTAGAAATTTTTAAGGATATTAGGCAGTACACTTTGCAATTTTATTATAGTTGTCCAATATACCTACATTATCGTGCCATAAATTCAGTCCCGTAAGAAAAATGAATTTATTCTATAACTGAAGGCAACAAGTGAATATTTTTAATGATTATAATTATTTTTATTTTGTTATTGGTCAATTCAATAAAACGAATTGACTAATAACATGCTGCCTTCTATTTTAATTATGAAATAAATTCGTTAGTCTCAAGAACAGAGAATTTATGGCATAATTGTTAATTAATTAAACATATATGAGCGAAAACACGTCAAGCGGGACACCTTCGAAAGATGATGTTTGAAATACTGGATAATAATTTTTTAATACGTTCTATACTTCCAAATAAAAGCGCTGTATTTTTTTTAGATTTTTAAAAACGGTATTTTCAAAGTTATTGAAGATCAAAAATAGCACCAAATCGCTGAAAATTGGACAAACACTCATTAAAATATCAATATCTCCGGTTTTATGCTACTTACAGACTTCGATGAGCTCATTTTGAAGCTCTCGAACGTCGCTTCAATTTCGTGTAATTGAATTTTAACAAGAAAAATTTTGGTTAATTGTTATAACAATTAAATTTTTAAAGGTGATTTTTCATAACTTACCACCACTGTAACATGTTGAAAAAAATATGAGTTTGTTTGTTAGTTAATTCTCTACAAAACTGGTAAGTTTCAGAATGGAGAACGAATAGACACTATTCGAAAAAAAAAAAAACAAGTAACCACGCTGCTGTCCTGGCGCGCTTATAAAACTTGCGTGCAGGAAAGGAATTGTGTTCGGGATTAAACAGGGTAATTCAACAACACCTCGACAAGTATTTGAGAAAACCAAATAAGTATTTTATTTAGAAACATCAACATCGACGTGGAATTTTTCACCAACGAGCAATATCGAGCTGAAACTATCAAACTGCAAGCTCGTTTTGATCAGGCCAAGCCCGTGCGTGTGACACTCACGTTGCATTCTTTTTTACCAAGATCAAAAAGTGAACTGATTGTAAAACCGATTCTCGGCAGGAACGCAAGAGCAGGTTGCTGTAGTTTCTAAATAAAATACTTATTTGGTTTTCTCAAATACTTGTCGAAGTGTTGTTGAATTACCCTGTTCAATCCCGAACACAATTCCTTTCCCGCACGCAAGTTTTATGAGCGCGCCAGGACAGCAGCGTGGTTACTTGTTTTTTTTTTTCGAATAGTGTCCATTTGTTCTCCATTCTGAAACTTACCAGTTTTGTAGAGAATTAACTAACGAACAAACTCGTATTTTTTTCAACATTTTACAGTGGTGGTAAGTTATGAAAAATCACCTTTGAAAATTTAACTGTTTATAACAATTAACCAAAATTTTTCTTGTTAAAATTAAATTACGCGAAATTGAAGCGACGTTCGAGAGCTTCAAAATGAGCCCATGCCGAAGTCTGTAAGTAGCATAAAACCAGAGATATTGATATTTTAATGAGAGTGTTTGTCCAATTTTCAGCGATTTGGTGCAATTTTCGATCTTTAATAACTTTGAAAATACTGGTTTTAAAAATCTAAAAAAAATTGACGTTTGTTTTTTGGTTGC
This sequence comes from Temnothorax nylanderi, assembly GCF_030848795.1. NCBI lineage: Eukaryota > Metazoa > Arthropoda > Insecta > Hymenoptera > Formicidae > Temnothorax > Temnothorax nylanderi. Next base: position 468,134 of record NW_027249194.1, on the reverse strand, counting down.
ATAAAACGTGTAGAAAATTCAGTGACAAAATCGGAGTCATGACCCAAAATTTTGTATTTATTTTGTCCCGCTTGACGTGTTTTTGCTCATATATTAATTAAGTCATGCAAGGCAATAAATAAATAAATAAAAAGGTTTATATGTAATAATATTTAATGTTATAAATCATATTAGTATATTTAGTACAGGTTTTTTCTTTGCAATTTTTTAACTTATTCTTTAATATCTAACTTCTTCTTAACACATGGAACGCCAAATGATCATGGTTTTTCTGACCTGTCATCACGGACACAAAGTAGAGTTCCTATAATAAGAGTTAGGACACCGTTATAGCTTTGTCTCACTCCCACTAACTTCTATTATAGAAACTCTAACGCAAAGTATCCATCCGTGGATATTTTCATTGCTTTTGGATAGCTTCGGCACGCGCGTGATTTGTACTTATTTTACTTACCATTCATTCAGTTGGTCCAATAAGCATATAATATTAGTATTAGTGGTTGCATCCGGCGGTACAGCATTATAATGGATAAATTTATCCAAAAACGAAATGTAAAAGAATAATAAAACATCGTAATTATATAGATAAATAAAAACTAAATATATTTATTTAATTTTGTATTGTTTTTGAAAAACAAGAGAAAGACAGATTGAGATATTGTACTTTTCACATATTATGTTCATTTTTTAACATTTTGTCTGACATACCATGCTGACCATATTATATTAAATTTTTGTAACAAATATCACATCTTTTTCTAGTTAAGTTAGAAGCTTTCTTCCATTTTTCGACTTCTTTCAGTAAACGACGAATTTACTTCGATATAGAGCCTGTCTTTGTTCTCTTCTATAGGCAAAATTCTCTATGAGACTTGATACCCAGCATCGGTGATCATTTCCAGAAATATATTATATTTCTTTTTTCAGATAAAAATAATTCAGATAAAAACAGATAAAACACAACAAAATAACGAGAGAACAAATATTAGTCACGGTGAAAATTGAAAAAAATCCTATTTATTTGTTTTATTGTGTTGTATGCTCAATGAATTAAAAAGGGAGCCGAATTGTTTGGCTAAAACCAAAGTATTAAATCTGTATTAAGATTTTTATTGAAATGAGCACACGGCTTTCTCCGCGGACGGTACGTTTCATTTTGAATCTTTCAAAGTATCGTATATTCTATAAGAGATAGAAAAAAGCATAAAATAAATTATATATAATTCGATTAGTAAAATTATATTTTCAATCAGCCTTTTTTGATTCAATTATCGCAATAATTAATCGTTGCCGAATTATATCAGCAAATTGAGATAACGCAACTGATATTTTCGATCAAATAAAGATATTTCATATGATATTTCATAATGTATTTACTTTCACATATTTCTCACAGTCGATTATTTCTCAGCGGTATATCATTGATGAAATTTTATTGAACTTGGTTAGGTAACTTGGTTCATGCGGCGTTCTAATAAATGACAATAATTTTTATTAGGTCTAGTAATATGATCAATTAATGCAACCAAGGTCTACTCGTAATGTAGCACCTAAAATGCTCCGTAAAGCTCACAAGAAATGATGGCGAGAGTAAAGTCATCCCTGAGATACGTACAACATATACAAAAGAAACATCGATGATATATTAACTACATTTGAAACGAGAGTAACGCTTGGTTGCATTAGCCATTTCATTTGTGCGATACATGTTCTGATCATGTCGCGATCGCTTTTTATTTCGTTCTCTTGTAATAAAACTTGATATCTTCTTGAATTTTTTTGGTAGCATTTTTAACTACTTTTGAAAGAGTCATATTTTAAATAATAAAAATATAATAATTTTAATATTTTTATTATTTAATTTCAGATTTTTATAAAATACCACACACACATTGCAAAAGTTTTACAGAAATTATTATTACCATATTTTTCTATATAACACATTACACAAAGATATAAAAAAATCACAGTTTCGCTGTAGTTTACTATAGTTGAAAGATAACACTAAATATACAATAGCTAACTGACAATGAGAATATTTTTCTCAGTCTCTTGCTTAATGAATGGCCACTTCATTTTACATTACTTCTTAAAATACATTCATAAATAAGTAAGATTCATCTAATCTAAACAATACTTTCACATTTATAATGCTTTAATTATAAAAAAAACTAATTTTGATGATAATCACATTCAAGTGATTATTTTTAATTAGTGAAATGTAGTATAGGTACATATCTAAATATAAATGAAATATATTATATAAGATACCCAAAGTAAATTAGAAAAAATATCTGTGCATTTTTTCTGAAAATATTATATTTTAAGGTTACATTCAATGTAAAAAAAATTTTATAATTTAATTAGCAAATATTTTTAATTTTTGGTTAAAAAATTAAATTCGAACATCAAATTCTTTCAAAATTGATCAATAATTCTTTTTGTCACAATTTTTATTTTGTTTCGTTATGTTTCGCAACATATTATCATCTTTAAATACGATTTTGTGTTCTGATAATACGAAAATATTTTCAGTGATGTGGTAGTCTTTTCCATGCTATTTACAAGATTCGTATCATATTTACGTACATGACTGTGCAAAGATTAGCATATATACTTGACGTCATAAACTCACGTGCTCACGTCATATGCAACTCTCTTTACTATATGCGAATTAGTTAGGAACTATGTATTTGCCTCCGTGTATTCGCTCGCATTATTATGTTTCTTATGGCTTCTACAACAAACGCACTGGCTGATAATACGGGTACATTATCAAGAGAGGAAAAAAGGACTTCCTTTCTAGAGCCACGGTCGCATTTGCGCAGAAACAGACTGACGGCACGTGCGTCCTTTCATACAGAAGAGAGTAACGAGGAGAGCCTATCTGGCTTTATCTAAGCCAATCATCCGCAGGACATTGCGGCTAACGTGATGACGTTTCTTTCGAAACTGTTAACCATATTCCCGTCTTTTGCGTGGCAATAATTTCTATCATATTTTGATAGAAATGCGTTTCGCATTATTATATAAATGTAAAAATAACTCTTATTAATGGGCGATAGCACAAGATTCGACAATAAAATTTTGGAATAAAGAATATTTCTCTATTAGGATTGTAAGAAAAATTACTAATTATATCTAACAAATTTTGACAGTCCACTGAAAGGCACAGATCGTGCTTGAATATGCACGAATTAATTGATAATTTTGTTTTTTTTTTGTTTTTTTTTTAGTATCAGCAAGTAACAAACCAAGTATCTACCCGAACCAAGAGGAAATTGTAATAAACGAAGGAGAACCTTTAGAGATTACATGCATTAGCTTCGCACCAATTAAATTTGTTTATCCCGACGCTTTTGGAGAATCGGTATGCACTATAAATTTTATTATAGGCTAAGTTTTGACATTGCTTATTTATTGCTTGATTAGAATATATTTTACGTTATACATTTCAGATATTCGAATGTCTTTTATTCTCACATAAAAATTGTATAAGTTATTCCTAGCAAAATTAGATAATTTTAATTCAGGTAATTGTAAATTGTTTATAAATATTTTGCTTCTGTAGCTATATATACATATACATATTATATATATATGTATACATCTTTATTGTATAATTATTTTCTAAATAGTTTAGTAAGAAAGATATGGATATTCCTCCTTTTACAAGTAAAACTGTGAAATGCATTTTTTGAAAAGAAATATTAGAATTGTTAAATAAGCACTTGTTTATCTATAAGAATAAAAAGTTGTATTAGAAATTATAATATTCCTATTTTAAATTCCTATGTAAAAATTAAAGTTTTGGCATGTATATCAAACTTGTTATTATATTCCGACAGGTTAATACTTCAAATCCAAAAACAAGCGAGACTGAAGATAATGGCCTTTACCATTATGTTTTCCAAAGGCCAAACACCGTTTTCGGTGATACAGGCCGGTACGGTTGCGCCGATCACAATGTTGAAATCATTACAAATTCCTACGACGATCCCGAGATAAGCTGGTTGTACGTTTATGTGAAATGTAAGATCAAATCGCGCGTTTCTCATTAATATGCAAATCAATAAGGAAAAACATTTGTATCTGCAGTTTGCTGCAGAATGTCGTATTTGCATTTTCGCAATGCATTCATTTGTTACAGCCAATACGAATTTATTCGTCGAAGCGGATACTTACGCTCATCTGAGTGCAGTTGCTGGCGGCAGCATTGTAATACCATGCAGACCTACATCGCCAGATCTAGTACCCATCTTGTCTGACAATAACGTGAGTATTGACAGCAAACTAGTAGCGGGTAATTTGCAATTTCCAAGTAAAACTAAATAAAATTATATTCAACTTTAAATGACTCACATTCAGTTTCCATTTCAAAAGCTTGAAAACGTTTGATGTTAAGGAATAAATATGCGCTCTATATATGCTTAGATTTATAGAACATGCGCGATTACGACATACCACTAATATTGTAAGCGACATACCGAACTTTTTTATTTACACATTTCGTTAGCTTTCAGTACAAGAGTTTTAATCCTTAATAATATTATATATGTTTGAACCGCGTGGTTTAAGAATGGGTAACGTAGCAAATTAAAAAGGCTGTTAAAAAGCATATTCAAGTTGCTATTCAAGTTTTTTATTTCTAATATTATAAACAAGATTATAAACTAATGTTTAATATAATCATAAATATAATTAAAAGTAGCTGTTGATTTTATCAACTTGATATTCATTATAAAACGTTTCTAAAATCTCTCAACGTTTTCACGTGCAGGAAGAAGAATTGAAGGAGGCGTCATTTGATCCGAGAATTGGTTTTACGATTAGGAACCTGCTGGTGAAAGATAGCAATTGGTACAAGTGCTCGATAGAGAAGGACGGCGAAGAGCACGCGGTCAATTACGTGTTGTCCGTGCACCGTAAGTGCGGTCTCGCCCGCTCGAGACCGTTAATTCAGTCTCACATGTACATACATGGTATACCTATATGACCGTCGATAGCGCCACATCACAGTCGTGATCGTTCGAATTTCAACGCTAAAACAATATCGAGGCAATATCGAGGCAGATCATACCATTTAATAAGAATGATTAAATTATTTGCGCAGTAAAACGAACCTTACCCGAACCAAAAATTCAAGACGACAGCCTGCTACACGTTACACGCGGACAAGATCTCTATGTAAATTGTACCGTTGAAGTGGAAATATCCATGAGATACGTATTCAATTGGCACACACCGCAGCAGGTAAATACACTATTTTCTTGTAGTAAATAACACACGGAATTAGATCAAGAACTTTAATTAAGAGCGTGTCTTAATCCTCAATTGGTAAAACATGGATAAAATCGATGCAATTATAACGATGAAAAAGTCTACTTTCCTCAAATCCTGATTTTTTTAATCTTTTTTAATCATTACTCCGGGACATAATGTTAATTATTTTTATTATCTCTAAGATATACGAGAAAAAAATTGATGTCTCTAATTATTTATTGTTAGTCTTGATTCGAGAATTAGAACGCAAAGTTCTAATTCTGAGCATCTAAGATTCCCTGCCTGAGAATTGAAAACGCACAGCTTAACGCGACATACAAGTTTCCTGTATTCCTTCTTTTCGATTGCAATATTTATCGCTCGCATGCACATATACACGTGACCTTGTTTTATTTGTAGAATAGCAGTAGAATAAGCACTCAGCAATTCAGAAAACAGCTCAACGGAAATTATGTCTTAGTTACGTGTCAGTTGACGATACTTAATGTAACGGACGAAGACGCGGGGGAATATGAGTGCGTCATTAGGTCGATTCATGACACCAAGAAGATAACAAAAAATATCACGATACACGGTTAGTTTATCCATTAACTTGGATACATACGATCAAAGAATGTGCAAAAGAATGTGTATATTTATGGCATATATGTCTCAATTGAATATATGTAATAAATTTTAATCGACTGATTAATGTATACGAGTATTGTAAAATCCAAGTATACATAATGGTATTAAAAGAAAGTCATACAATGCGCAATGTAATATCAGTACAAATTGTGCGTAGGTATAATATTTTATACGCAAAACGAATCGATATATTTTCAGATCCTCAAATGAAATATATTAATCTTACACCTCAAAACACCGATAAATATTATCAAGCGGAAAGCGGTAGCTACGTTCAATGGGTTGTCTATGTCGATGGCTATCCGAAACCCCATTTACAATGGTAAAGTTTATTATAACATTTATTAAAACCTTTTTTTTCCAAGTCGGACAGTTTAATTAACATAGTAACATGTCATTCGCGTGTATAATACGAATAAAGTAATAAATCACATTTAATCATTTGCGATGTTTTCTCGTATTATATCCGTTACCCCGTAATAAATGTTAAATGTACACATGTATATTTAATGTTATACATCTATTTCATTTACTATACTATACAGGTTCAAGCCGAATGGCGAAGAAATTATAGAGGGCCCAAAGTATTTCATCAACACAAGCGCAACAGCTACTTTGAAAATAAACACGTTAAGCGTAATGGACTCGGGAAATTACACCCTTGAAGCAAAAAATGATTTTATGATGGAAAAATTGAATTTTACATTGGATGTTATAGGTATCGAAATGATTTTCTAATATTAAATTTAAAAAAACTGCGGTAAATACACTAAAACAATAATAGGGTATACAACTATTTATTTACAACTATCGTCGTATAACATTACCGTTGATTTCAGCTAAGCCGGTTGCCTTATTGACCCATATTGACTCTTACTATCCGCCTAACGAAAGTACAGAATTTCATTGCGAAGTAATATCTAATCCACCTCCAAATATAACATGGAGTTTTCTGAGGTGTCCTATTTATCCATCGCTTGACAATTCGACAACTGTGTATCTGACGGTAAACGCAATTTCATGTCAACTTGAAATTCCATTAGACACACAAGTCTCTCTATACTTGTACTCGTACTTTGTGTAACGAGAAAATGAATTTTATAGGACGCGACGCAATCCGCAGCTTACAGCTCTAGTTACAGATTCGAATCAACGGTAAAAATGCCTATCGATGTATCGGGGAAAATAACGTGTAAGGCCTGTAACGTCGTTGATTCTGTAATCTCCTGTGATTCCGTGACCGACAACATTCTTGTTTCCGGTAAGAATACTCTCTTTTGCGTGTCTCGTTATATTATAAACTTGTGTAATTACATGCGGTCATCTTGCATATCTTTCGATATATTCCAATCAAGTATCAAATAAAAAATTAAATTAAATCTTGAAAATAAAAACATGTGCTCATTCTAATTATACAGAATTGATTCACGTTATTCTGCAATTTTATACATTTAATTCATTTCTCCGATGCCATTGCAAAGTGTTAATTTATTTGTTTCTATTTCTGTCACAAAATCTGCATCATGGCCGCATAACCCTCATCTTATTAAACGCAAAATAGATAAAAATTCAGGTTATACTTGTTTGAAAAAATTTTCAATTATTTAAATAAAAATTCTTTTAAATCATCACGTCAGAAATCGATAATAATTCTTCTCATCTTTTTTTGTTCAGATGGAGTAGGCGCTTTTGGCATTATTAGGCCAAACGAGTCTGTGACGATAGGCGATGATGTAGAATTGACGTGTGCCGCTTCCATTTATAATTATACAAACGAATTTACATGGACCACACTGGTAAACCAAACTGAAAGGCCACTTGCGGAATCGGGTAATTATTTTAAACAGAGAATAAAAGTACATAAAAAAGAAACAATTATATATAGTTTACAATAGTGGAGATAATTCCTACGTTTTTGGTGAGGGGGGCAAAATTATGAAAAAACTTGTTTTAAAAAAAAATACAAAATGAAAATACATTATTACGCATAATACAATTGTTGTAATTATATATTTCATTATCCTTCGCGAGTCGTAATATTTTATTTTAGTTTTAAATTATTGCACTCTGAAACATTTTGATATAAAATTTTCTTCTTTATCGTCATTTCTACCGCGTCACGCAGTATAGTGGGTGAAATACTAGAAATATTAATAAACGGATGATTTAATGTAAATATTTATTCTAATTTTTGTTATTTTCAGAAAGATTACAGATTACGCGGCATAAAACCCCATTTACCTATCGATCAACGTTGAAGCTTAATACGGTCCAAGAGTCAGATGCCCAAGATTATTTCTGTACCGGAAAAATCATGAATCGCGAGGCCTTAGAGCCTCTTTCCGACTACGCAAATTACAAATTAGATGTTCACGGTATAATCAGTTTATTTAAATAATTTAACAGTATTTTAATTCATAAGTAATTTTTTTAGGGAAAAGGATTATTACGAAAAAGTTGTATCTAAAATTTAATAAATTTTGAATGTTTTAAATTTATATTATACATAAATATGGAAATATATATGTACATATACCTTTCGTGCGCGCAAAGTTTATTTATTATAAAAGTGTATCTACTATTCTTAATGAAAAAATTAGTTGTTAATCAAGTTTATACCGTGTGATAAAATGCCCAAACTTTAATCTTTTATTCAATATTATATAGATCCGGTGCTACCGTTTTTTGTCAAAACTAATATGAATGAAACTAAAATAACAACTATCGATGTGATTGCCGAAGGTCACAAGACGGTGATATTGCAATGTTTTGCAGAAGGAATGCCGAAACCAATAGTTACCTGGTACAAGGTGACATGTGCATTTATAATTATTTTTGTGTTTAATAAAATTGAAAGCGATGCATATATATATATTTTTTTTATTTAACATCTTTCAGGACAATGTGTTGCTGAAGGAAAATGATCAGTATTCTTTTAAATATTATAAATATTACAATTATCAACAACTTAATATAAACTATTTGAAGCAACATGATAGCGGAAAATATTCGTGCCGGGCTATTAATCGATTGGGCACAAACGAGACTTACCAGCAGATAACGGTAAAAAATGCAAAATGTAAGTTTTATAAGCAAATATTATATTTATAAAATAATATTAAGCAGATTAAAAACTGAAAAGTTTTTGCAGGGCACAAACTTGACATAATATTAGCTACTTCAATAGCTATTATGGGTCTCATCCTGGTGATTTTAGCCATCTTTTTCACGATTAAGGTTCGTCGTGAAAAGGTAAATCATATATTCCATAATTATTATAATTTGTATTACGTATATAAAATACAATTCAGTATTACGTTGTAAGAAAATATTTTATGAAGAATGTAATTGGATTAAATTAAAATTGTGAATCGTCATACAGAAAATGAGAAAAGAATTGATGGAAGCGGGTCTTATGCACTTTGAAGAAGGTGCTTTAGAATGTTTAAATCCAGATTTGACGGTTGACGATCAAGCGGAACTACTCCCTTACGATAAGAAGTGGGAATTTCCAAGGGAACGATTGAAACTCGGTAAGCGCGATTATGCTTTGTATATAACATAAAAAATTATCAAGCAATTTGGCATCCACGATTTAATATACGCTAGTCTCATTTCGACTAATTATTTTTTAGGAAAACAATTGGGCAGTGGTGAGTTTGGAGTGGTAATGAAAGCGGAAGCGCAAGGGATATGCGAAAACGAAACTGTCACTACCGTTGCCGTGAAGATGGTTCGTCGAACCACTAATCCAACTTACGTACGTGCACTTGCGAGTGAATTGAAAATTATGGTGCACCTTGGCAAGCATCTAAACGTCGTCAATCTTCTTGGCGCTTGCACTAAAAATATTTCCAAACGTATGTATTGCTGAAAAACTAAAGACTATTATAACACGATTAGGCGATTAAATGCTCTATTACGTGTCTCACTTTAAAGAAAACTACATGTCTCGTGAACATTTGAACAAAGATGGAACGGTTAAAGTTAAGTAGTTACATTAAGCGTTAGTAATTAAAATTGTTACATCAGGCGAACTGCTGGTGATTGTCGAATATTGCCGCTTTGGAAATTTGCATAATTATCTTTTACGACATAGAAACGATTTTATTAATCAAATCGATCCCAAGACTGGAAAACTCGATCTTACTATCGGTATGGATATACTAATGAGAACTGTTAGCGTCAGCAGTAATAACAGGTTTGTCTACCAGTCATATTCCAACAGTCCATTATCGCTAACTGTCACACTTGTTCTATTTTATTATCAAGTACTGTACTATAATATTTGGAAAATATTTCCGACTGCATTTTCTAAACTGGCTGCATCTTAAAAATCTTACGCTTTTATAAAATGCAATACATATATGTAGGGGGAAATGGTGTAATTGCGAATACCTGAGGGAAAGTAAAAATAAATAAACATGGAAACATTTTTATTTAATGCCCCCAAACGGGCATTTTTAGTAAAACTAGAAAAAATTTTTTCAACTATTGAACAGTCACATTTGAAAGTTATTTGTAGATGCATTCTTTAGTAGATCTTCTATTCCAACTAAATAATTCATTATAGAGACAATTCAAAAGCCTAAAAGAGATTAACATGATTTATGTAAACAGACAAAAATTACATCAAATTGATCGAAATAATAATTTAATTTATACCTTGAATAGCGTACGCGTTCTCTCGCTTTGAACTTTGAGGCAATATTAAACATTACAGGAAGGCTATACATAGAGAACGCGGGAGATGTGCGGGGCTGAGAGAGACGGAAATGACTAAAATGGCGTTCGAGATTACCCCATTCTCCCCTACATAAAGAATTTCTTACAGTCCTTACATCCAACTATCCAACTATAATCCAACTATCCAACTATAATTAAAGAGTTAATGCTCTTATGTTCTTTATTTTTAGTTGAATGTATTTTTAACAAAATAAATTTCTATACTAACGCGCAAAAAATCTCCCATTAGTCGTTTAATCTAGAGCAAAAGAAATTTCAGGAACTCTTGATTAATCATATCTGTATTTATTAAGTGTACGCTGCTAAATAAAAATGTACTAACAATAAAAGTAAAGCATGCACATATACGCACAAACTGATACGCATGCAAAGGGTTGCGGTTTAACAAGGTTCTTCTTTTCTCTTCTGCCCATACAACAGGATAAAATATGCGGCATTGTCCTTTTCTCGCAGTCTTAGTGCGAATTCAGATACCGATGTGGCGGTGCATTATTGTCCGGGAACGAATTCGGACTCTCCAGAGATTAATTTCTCGCCAGACGGGGGGGGTTGCGTCAGCAGTAGTAATTCATCTCAACCAGGATGGAGATCAAATTACACCGGTGACTATAAAGATCAAAATCTCAAACCGATCTGCACTCAAGATTTATTGTCTTGGGCATTTCAAGTAGCACGTGGAATGGAATATCTGAGTCGACGAAAGGCAAGTCTTAATTGACACAGATAAATGCGAAAGAAATTGCAAAAGAAATCATAACTTAATAAAATATCAAACTTTGATATTTTAATCTCGATATGATTGATGAACAAACCTGCTTTTAAACTGGGTTCAAATATATTCGTATTTTTAATAATATCTCACGATATTTTGCGCGCATCAGATGTATCTTTCATGATAATATGTATATGTACATATTTCTATACAACAGGTATTGCACGGTGATCTGGCAGCGAGAAATATCTTGCTTGCCGAGGACAACATAGTGAAAATTTGCGATTTCGGCTTAGCAAAGACTATGTATAAAGATGGCAATTACAAGAAAAAAGGTGATGGTCCGGTGCCCATAAAATGGATGGCCATCGAATCGATCAGAGATCGAGTTTTCTCGACGCAATCCGACATATGGAGTTTTGGCATAGTGCTTTGGGAATTTTTCACGCTGGCTGAGACGCCGTATCCCGGCATGGAGGCAGAGAAACAGTATCAAAAATTGATCGAGGGCTACAGAATGGAACAGCCGGATTATGCTATTCGCCAAGTATATGACATAATGTTACAATGCTGGAAAGCCAAACCGACGCTACGTCCAAGCTTTACGGATCTTGTGGAGAGCATTGGAAATTTATTGGAAGAAAGTGTGAGATTGGTAAGTTGTTTTTTTTTTTCATCTTCGTCTTGTAACGATAACATTAAGCTGTGACACGAGCGAGAGAGAATGGGGAGCACGATATACATATAAATTAGTTTTTCAACAGTCAAGTATAAATAACGGCAAAAGTGATTTTCAACACTTAAGAATTAAGTAATCAAATATTTAAATTATAAACGATAATCAGTGATTTTGATTGTCGGGTCCTTGGAAATTTAATTCAAGAAGAAAATATATACCGTCTGAAATTGTACGTGAAATTTTTGAGAATGATATACATATATCTCTTATAGTATATTAATATAATTATATATTACTACATGTAATATAAATACACATGTATACTTACATGTATACAATTGTATATGTATAGATTAATATATTCGCTTCAAAAAGAAGACACAGCATATAACAAAAGCATTTTTTATCGCTGTTCCAGCATTACATCAGCCTAAACACACCGTATATGGACATGAACACGATGAATCTGGAGAGCGGAAAAAACGATTATCTGACGATGATGTCCGCGCCGGATCACGCGGTTCTATCGTCACCGAATCACGATTATGTCAACTCCCCGTTCTCAAAAGGCGCACCGGCGGATTCGTCATACTTATGCATGAGCCCCGGCACGAGTCCGACAGACGAGTCCGGGATATTTAGTCCTAGACCGCATCAAGAGCACTCGCACTTTGAGTTTCCATCGCCCGTGTCGGATTCCGAGGACGCGGTCGAGCAGTCTCCAATGCTGAAGCACGAGCAAGATCCCTACCTGAAGCCGATCAATGTCCACGAACGAAGAGCAGAGTTCGCGCGGCAGAGGCAAGCGATGAAGAATCAAACGGTCGATAGACCGATCGATCGAGATTCCGGTTATTGCAACGCACCGCGGAATCTTCACCTGATAGATCTAAACGACACCGATGAGAACGACGCGCAAACGGACACGACGGACTCGAGAAAGAAAGATTACGCACCGTCTATTATCAGCACGCAGGACAATTACGTGAACATGCCCAAACAGAAGAATGATCTAAGAAAGAGTATGCCGGACAGCTTTAGTAATCCCAGTTACGTGATGATCGGTAACCGCGAGACGGACCAGAGAGCTTAGTCCGCTTGGAGATGGCGCGTTCCTATGAATACCGAATTATTTTAAGAGTAAAGTTCAATGCAGTTTAGTAATTTATTCGTTAACTTACACCGCAGTGATCTGACGACTTTTTACTCTATTATAGTTGTAATTGCATCCACGTCATAATAATATGCGGTATAATATCGAATTTAGTATTTCGCGATACATCTCTCAATCAACCATACCGTGGCGATTAATAGCGTATCGAGAATGCATCAATAAGTAGAAGCAAAGAGAATATTTTTTTATTATATATATATATATCGCAGTGCGGGAGAATGATATAGTATATTCGTGCATAATACGCAAATATTTTTATTTTATTTATTCTTCTCGTAACAATTTACCAGCTTTTAGTTTACAAAATTGTTTACATGCTTCCCCGTTTATGGAGATGATTTTTTTTACCAACGAGTATGAAGAAAGTGCCATTTCCTAACTTTAAGAATTAACATTCGGGTATCGTGACGCATTTTATATGGAAAATGCAAGAATTTGAAGCGAATAGTTTATCAAACTAATAATTCTTTGAGATATTATTTTCAAGTAAATAATTTATATATTTGATCAAGTATAAATCTATGCGTTATTATTAATCTATTTGCTTATACGGAACATATTGCGCACATTTATTTGTCATCTAAGATTTGCAATCTAGATACTTAATTAGTGTGATATTATAGAGTACCGTCATTTGTAATATTACAATAATGTCTCTCATCACGTACAACGATATGCTTCGAGATATATACTTAAACAAAATAGATAGATATCTATACGATATAAGATAAGAAAAAATGCGTTATGGATTTTTTATTTGATTACTAATATGTTTTGTTCTCGTCATAACTTACTTAAAGTTTTATACACGGTTATTAATTTCTTATTTTTTACCTCTTTATTTTATCACAAAGACATAGTCATGACATAATATACTTTTATTAATTTTTTATAAAATATATAAACTGTGCTTTATAAAATTAATATTATACGTAATATCAAATTATATGCTCTTTTTATAAATAAATGTGCGCGCGCGCGCGCATGTGTGAGTGTGTGTAACAATAAGAGATATGTAAAGATCTCGTCACAATTTGTACTTAATATTCATAGTATTTGTACAATTTTGTTTATCAGAACTGAATCATTTTAAGTTGAAAACAAGTTTTCATACAAGTGAAATACATAGCATATAAAATACATAATATTTTAGTGTTTTATTTTTATAAAAAATAGGATATAATAATTACATCTAAAAAACAAAAGTCGTGTATAAGTAAGTCTCTAATATATTTATACAACATGCCCATCGTAATGTTCTACCATTTTTAAGACACTTGTGACATAAAAAAAAGTAAATGTAAGAAAAACATTTCTGTTTCATGCTAGCTACAACTTGTGGTCTAAACTAAAGGAAACTAAACAACTTTTTTTTTCATAAAAAATTCAAGATTACTTTTAATTTTTTAAATAGCACCACACGATTTTTTTCATATTATTATAGAGGACAGTTTATTTAACTATTTACATATCATAATTAACACTTGTCGTATACTTGTGTAACTTTGTATGGAAAGGAAAAACTTCCTTCCTTCCTTCCTCCGTTTGCAAAAGATTAACCAAGAGAGCTGATAAAATTATTTCGCAGGATATTGTGGTTAATCAAAGATTAAGTTTCTTTAAGCTTCTCTGGCATACTAAGATAATAAATCTTATACATTCCAGCAAAAGTTACAATTTCTATTCTTTTTAAAGAAACAGTTCATCTATAATAGACAATTACTTTTATGAATTGTTATTATTTCATTCCATGGCCATTTTGGCTATTTAATAGAATAGCTCTCAATTAAAGAAAAATATAAAGAAAAGAATATATGATTAAACATTCTAAGAAACAAACAAAATCAAAATAATAAAATTTATATTATATATATATTATATGTACCTATATACGTATGATAAAACACATTTATATATAAATATACATATATCAAACATCCAATCTCCATCTCAGATATAAATCAGCGAATGCCCTCCATGGCTCCATGTAGTAATATTCAATATAAACATTCTTTCCAATTCGTTGGAGATTTCAGATCCAATTGGATCTTATTATACCTAAGAATTATGCCTGAAAATTCATGCTATTTTTTATCTATTTTTATCTATATTAATTTGTCGATCATTATTCTGGATAGATTGACCCAATCGTTCGTAATAAAATAGAGGATTTTCTACTCTACAACCCCAACTAACGATCAATTAGCTATGGTCAACGTTAATAAATGCACATAACTGTCTGGTTTTCTTTCAAGTTTTCCTGATTTACCTGGAACTTTATTTGTAATAAAATAGTACTTATAAAATCGTACCTCAAATCTGTCGAGAACAGATTTTGAAAGCGTCCGTTACAAATTTTGTCGATAGAATGCCAACAAAAATATAACAGAATATATAGACAGATTGACTGTGAGCAGAAACTGAGCAAAACTTACCATTTTGTAATCATTTAAGTAATGTATTCTATTTCAATGTTTACGACATGATTCTATTCGGTTTCTGCCGACAATCTGCTGTCAGATTATATCGACAGACTTTGCCACTTGCCAGCAAAACTAGAGTTTAATGCGGACACAGATGATATCGGATCTGTTGCAATATATCAGAGTAAATCTGCTGCCAATCTCTATATCGTCATACTGTGAACATTTTTGCTTATTGGGATATACATATGTATGTATGCTTTGTCCGCGAAGAATCCTTCAGACGATCTCACTAAAAGTATAATTAATCAATTTTTAAATGAGCGATTATACCGATTACAAAAACCTAAATCTTTATTTTTTATATTTTTCTATTTTTAACGAAGATTTTCGTACATTATTTTGTCGAATATCTCTAATATGAGCTTTTTCCGTCTCATATCTCTATTGAGCCATTTTAATATTAATCGTTGCATCGTCGCTCATCAATTACTGATTAGCAATTTCCGGGAGCAATATTGATTCATCACGGTAATAATGATCACGACTAATGGGGAAATAGTTATTAAAATCCATTAGATAAAGATTATTAGCTTTCTTCTAGTGTTATTTATTGTGTTGTTCCGATGACGACCGATGACTATATATATGCTCAAAATACGTAATCTATTTAGATTGCATTCTCGAACTTTGCGTTAAATTTGTCTCGCGAGGTCAAACGGTCAATTCGAAAGATATAAACGTTTACTCAAACATACTGGCCAGACCATGTTCTATCGATACTTTTCTGTTTTCGTCTTTCACGGGGTAATTGATAATAAAGTGGCGACGTTGTATCAGCGCCAGTCAGATATAATGCGCACGATATGGTGATGTACGACTCTAGCGCAATGCGCAATCCGGAAGAAGCGACTATTTAGTCGCGTCACGACGACACGCACTTGGATGATGAACAACTATATCTAAATGTGAATACGCGATAACGCCGATAACGATAAAAGTTATCCCAGACAGTTATCTCCGCGAAGAGTGTACAAGGTCCGCCGCGTTGAACCGTTGAACCAGCTTCTTCTAGTATCATGGAGCACGCATTAAGCGATCGATATGCAAACTGTACATTTGTATTCATCGCAGTAAAATTTTTGTGTCGTTATGACAACGGTGTAGTGGGCTTGTCGTACGGGGCTTCGAGAAATTAAATTTCTAAAAAAACGAGAAAAAGAAACATCATGTCGGAGATAAAAGTGCTAGATGGTGGTTTTTCCACGCAACTGTCCACCCACGTGGGTGAGAAGATCGATGGTGATCCTTTGTGGACCGCACGTTTCCTCATAACCGAACCGAAGGCTGTCTTCGCTACTCATATGGATTTCTTACGTGCCGGTGCCGATATTATAGAGACCAACACGTATCAAGCGACCATCGACGGTTTTGTAAAATATCTGGGCATCACGGAGGAAGAGAGTCTCGAGATCATCCGTAAAGCTGTCGATTATGCTAAAGATGCCGTGAACGCTTACATTAAAGAAATAGAGGATGATGAAAACGTGAGGAACCGAAAGCCATTGATCGCTGGATCTTGCGGTCCTTACGGCGCCTGCTTGCACGATGGCTCAGAATATACTGGTTCGTATTGTGCTCGTGTATCGCGAGAATTTTTGATCGACTGGCATAGGCCTCGCGTACGCGCATTGCTGGAGAAAGGTGTTGATCTATTGGCGATAGAAACGATACCTTGCGTCCGCGAGGCGGAGGCTGTAATCGATCTACTCAAGGAATTCCCGAATACGCAGGCATGGCTAACATTCTCCTGTAGAGACGATGGAAAGAGCTTGGCAGACGGCAGCGACTTTCGAGAGATTGCCGTGAGATGTTACAAAAATGCCCTGCCTGGACAAATATTAGCAATCGGCGTTAATTGTATTGCTCCACAATTCGTTACCACCCTGCTGCAAGATATCAATAAAGGCAAATCAAACGATCTTATACCATTGGTGGTATACCCTAATAGCGGAGAAAAGTATATAGTAGCTCAAGGATGGACGAAGGAAGGAGAAGCTCCCTCTTTGCACGAATTCATTGACGAGTGGCTGGATCTTGGCGTTCGTTACATCGGTGGATGTTGTAGGACATACGCGACGGATGTCAAACGAATAAGATCTAAAGTGGACCAACACGGCTAACATAGACATGTATTTGCAAATTTAATAATCGTTGAGAGGATATGACTTTACACAATTTTTATAATAATATGATTTTATAATTATATATTAAATGCTTCCACACAAACGCAAAATATATATTATAAACACATAAAACATGATTAGATGAATAATGCATCCAATTTTTATTTCCATCTCTGAATAAATATGTATATGCACTCCAATATGCACTACACTAATATTATTTAAAATAATATCGATTTGATAGAAACAATTATAGTTTTGGATCTATTTCATCTGTAATTCTGATGGAATATGGCACGTCATGTATCGTTGTATTACTATGAAAATGACCACGTCGTTGAATGACATCTTTAACTAAATTCTGCTTGCACGTCATCCATCTAAAATGAAAGCCAGAGGGAATAGTACAAGAATTTCTATAAATCATCAAGTCAATCGATAATTAGAAGAAATCTGAGAATGTGACTGAATATATGTTTGATATAATTTATCGTACTTCCGATTTAAGAGAAACTCATTGA
The DNA here is from genome assembly GCF_030848795.1 of Temnothorax nylanderi. NCBI lineage: Eukaryota > Metazoa > Arthropoda > Insecta > Hymenoptera > Formicidae > Temnothorax > Temnothorax nylanderi. The sequence goes on along the minus strand of NW_027249194.1, from coordinate 449,783 downwards.
ATAACTGTTTCTTAGTTGGGTATTTTGAGTCCATAAACAGTTTCACACGCCCCCAGATATTGGCACGATTGTGCTCGAACAACCAATAACGCGGGATGAGAAAACATCGCACTGGTGTAATCGCTACGATTCTTCGATGAAGCATTTTCTCGCCTAATTGATTAAACATTGACTTATTACATCTCACAATGCATTATAGGTAGGAAAGTAATACGAAAGTTGCGACTAATATGTGTTTCTCACCTAAACCGAAACATGCACCCCGGGAGAAAATGCATATTTGCATGAATATGGTACGAACATCATTCGGATAATGTAATTGAGATGTAACAGACGGTTCTCGCATTAATATCGCCGCAATATCGGTAATTTTGTGCCACCCTTTAACCTTAATTTTGCAATATTTATTAACACACGCGCAAATATATCTACCAATTGTCCAAAATTATACTGACAAATAAAATCAAATTTATCTCTATACGCATAACCGTTTCAATGAGCTTATTACAGGCAAGCAAACCTCAATAATTTACTTACAATTGGCTAGCTATTTTAGAGCGTAATAAATTTTCGCGACAACGTAATTCGACCCAAGTAATACTACTGACAATGAGAATAATAGAATAGTAAAAAGAAGAATGGCGTATTGTGAATACTCACGACGTCCAAAAGTGTGGCGGTAACGATGCTTGATCGATCGACTTCGTCTTGCGTTTCAACAGATCTCTGTAATAATAAATGAAATTGATAAACACACACATTCTCTTTGTTATAAATTTTTATAATCGGACAGTGTGAGATATCAAAATGTTTGCAACAACGATTTAAAAAGTTGTCTTGATTATGTACAATCATTAATTAGCAATAATTCAATTCAATTCAATTCAAACAAGTTACTGTTACATATGATAAACAAAACTTTTTGTGCATTTTTGTGCGACAAGTGCAAACTATGTTCGTCGTATTAAAATTCGTATTAACGCAGAACGCAGTTATTTAAAACATTTTCTTAATATTGAAAATTGATGAGCCCGATGCGTGTACGCGAATGCATTGGCGTGATTGGTGTATCTATCGAAGAAGGTGCAAACGCAAAAAAAAAGCAAAAAAACAGTATATATAAGAGAATAAAGTTTTCTTTTCTTAATTCGTACTGGAATGGATTTGTCAAGTTGATTCGATTCAAGCTCGACAGATTCCGCAATCTGTCTCGACACTCTTCGTGATTGTTTTTGTGGACCAAAATTTTCGGAATCATATAATTCGTATTGTGTTCCATGATAAGAAGAACGTTCGCGAACGAGCATATGCTCAATAAGGCGACATTTCCCACTCAAAATAAAATGCACGTAGTTCACCATGCCTCTTCCATCGCCTAATAAAACCTTTCAAATTAATTCGTTAGTATTTTCTGTATACTTAATTATCAGACTTGTGTCTTACTTTTGAGAAATTCTTGAGAATGTTGAACAATATTGAAATCTTATCATAAGATGATTATTGCACCGCCCCCCAGGTCATTTACCTCATTAGGCTTAAAGTCCTTCAGTTTACTCAGAATGCAACACTCTCGTACCGTCTCTTCATCCCACAACTTGAAATAATTAAAATGAACCAACGCATCGCGGAGAACGTCCCACTTCTTCGTCAAACTATCACGCAATATGCTATCAAAATCGTCCCGAGTAATTAGAAGCAAGTCGATCGATGCTAAATGGTATTCGTAAACGAGAAATGGTATAAATTTTGATGAAAGATATATATATATATATATTGTGTTGTCATAATTCATTTCTACCAACTTTTTGTGATTATGGTTGATGTTCTCGACACCGTGTGCAATAATGCAACTTCGCCAAACATGTCACCTGCATGCATGATTCCCATATCTACAACTTCCTCATTACCTATAACGGAAAATATACCTTACGTAACTAATATAAGCTACATGATTTTTCTTTGAAAATGATCCTCGTTCACAGACATATAAATTACCTTGAAAGATTAAGGTTGTGAAAAAAAAATGATAATGTAAATTAACAATAAGAAAAGATTAACGTGGTATTCATCAGACGTTATAAACTAAATGGAAAATGTCGATACATCTCGTATCTCTGTTTCATGTACAAAACAGAGCGAATGTTTTCCATGTATAATATCTAATACAATAAAAATTCTTCCCAATTCCCAAGAGATTTCCAATAGGATCTTTTCGTGCCCAAGATTGCATGAAACTTTGTGCTAGTATTCTTCCTCACCTGTTAATTCATTGATCGCTACTTTTGACAGATTGACTTCACCATTTATAATAAAATAAAGATTTTCCGCTCTACGACTCTGACGAACGATCGTTCGATCAGCCGGTAAATACTGATAAATACACACAGTTGCCAGCTTTTCTTTCAAGTCCTCCGGATGCTTTGTGAATGCGTGAAATTTTGTTATAAGGTCATATATGTACGCTTTGTCAGCGGAAGATCTTTCAGATGGTCTCACTAACAATATCGATCGATCCTTAAATCAAGCAGTACATCTTTTACGCATTACAATATACTATAAATCTTTTTATTTCCATTTACTCCTTTTTCTATCTACTTTTGGCGCAGGTTAGGTTCTAAGCACTTGGTCGAATTTATACAAATACCTTTAATGTGAGCAACTTTTTTTCTATTTTGTGCCTCTGCTGAGCCATTTTAATATTAATCGTCACATCGTCGCTAATTTCCTCGATTATTGGTTCCTCTGTTATCCAATCCATATACTCCAAAACGCGCCGCACAGCCGACCGAAACAAATAACGACCTTTTAATCTATCAGGCTAAGTAAAAATAATTATGTATCTTTGTCTCTTGTTCTTTCTGTCTCCATTTTTTTATTTTAATAATTTTAAAAATTAATTTATAATATATAATGATAAATAATTCTAAATCTCTTAAATAAGGCTATTTTTCTATATATTATATTATAGCGTTTTCGACTGGGCCCCGCCGGGTTTCAATCAGTTTCAATCCAACCCGAGTTGGGTTATGACGTCACATGCTGATTGTTAGCGAGCGCGCCATGTAGCCGTGTATGTATGTATGTACATACATATAAAGTATACATCCTGGAATGAGATTGAAAATTTGAAAATTTAAGATATTATCGTAAAATAAACATGCGGTGAAAGTTTATGATATAACTGAAAGCTTATTATTATTTAGACACTGAAGGAATTAATAATAGCTCGAGAATAAGCCGGGACTCAAACTGGAATAAGTTTCCATAAATTCCCTCCAGAATGTCGCCGCTCGTGTACATATATACATACAAAAAGTACAGACGCGCGCTCGCCGCGGAAGGTTAACTCTATATAACTATCAAATTAAAAACTCAATTATAAACGCGATATTATTCTTTTTTTTTTCACATTAAATAAATAAGAATTACCACACTTAAAATATACAAAATAATTTGTAAATATAAACATTTTAAATACAAATTTATTTTTGTATATTTATATATAGCTGCTTCTCTACAATTAAAAGATCTTTTACAATACACACACAGATTGTGAATAAATTTGTTAGAACTTTGTAATAAAAAAATTCAGAAAAATTATATGAGATCGTTCTTCGAAACGTCATGTCATCCTATAAAGATTATTTTTTCTTCTTACCCTAATCAGAGTCTTCCTAGGCAATAATTTATATGCGAGCGACTGACGCAAAGAACTTCTTCTTGCCTTGTACAGAGACATATCAGGATAGAAAAATATGAAATTTTATTTTGTCTACAAATTTTATCACTGATTTCTTGATTATTACAAGTACGCGAGGTAAGCAAAAACTGTCGCAAGTCACAAGACGCAAACTGACGTTGGGTGAGTGAATTGTTTGATCGATCGCTAAAATCAGGAGCTCCAACCTCCACAACGCCTCCACTTGCATAGAGGAGATAATTCAAAAAACGTCGCCGCTCGGTGGCGCGTTCGTAAGCGCAATCTCATTTGAGAAAATGACAAAATATGGTGGAACCAATAAGATTCTCCCATGTCTCTCTAAAACCACGTCTTCGACCTATGAATACCGGCCTAGAAGAAGGCGCGCGTCGCAGAAGTTCCGTCGAGATTTCGTGAGTTTTCGAACGCCCGCGCCGTGACGTGACAAGATTCTTAACCTTAACCACCTTAACCTGATTCTTGCAGAGTTTCTGTGGATTTCAGACGCATCGTTGTTTTTGGGTCGTTTTCTCGGTGCGAATTCTATTGTGACTTCAAAACGATAAAATGGTAATAATCGACCGTGTTCTTTTGAGCGGGGCATGTTGAGCGGACAGTTTAATTATCAGTTTTAAGATTATTTCATACGATTCGTCATACGGACAGGTTATGTTAATAATGACGGTTGATTTTGGTTGTTTATTCTACCGTGGACTTTCGTAAATCGTAAATCGTTAATATCAATTACACGTAATATTGACAATTAAAAAGTACTAAAACGTATTTGTACCTTGCTTTATAAAAATAGTTTACCGTGCGGTTTTCAAGCCAATTCTTATCTACTACTGTTTTGTGCGAAACAGTATAAGAAACTGGACTCAACGCAAAAGATTTTATCTCTATTGCAATAGGTAATTGTTATAATTTTAGAGCTTCGGTTTGCCGTCAATTATACCCAAGCCTGCCGTACCCGAGCGATTCAACGTTAAAAGTGGAACCAACTATGACCTACCCAATCCTATGGTGTCGGGGTATGAAGATTTAATTAAATTTATTGGAAAAACCCAAGTTATAGAAATTAACTAACGCACCATCGGAATAATTAATTTAAATCAGAATTTGCTTTACCATCTTTCAGACACGGTAACGGTATCTGAATTGTATATAGATACGTTTACCGTCTAAATTTACATTGAGGATTTCGCTACGGTAATCATACGTAACGTCAATGGTAATCGTAAATCTTATTCTCTCGAAAATAACATTGTTGGACATTATCTGAATAGCGTTACAGTGAACAATGTGTATGGACAGTTTTGCCTTTCAACCGATAATGTAAATTTAGATGGTGAACGTATCTATATAATTTAGATACATTTACCGTATCTGAAAGACGGTATTGCCGTTGCAAAAACTTCTTTTATACATATATAAATGTTTGATATAAAATAATACGGTTCTTTTAAGGCAGCTTTTAGCATTAATCTTGTTTGTTTAGTCTGTCAGCAGTCAGACAGAGCGTTGGTTATGCACATCCCTTGGAAGCTTCAGAGAGAAATGTAAGATTCATTGTGTATTCTATTAATATGGACAATTTTAAAATATGGACAAACAGCAAATTGTAATTGCATTTATGTTTTAGTATCAAAAGAATCAAGATCGCATGAATATGATATTGCTTAGGAATACGCAAGGATTACACGCACCGTTGCGCATAGCGATGGAATTAAAAGCTACTGAGAAGATCGGAAGACTTCCATTTTTACCATCGTCTAACGTGATGCGAGATATTTTGCTTGGACAGGATCAAGATATAGGGTATTTATAGCCTATATCTTATTATTGATCATTATTGCAGATCCGACCTGTATCCGACGATTTTTATTTGTCTATACATTATTGTTTATAGATTTGAAGATGTATTTAATACGCCCGAATTCAGGGAACAAATGGGACAGCCACATGCCGTCGTAGAAAATCACCTCGGAGTATTGTAAAGTTGAAGGTTGCAAAAATTTGGTCTTGATAAAAAATAAAACCTTAATACGGACTTGATATCAACTAAATTAATTCTGTATAATTCTTACAAGTTAAATGTATTACACTCTTTCTTTCTGGTGGTGTTTTAAAAATAAATGTCGATAGTGATGAAATGACACATTTAACACATTCGTATACCCGATAAAGATAATATTGATATATTTAGTTAACAAGAGCATTAATTTTAATATAAATATAAAAATATAAAAAAAATTTTCTGCGTAAAAAGTGAAGTTATTAGGTTAATTCAAATCATTTAGCTTTATTATTGTTATTCAAACTGGGATTTAATAGTGTATCTTGAAATAAGGTGAAAATTACAAAAGTGAGCAAGTTCACTAGCGTATCTACGATTTTATTTGTCGAAATCTAGTAAAATCTGTTGCACTTTTGTAATTTTCACCTCGTTTCAAGATACATGATCGCTGTATATATGTACTGGGGACTGGGGCTCGATTCTTGAATTCATTCGCAAGAGAAACGTATGCACAAATTCTGCTATTACAGAAAAGTTATCGCATATGGCTTTTAGCCAATCAACTTGCAACTTGCAACGTTTTTGTAAAAGCATAATTTGCGCATATGTTTCTCTTGCGAATGAATTCAAGAGTCGAGTCAGTCGAGGCCTGTGGCCTGCCCATAACAGTTAATCAATGCTAGATACTGTATTTTCATTCAATTATCAACTAGAAGCTTTACCACGCGATATTGCGAATAACTAGGTACATAGTATTATTTCCCAATTTGAATTCATATAAGAAAATTGTACAAATTTTATTAAAATTTATTTGATAATAAGCGATTACATAAAGAGATGGATTTGGTCTATTAAAATTGTCTTTTAAAATTGTGTTATTGTGCAAATCTTAAGAACTTTGGGCTGCGTTCCAGAACCACGCGGCTAAGAGTGTGGTTTTGTAACGCTGAACGCAGCACCGGCAGCACGCAGCCTTGAAACGTGATATCAAGGCATCGAGCGCCAAGCGGATCTTCCGCGACCACTCGCTAACCTAACCTAACCGGTGTTAATATGTGCACGACCAGCACGACTATAGAAATTTTGGACGGCGGCTTTTCCGGGCAGCTGTCGCGGCACGTGGGTGCGAAGATCGACGGAGACCCGCTGTGGACGGCGCGATTCCTCGCAACCAATCCCACTGCCGTGTACGCCACGCACTTGGACTTTTTGCGCGCCGGCGCCGACATTATCGAGACTAATACCTACCAAGCGTCTGTGCCTGGCTTGACAAAGTATCTGAACATAAGCGACGGCGAGAGTCTGGATTTGTTCGCCACGGCAGTGCACTTAGCTAAGAAAGCTGTGGAGGATTACGCCCAAAAAGAGAAACTCAGCGTCGAATGCAGACCTAAGGTCGCTGGATCCTGTGGTCCTTATGGCGCTTATTTGCACAATGCGTCTGAATATACCGGCTCCTATGGAAAAACCGTGTCCCGACGAGAACTGATCGACTGGCACAGACCACGCGTTAAGGCACTATTGGACGCTGGTGTTGATCTGTTGGCTCTGGAAACTATACCCTGCATCGAGGAAGCGGAAGCCTTACTGGAGTTATTGAAAGAGTACCCACACGCTCGTGCATGGCTCTCGTTTTCCTGCCGAGATTATCAGTTCATATCGGACGGCAGTGTATTCCGGGAAGTAGCGCTGCGTTGTTATCACACTTTGCCGTCGCAAGTCGTCGCGGTTGGCGTCAACTGCATCGATCCGAGGCACGTGACTCCCTTACTACGAGGTATCAACGCGAGCGCATCGTCAAGGCAGGCGCATGAGGCGCATCGTCAAATTCCCTCGGTGCCCTTGGTGGTGTATCCCAACAGAGGTGGCAGTTATTCCGCGACCAACCAATGGACCGCGGTCCCAGATGATCGTTCCCTCAATCTGCCTATATCGGAATGGTTGGATATCGGGGTTCGTTACATCGGCGGTTGCTGCAAGGTCTTCGCTGAAGACATTAAGACGATACGATCGGAAGTGAATCGATATCGAGCAACGAAAGCACGCGCCAGCAATGAGTAAACGCCTGAATGCAAGCAATGAGTCTCTTCGTGGTCTCTGCCCGTCTTCTGGCCGTCTGCCGATGCCAGTAATCTCTGAATGCCTAAGATACAGTTTTTACAGATGTCGATACACATAAACTGCTCAAAAACAAAGATATTTATCTTTTTTATTTTATCGATTACTACTAAAGATAGGTGCATTCGTTACAAAATAATTTGCGGAGCATGAGTTTGAAAATTGCAGTTAACGCAACATCTCTATTGGAGTTACGGAAAACTTGCACGCTCGGTACATATAAAAGTTAAAAAAATTAAGCATATATTTTTTTATAAACAGAGATATTTGCTATTTTATTAAATACTTACTAAATTTCTTAATATTTTTTTATTTATTTCATAAATAAATGATTATACTGACTCAATAATAAAATGTTTAATCGCTAGGATCCAGTGTGTCATTTATTATTCCAGAGATTTATCAATATATATTAAGGATTCGCCTACTAGATAGGTTTTACCCGCTACGCTGACTTCGACGCTTTCCGTTTCTGTATTTACGTTAAATACAGAATCCCGTGGAAGTTCAGTTTTTCCTTTTAAAATGTTTCCCGCTACTGGTCTGATTCTGGGTCCCAAATTTGGATCATTATACCGATATAAGACGATCGAAGCGGAATCTTGTGACAAAGAAAATATACATTAAGAAAATCATTAATGCGAACTTTTTGTTAATTGTGTAATTGAAAAATTGTATAAGAAATACATAATTATTATATAAGAAATTATATTTCCTTGTTTACCTTTTATATGCTTGTTTTGTTTTGCAATATAGGACACAATATCTGCAGCCGTTACAGTCGAAATTTCCATGGACAGTTCAAGTAAATTGCTACAACTTTGAGGATTAATAATACATATTGAAACTATGGGCTTTGCAAAAAAGTTCATGTACGGTGCACCTGGACAACATTCTTCTCTCGTCTTTTCTGGAGCTTCATCCGTATATTTAATGACAATATCATGAAGCTGGATAAATAAATAAAAATACAGTATAATACGTTAAAAAAAAAATATATATATATATATATATATAAAACGCAAATTATACGGTATTTGCTTACGCCTAATGTATTTTTGAGATACTCCTTGTTGTTTTCAAGTACATCGAATTCGTTAAAATCAAGGGTCAAATTCAGTGCACTGAGACCAACGGTTTCCATCTTTTCCTTGACGAGCTGCACGAACGGCATTACCCTTTTCATATATTTTTTCAGCTCAGCTTTGCCAGCAAACGCTGTAGAAAGCGCTTTATTGTCTGGTAATTTATTCTCATTTTTCTGTAATGTAGATAAATTGTTTAAAATACACAAAAAAAATTAATCATCGCATACTCAGTTGTCGCTACAACTTACCGAGTACATTTCCCTAATCGTTGTAAGGATGATACTTTGCCAAGGAGGATAAGTCTTAGCTACCCAGATAATCCCTTGTGTAGGTTTCTCTATGTCGGTGAAATCATTCTTTGCTCTAGACTTTTTTGGCGTCATGTAATTTTTTAGAAGAATTCTGAATGTATGAGCAGCATCCATTAGATATTCAGACGATTTTATTAAAATTTCGTTTATTTCTCCTACCGCAGGCCATTTTGCATTTAATATACTGCCATCCTAATAAACCACATTAGTTAATTGCAATTTTCTATTTATAGAAAGATTTTGTACAAGATAATATCTATAAATATTTGCTTCACTGCCAAAACTTACTTTCTCAAGTAAGTCTCCCCATATATATTCGCAAACATGTGGACAAATGGGAGACAGAAGAATTATTTGAATCTCGATATACTTTTTAATTAGATCCAGATTAACCATTGGACTTAATTGTAAATATTTATCTCTAGCTGTTTGAAATTCGTAAAATCCTGTCCTTAATGCTTCTTTATAGAGCATTTTCGAATAGTTTTCACCAGTCTCTCGTATTTTCAAATTAATTTCGCTACATCAAGTAAATGTGTATCATTTCAGTTCTGTAATAATGGTTTTAAAAAATAATAATAATAAAAAGGAAAAAAATTGAAATACCTGTCAAATACTTTATCATGAAAATCTTGCAATACAGTGTGGCAGGAGTGTTGATTCATAGTCAATATATCTTTGACCCATTCTATAAAATTATACAGTCTAAGAATTCCTGCATCGGCTGTACTTTCAATGAAATTAGCATCCTCTATCGAATCACCAGAATCAGCTAAACAGAGACGCATTCCATCGGCCGAGAATTTTTCTACAGCCTCGACAAGTGTTAAAAAGTTGCCCTCTGACTTGGACATCTGTGTGTTAAAACAATTGAAATTTTCAATTAAAAAGACGACAATCACTCGTTACAAGCAAAAGTCGTAATCAGATTCAAAAAGGCCAAGGACGAGTATATTTGGGTGTTGGTTGTTTTATTCAAGCGAGATTAATTATACATATTAAAATCCGTATGTTTCGACTTTACTCATTGTCAGTCATCATCAGCGGTGAATTATAATGAAACATATAACTTTAAGCGTCGTCTACAATGGCAGCAGGAGTATGCAGTAAGACGTAAGCGGTAAGCTATTGACCAACCACGGTCGATTATATTTGAATTGTAAAAATCCTATTACTCACTAACTTACTGCCTACGTCTTACTGTATACTCCTGCTGCCATTGTAGACGACGCTTTAAATCAAATTAAAAGCCAAGTCCATGATCAAGTATGTATATAAAGAAAATAAACAAGATAAAATAATAAATTGTCAAAATCAATGGTAATATCGGACTCACACTGTCAGCAGTATAAAATATTAAGAAATAACATCTTTTCCCCGCATATAATAAGTCATAAAATAAAATTGTGCTAATTTTAACGGTTGTACGCGCGAAACTGTGAATCCCATAAATTCGTGATGTCAAGGTGATCAAAGTCCGCGTTAATAAAGGTGTCACAATATTGAAATTAAAATTTGATTTGATACAAATTTTGAATAATTTTATATTACCTTTGCTGAATTCAGAAGCAGATGACCATTTGCCCTTATTCCTCGTGGCCATAGGTCAGGCTGATTTGGCCATATCGCTGTATGATTGTAGAGAAAATATGTAAGATGATTTTGTATCAGATCTTTTCCCGACACCCTCAAATCTACGGGATACCAATACTGAAATTCGTGCCTCATACGATCTACGAATACTTTGTCTATATTTGTCTCGGGCCATTTAGCGTCTTTAAAGAAGATATAATCCCATACTTGTAACGTCATATCGCAAGCTCTAACGGAAACGGTTATTGAAATATTAATAATCACAGAGATAAACAATACACGTATGTAACATCAACTTTAATCTTATTTACTTTATTCCAAACTCATTAGGTCCGTCTGCTTTAAAAGTTCCTCCTTGTAACAAATGCGCTATTGTATAATAAGCCATGTAAATAGTAGAATCTGACAGAGATTCTATCAACCAACTTTCATCCCATGGTAATTTTGTGCCTAAAAATACGAGAATTAAAAAAATGCTTACAAGCATAAATAATATTCTATACTTGATTTGAGATAATTTATTTACCAAGTCCATATGTTCTGGAACATGCGTGTTCGTGTAACCAATCGAAGCAAGCAAGGAAATTTTTTCTAACTTCATCGTGAAAGGTATCGAGATTCTTTAAAGCCCCAAGCGTTTCTTTTTTCCAGTTTTCTTCGCCATAATCCAAATACCATTGATTACATAAAGCCACTACGCATTCGTCATTTGATCTTGAAATAATAGTTTTTTCTGGTTCATAATAAATCACTGCTTCGCCACTGTTAACCATGTCTTTCTGAACCAGTTTCTTAATATCCTGTATCTTTTTGCCTTTATGTGGACCAACTAATAGTACGCCATCGTAAAATCCTTTCAAGTATGCTATCTCCTTTGCTTCTGCGAGTTTAACTTTGTCATTTTGGGACTGAATTTTTAACTGCTCGTATAATGTTACTGCTAATAAATTGCCAAATTCTGGAACTTGGATGATTGGAATCTAGTATAATATTAAGTATAATATGTGAAAGATTTCATGATTCTCTCTTGCCGATCGCGTTCACAGTTAAGTAATTCACATTATATTATACTATAATCTACTTACTGGATTATATGGCAACACCATCTCGTCGGTAATTCCGTATTTTTCTCTAAGCGGCTGTTTCTTTTTTAGATCGACTAATGCGGCATAATCGTCAGGAGAATCACTAGGGACGGAAGTTACGATGCCAGTACCTTTGTCTTCTTTTATCGTTAACATAGGTAACGTATAAATCACCTTATTAAATGTGAGGGGAGCTTCCAATTCCAGTCCTAATAAATCCTACAAACATTTTTTTATAAGAGAAAAATTTCGAAAAAATAACCAAATGTTTATTGAACAAACAAAATGGTACTTTGCCCATGAAGTTTCGAACAACATCTATCTTTCCCTCTTCTTTAAAGAAACCTTGATAGGACATATTCCTCGCCGCACGTTCTGTAGAAATATATACGTCCCCGCATGCTAAATTATACGCTACGTAGCTAATGTCTGGATGAACCCAACAGTTCGTTTGACCGTACATTGTCTCCGGTTTTAAAGTTGCAGCTACGAGATAAACTGATTTATCGTCGAAACTCCTACAAAATAGTATACCGCTTATTTTACGAATTCTACGAAAAATCCAAGTGAGTTTCAATAAAATAATATAATGTAAAAGCATTACATGATTTTCCGAGGACGTAGAACTTTCATTTTGATCAATGTATATTCCTGTGGTCCAACACCTTCACCGGAGGATCTATCGTGATCCATACAAGGTTGGCCATCTTTTGGCGAATAAATAGTGTATCTCTTTCCGTACTTGATTTTGTTTCTCGATTTCAAATGATGAAACTGCCAGCGTATAAAAGAATCATAAAATGAGTTTGCATCTGTCGTAATAAACGTTCTTCGCCAATCCACCTAGAATATTTAAAATCAGATATATGAAACTTGAAAAATTATGCAACAATAATTACTATTTTTTTAGCTTACATGAAGACCGATAGATTTTAAGTCTCGCACAGCGAGTGGTGGAAAATATTCCAACCAATATGCAGCGTCGGCAAACTTCTTGATTTCCTCATTTTGTAAGCCAAGGGTTTGCATAATCTGCCACTGATATTTAGCCGAACCAGCTTTGGCAACCGCCTTACTCTGAAATTAACATCAATCAATTTCGATCTTAAAAATATTTGTCGCGACATTAAAATTAGAATTAGAATTATTAGAAATTATTAGAATTTTACCTTTTTCCCCTTGCTCTTGTCCTTTGGGGCATCGTTCTCTTTTTCCACCATTTCAATTTCTTCGGGAAACTTGGGCGGATAACCATATATTTCCATTTCTCTCATCAATTTATCAGCACATGCTTTAATAGGCATACCCGTGCAATGAAAGCCAAAGGGAAAAAGCACTTTTTTCCCTAAGAGACGATTGTATCGAGTAGCAAACTGATATATAAATATACACATTTATTAATATATCCATATGTTTAAGACAAATGAGAATAACGGATAAAAAGAATAATAATAAGATATTAAAATGATATATTATATAAGAATATAAAATTGTAAAAACTCGGAGATATATACCTCAGACTTTGATAATGAGAAAGTATGACCGAGATGGAGACGTCCATTCATATAAGGATATGGAAAAGTGGCAAAAAATTTTTCACCTGGTTTCTTATTTAGGGTAGATGCATTCACTTCGTATACCTTCGCAACTTCCCATTTCACTTGCATATTTCTCTCAATTTCCTGAAGGTATTTAACCTTAAAAGTTCCTTTCCTTTCCGTTGCCTATTACACGAGATATCTTTTTTTAGCAATTGATGCAAAGGAATATATATCATTATAATAAATCGAATATATTAAACGGCCAGACAACATAATTATTTCCACTGCATTTATCACAATTGACAATTATGATTGTGAAACCCGGTAGGCAGGTTAAGATGCACACGAAGGTGCTTTATGCCCATGTATATATGAATATATGTGTAACGCAAGCAAAAGCAGCAAAATTCATTGTTCGATAATCATGTGTACTTACCATTTTAATTACGTTTATTGCAAATAGCAATAACTATAAATATTGCGCGATGCAAACAGATGCAAAATTGCGCGCAAGGCACGTGGAACGTGAAAGTGAAACCGGTGGAGTTCTGCCCCTTGTTCCGCCGTTCCGCCTGCGACCTGCGACCACGATCCGCGACTACGACGTCTACGACACTACATTTATGTACGTATGTATGTATGTACATACACATACAGAATAATGTATGCATGTCGCATGATGACGAAACATGTACAGGTATTGCAGTTCATTACACTATTACGGTATAAACATGTTGCTAAAAAGTGAATTGTACATACATACATACAATTCCTGAAGAAAAGTCATTTATTGAACTAATTCACAAAATTTTTTATTTACAAATTTGAAATTAATTAATATAGTGAGGATATAATAACATAAAACTTGATAATTTTCAAGTTTTTTTTCCAAGTATATATATAAGCATAATAAATAAAATATAGAAATAACGCCTAAGAGAAAAATCTATATATTCTTACATTTTATATAACCCTTTTTTATTAAATTAGATTTTAATATACTATGAAAATTAATTTTATTTATTCTTTTTTATATTTTATAATTGAAAGTACACATGGTATGGTATGTTCATTTTTATTCTTTTACATTTGTGCAACAGGTTTTAAACCCAATAAACTAAAGCATTTCTCTAGAACAAGCGCAGTAGCTTCCGCGAGCAAGAGACGCCCTATATTTACTTTTACAATTTCACCAGATTGATTCTTTTCCACGCAGTAGCATCTATCATAAAATTCCGTAAACGCGCATGAAATCTCGTAACAAAACTCGCACAACGGATGCAAGTATAGGTCCTCGTTAATGCCAAGAATTATGTCGGGAAATTTTAACAGTACTTTGGCCAGTTTCCATTCTTTTTCGTGCTCCAATGAGATCGGAATTTCGCGCAGGCCCTGTCGCAATTCGTCCTTTGTGATATTCGCCGTTCTGGCGATAGAACGAATTCGAGTTAAAGCATACAATAAATAAACGGCTGTGTTACCCTTATCTTCCAGCATTTTATCAAATGAAAATACATATTCGTGATTTCTATTGTGTAGTAAATCGGCATATTTTATGCAACCATACGCTACGGATTCTTGGGCTGCTTTTAGTTCGTCTTCGGACAATATCTTGTCGCGTTCTTTCTCTTTTAGTTTCTGCAGTGCCCTCCTCAAGCCTGAACGGCACAATATAGTAATTAACGTTTTAGAAATGAGATAAAAGAGATAACAACACCAAAGAACTAACAATTAATCTCTCGCTTTATTACCTTCGTCTAATAACTCGCTAAGCTTTACGGTGTCACCGGACCTTGTTTTAAATTTCTTCTTGTCTTCACCTAAGACAACACCGAAGCCAACATGATCCATCCTGTGAAAGCTCTTCAAGATACCTGCTCTTTTGGCACAACTTTCTAACATTTGAAAATGCAAAGACTGACCGGCATCTGTCACATATATCAACTGTAAAATTACGGAGATTTTATTACAAGGTAATTTATTGAGATGTAAAATAGGAATATGACGCTTATAGTGTGCAACATGATACTTGCCCAATCTGCCCTTTCCTGTTCGACACGATGCTTAATAGCAGCCATGTCGGACGTATCATATGTAAAACCACCGTCAGATTTTACTATAGTTAAAGGTATTCCACTACCATGTTTCTCTCCCCACATTATCTTCCGTCCATTATCTTCTTCGAGCATATTTTTTAATTCTAACTCTGCAACTATCGACTCCATATGCCTCTGATAAAATGATTCGCCTCTTTCTATTAATTTGATATCCAGTCGAGCATACACTTTCTCGAATTCTGCATCAAACATAAGAACAACATTATTCAAGTACTTTGTTTCTTCCAAAATGAATAATTATATATAAACACAGCTGTTTACCGCATTTACCTTGCCTAGATACATCACATATCATTTTCCATGCTTTTGTTATATCAGGCTCGAAAGCCTGCAATTTGACGACACACTCGTATGCACGTTTTTTGAATTCCTTATCTTCGTCAAATCTAGTCTTGGATTCTTTATAGAAGGTCTGTATGTGTACATAAACATATAAATAATTGGTATATATTTATTTAGAAAATATTTGTCACAATTGTCATTAAATGTCACAAAATATGATTATAGAATATGATTAGTCACCTGAAGATCCTGGATTGGAGGAGCAATGGTTAAATAGTTGGGAAACTTGTCTTGAAGATGCGCTATCAACATACCAAACTGTGTACCCCAGTCGCCTACGTGATTGAGTCTCAACACATCATGTCCCAAGTATTCCAACAGTCTTGCGATACTGTCTCCGATTATCGTCGATCTTAAGTGTCCCACGTGCATTTCCTTAGCAATGTTAGGACTAGAAAAATCTACAATTACCCTTTTCTTCTTAACATATGGAGGGACAACTTGGCCAGCCCATAACCAACTGCGCAAAACGGATTGTCCAAATTCACGTTTTAGATATACATTTATGAATCCTGCACCAGCTATTTCATATTTCTCGACAATGGAAAATACTTTTAGCTTGGACATAATTTCTTTAGCAACATCACGTGGAGTTAATTTGGTACCTGTAATAATAATAATAATAATAATAATAGTAAATAAAAGTAACATTAAACATGTATAATGTAATTATTTTATAATTTTACAAGTATTTATAATTAAGTACACTGTTGATAGATACAGAGTGTTAAAAAATTAAACTGACAAACTTTGATGGAAAAGAGAAGACTTAAAAATAAACATTTGTCAGTGCTATTTTTCTCTCCGACGTTTAGTTCCAACACTACTGCGCGATATGAAATAGGAGCTTGTTACTTGAGCAATGAACAAACATACGAGTGGAAAAATCAAATTGTGTTTTAATCTTGAACAAAAAACGTAACACGTACGTAAAAGTGATTTATTCTTTTTACGGCATAAATGCTAAAAAATTCCTCTATTAACTTCAATACAAAGACGACATTTTTAAACATTGTCTCATACGCTCTCAAAGAGTGCAAGGATGTTTTGAATCTGACAAGTTTTCATACATCTCCCAAACATGAGAGTTGTGAGAGTTAAGTCTTCGCTAGATTTTTTTCTTATGGGAACATATCAAAACTCTTATTTATTACGAGACTCCCATTAAAACAGAAGCAAAATTGGGCCGGATAACTGCTGCGGCAGATCAGATTCAAAACAGATTTCCCTCTTCGAACGTGTGAGACAATCGATGCTTCGACGATATCATCTTTGTATTGAAATTACACACTCACGTGCCAAAAAAACTGAGACAGTGCATGTCACCATACTTGTGCATTTAATAGTATCTTAGTATCTTTCACAATTGAAGTACTTATATAGGTAGATGTCTTAACAATTGTCATATCGTCACGTTGCTAATCGGATAAACAGGAGCATCTATGCATCGCTAGACAGGTTTCTAAATTTTTCTGGCACTCGAGTATATATGTATACCGTATAGTTTTAACGAATAGAATAGTGAAAAAATATTTTTAGGTAACCAACTTTTACCACAACTACTCAGTTGTTGTGCCAAAGGCATAGCACTGTTACACTGATAATCCCCGAATTTGGGATTAGAGCTAGTAGTCACTATCACTGGTGGATCCACTATGTCGGGATAAGCAGCACTGATAGCTTTATGAAAGACTGCGCAGAGATTATCTTTTATACTTATTGTATCTGCAGCTCCAAATAGCTCCATTCTATTGTCTAGTTTGTTCCTTTGCCGTTCCACAGTCTACAAAAAATTATTACAAAAAATAAACATACGCTAAATGGAAAAAAACCTTAAATTGAAAACTCTCTTGCAATAATAACGTAAAGTTTCTACGCTCTGTTAAAAGTCTACCCTTTTGAGTATTGTTATCCTGTGCGTCAACTTGGCGTTCTCCTGCTGCAACTTTTCGAACTCCTCCTTAGTTATATCGCTCGGAATGTCAGTCGCGATGCTCCGTTGCAGCGACTCGAGTTGCAGCTTTAGACCGAGTATTTCTCTCTCCTGCAATATTGGATTTGAATGGCATGTGCGAGTCAGAGTCATATAACCTAACCTCGTAACTATCACAGATTGACACAGATTTCTAACACAGCGGCACAGATGTGAAGAATCAATCGCTAAAGAAGTTTACCGCTATAGCCGCACGTTCGTTAAACAAGTCGATATCCTTTTTCGACATCATTCCAATGTTTCTTCACCTTTCAAGAGGCCTGTGGTCGACAACGTGGTCAGTCAGGTCAGTTCGTCAGTTTGAAAGAGACAATTACCATACACCAATGAGATAGAGATAGGCAACTCGTATCAAATATACCTGATGTTATACCAGGAAAAGCATGATACTTATATATTGATTATTTATTAAAAATGTAACTTTACATAATAGATTTTTGCGATATTAATAAACTCAATTATATATATTGTATACTGTGCGTGCAATATTAAAATTTAATTGCGTATTTTCGATTAATCAACGCTTTTATTAAAACCATCCATTTGACTCGCGTAGTGTCACATGATACCGGACCGCGACCGAAGATGCATCTTGGAATATTTCGTTATTAACGGGACGTGATAGACACGGGATGGACTGATTTCGGGACGACTGGCGTCACAACTTATTTAATTGGTATATATAAAAGTAAAGAGTAACCTTTATTAATTTTGCATGCATTATTTACTGCGATATATCTATCACGATATATCGTACACACGTATAGCCTATCGATTCAGCGCTCGGGTATTAATAATTTGTGAAAATACGTCTTTCGCGAATACTTGTTTGGTCGAAGGCGCGTCGCGCGTCGTGCGGGCAAGTGACGATCGCATTTTCCAATGTCACGAATATCGCGGATGTCTGTTAAAAATTAATATTAATTAGTAATAAGTCTATTCGCTAGAATGCATGAAATAACGATCGTAATCATAAGCGAGCGTATAGTATTTGATTTTCGAAATTTTGAAAATTCGTGATCGCGAAGTTGAGAGCGGGACGCGTAGCAACTTTTTGCGGCACTTGGCTTTGGCAGTTGGCGCGACAAGTTTCCCGCGCGGGGGATGACGCGTCTCCGCCATATTGATGACGTTCTCCTTCATTTCCAGATCGCGGCTCGCGGTGCGGCGCGGCGCGGCGCGGCGCGGCGGACGGACCGCGGACACGGAGAGGACCGGCTCCGGAACGAGTGCGGAGTGCCGTCGCCGTCGCGAGAGTTTTGTTTAATTGGTAAGTGTAACCTTTATTAATCTTGCATGAATTATTTAACGCAGCACCTATCGCGTATAGTATCGATTCAGCGCGATCGGGTGTAGTTATTTCTAAAAAATAAACAAGTATTTCGCAGTACTTGTTCGGTCGCGCGGACAATCGCGGACGATCGTATTTTCCATCTATTGCGAATATCGCGGATATTTACTATAAAAATATTAATATATGCCTATTCGCTATAAGAATGTAAAGTGGCAATCATACTGAAGGGCGAGCATGCAATATTTCCTACTCAAAGTACAGAAATTGTATAATCGCGAAGTTAAGAGCGGGATGCGTAGTGACGCCGCGCCGCGCCGCGGCGAGATTTTCGGTGCGAGAAGTTGATCGCGCGGGAGACGAAGCGCCTCCGCCATGTTAATTACGCTCCCCTTCATTTCCAGATCGCGACTCGCGACGGGCACGAGACGGATCGGCTAGGGCTACGCGGAACTAGTGGCGTCGCGAGAGTTGTTTAATTATAGTTTAATTGGTAAGTATATATAACCTTTATTAATCTATGCATGCATTATTTACTGTAGTATTTATCGAGTAGTATCCATTTAGCGCTCGGGTGTAGATATTTCTAAAAAAATACGTATTTCGCGATACTTGTTCGGCCGAAGGCGCGTTGCGCGGACAAACGCAAAAGTGACGCCGCGGCATTTTCGATGCGAGAAGTTGATCGCGCGAAAGTGCCTTCGCCTTATCACATATATGTTAATTACGCTCCCTTTTCATTTCCAGATCGCGACGGGCACGAGACGGATCGGCTGCGGAACGAGTGGCGTCGCGACTTATTTAATTGGTAAGTAAGTTATATACTTACAATTAGAAAATATTGCACATAAATATTGCACTGAGAAAAAAAATATTTATCTAGATTGCTATTTATTTAAAACAAATATATATACCTACATATATATATTAATTTAAAATTAAATACCTTTGTTAACAGGAAAATTAATATAAACAATGATAATTATTTTTTAAAAATTCCTCTATTCTACAATAATTTATATGATTTTACATAACATTATTTTGTTTTATTTGTTATAAAATCAGTTGTTCAATTATTAGATGGATAAGCTATAAAGCATTATGTATAAAAATTGGCGCTTAATAAAAATTAATATAATATCGTTATATATACATATATAAATATCCTGTATTAATTTTTTTTGCGAAAAAGAAATTTGTAGAAAAGCTTTATATTTTTAAAATGATAATATTTTGTTCTCAATACGATTTTAATTTTTCTTATACCTTCTTCATCATTTCAGCAATGTAACCAAGAATTAACTGTTTCCATAATTTTTTCTGATATCTATGCAACTATTTATCTTTATTAAGATACAACTCTAGATATAGATACAAGTATTTTATTTTTGTTGTCTAAATTCTATTGTCTAGGAAAAAACCTTAAAAGTTTTACTCTCTTTTAAGTTAAAACATTCAATATATTATTTTCAATATATTTAAATCAAGTATAGTTCGATAACTTTAAAACGTTAAAACTTTTAACCTTTAAAACGGGTCCTTATTTTAATTCTATTAATATTTTTATAGTTAAATAACCGTTAATTTCTATTTATCGTATTCTTTCTCTGTGTACCTGTGTGCGAGTGTAATAGCCTCAAACATATTAGCACACCAAATTAAAGAACGCAAAGCAAGTCCGATATGAAATATCTGTCATAATTTTTTACTGCTCATCCATTTTAACATAACGGATCCACATGAGGTTCTATATTTATTTTTAATCCAATTATAATGATACGTAAATATACATATATCTCATACAATTTTCATAGATCCGTTACCTCATTACCTAATAATACTTTTTGTCACTCACTAATCGACAGTGGAGTTATCAGCCACGTATGATTAACCACGATGATTCTGTAATATATAAACATAAAATTTAAATTAAAACGCTCAAAATATAATCAATAATTTAAAAGATAATTCTTACATGCATAGAATTTCTTAATGGCTTTTCACATTAAATATCTATTAAAATAATTATACATTTTTGAAAAAGAACCCGCACAAGAATAAATTTATATAAAATTTCAGATTAATTTTTTTCTCTAATTATTATTTTTAAATCATTGAAACAAAACGACTACACTGAAAAAAAGTTTTTTTTTCAGTGTAATTTTAGTACAAATAAGCAATAATGCCTACCGCAATGTTGCTCCAACGGCGCCCGATACCTTTCCTAGACCTCCTCAGTCTATCCTCCCGGGTTCTTCCATCTCAACTCTTTTTTTTACTCACACAGCAGAGGAGTTATATACAAAATTGATCTGTAACATACGAAAATATTTTAATAAAAGTAATGTCTAAAATAAATATGGATTTCTTGTTATAAGAAAAAGATAATGCTTATACTTAACATACACATATTTAAAAAATATTTATAGATACACGTATACTATGGGCCAATTCCTTTTAGTGACACAAGTCGACACAAACATCGTTCTATCCTTCTTGGCATTCAATGAATAACAAAGACAGAACGACACTTGTGTCGACTTGTGTCACTAAAAGGAATTGGCCTTATATTGCTCGCTTGCACTAATTTATAAAATATTTAATTTCTGACGAATATGTGATAGAGATTAAAAGAAACACATGCTTAAAATAAAAACAAAAAAATAACTTTTGCACGCAAGTTTTATTCGTAATTTCAATAAATTTTTAATAAAAAAATAACATCTTAATGACAATGCTTTTTTTAATCTGGTCCTCTGATATAATCTAAACTATTATAAATTTTAATTATTTATAAATTATTTAGGAATAGAAATATATATTAACAAGTAATATTTTATATGTATTTGTTGATATTAATTATGTCATAAATAATTTATTAAACATTTAAAAAATCTTAAAATATAATCTAAAATATTTTATTTATTAGACAATGTATTAAACATGCACTATACTGTATATTGTATTGCTTGTTTAATACGTTGTCTAATAAATAAAATATTTTAGATTATATTTTAAGATTTTTTAAATATTTAATAAATTATTTATGACACGATTAATGTTGACAAATATATATCAAATATTACTTGCTAATATATCAAATATTTCTAAATAATTAAAATTTATAATAGTTTAAATTATATCAGGATTATATTTTTTCTCATCATATATATACAAGATTATACAAGATAATATCTAAAAAAACTCTTTCATTAACATGTTTTTTTTTTATTAAAAATTTATTAAAAATTACAAATAAAATGTGGTACTTGCGTGCAAAAGTTTATTTTTAATTTTTCTTTTAGGCATGTGTTTCTTTTAATCTCTCATCTCTTCCCCATATATTCATCCGAAATTATATATTTTATAAATTGGTGCAAGCAAGCAATATATATGTATGGCTATGGTCAACGTGACGCTGCAAATGCTTCGGAGCGTTCTTCTTCTCTTTCTTTCTTCATTGAAAGAAAAGAGAAGAGGAATGCTTCGAAGCATTTGTAGCGTCACGTTGACCGTAGCCTATATGTATATTTGTAAATACTTTTTGAATATGTGTGTATATAAATAGGAGCATTATCTTTTTTATAAAAACAAAAAAATACATATTTTATTAATGCTGTATACCTATTGCATCTGATTTATTTTATATACTATATATATATATATATATATATATATATATATATATATGTGGGGCATTCCATGCCAAATCGACCTAGGTTTGACCCTCGACCTCTCGGATTTGGTCGGCGATTTTTTATGTTATTGTTCAAACTCTAAAATGCACTTAGATTTTTTTTAGATTTTTTTTTATAAAATTGATTTAGTTATAATTTTTTTAACCGACATATCGATGGCCACAATTTAAAAATCTGAAAAAATTCTCAAAAATCCCGTGTCAGATATCAAAATTAAGCCTTGACCCAAAGTGGGCCGGCGTTCGCTTCTAATTTTTTCGAGTTTTTTTCGAAAAAAATATTGAAAAAAGTTAGAGTTGGAATAATAACGTAAAAAATCGTCGACCAAATCCGAGAGGTCGAGGGTCAAACCCAGGTCGATTTAGCATGGAATGCTCCATATATATATCAATATTATATGTGACTGAACTAATTTTTACTTTTATAAAACGCCAATTTATACGTTATAATATTTTACAGCCTATTCATGTAATTAATGGATAAACTGGCTTTATAACAAATAAAACAAAATAATGTGATATGAGATCATATAAATTATTCCTTACCGTACCTTTATTGACAGAAAAATTAATATAAATAATAATAATTATATTTAAAAAATTCCTCTGTTCTGCAACAAATAATTTATATGATTTCACGCATCACATCACATTATTTTGTTTTATTTGTTATAAAGCCAGTTTGTCCATTGATTACATGGATAGACTGTAAAATATTGTGTATAAATTGGCGTTTTATAGAAGTAAAAATTAGTTTAGTCATATATAAGATGAGATGCAATATTATATATCAGATAAATATACAGCATTATTAAAATATGTATTTCTTATTTTTATAAGAGAGATAATGCTTCTATTTATACACACATTCGAAAAGTATTTATAGATATAAAGGAAACACATGCCTAACTCATTTAATACCTACCCTTTTCTCTATAAGAGAATAGTCTTTATTTATATTTTACATATATAAATATGTTGCACTAATTCTTTTTGTAAAAAAGAAATCTGTAGAAAAGCTTCATATTTTTAAAATGTCAATATTTTATTTTCAATGCAACTTTCTTTCTTATTCTTTTTTCATTTATTTCAGCAACTTTAATGTAACCAAGAATCAATTATTTCCATAATCCTTTTTTGATATCTATGTAATTATTTATCTTTATTAATTGTAAGATATAACTCTAGATATAAGTATTTTTTTCTATGTCTATTTTCTATTGTCTGAGATCTATTGTCTACGAAAGAAAAACTTTACTCTTTGACATACTTTTAAGTTAAAAGATTCAATATATTATTAGTATTATTTTGAGCTCCGTTTTAATTTGAACTTTATATTTATATGTTACAGAACGGTTATTTCATGTCTTCGGGAGTGGCGTATATTAATTATCGCGTGATCATTGTTATTCGCATTTTTGGTGCCCGTGGAGTTGTCGGGCATCAAGGGAGCTGATAACCCGAGAAATCAACCTGAGAGGAGGAGGAGGCCTGGGGAGAGGCATCGGGCGCCAGCGGAACAACTTTGCGGTAAATATTATTTTTTATTTTGTGTAAGAGTAAATGTTTTTGTTTGTTTTTAAGCCTTTTTATTTTACCATGATTTAGAAATAATAGTTAGAAAAAAAGGAGTGATTTAATATTTTATAAAAATTGATTCTTGTAAAGATTATTTTCGGAAAATATATAATTATTTAAATAAATATTTAATTAAATAATGAATAAAAAGTTTGATGCCATAGGAATTATGTTTTAAAACATAGAGTTTTTTAAACACACTGTTTTAATATGAATTTTATATTTGTATGTTACAGAATCAACGTAGCTACGTGGCAGATATATAATTCCGCTGTTGCGCATCGGTGTCGGTGAGTGATGAATTAACATATTTATTGAGGTAATGAATGATTGCAATATATACGCTCTTTGCGCGCGTCATGTAACGAAAATTTCTGAATTAAATTAAGACAACTCAACTATATATGTATAATAACTCGCTTTAGACAATCCATAACTTTTAATTGCATTTAAAATCAGGATAAAATTCTATTCATTAATTTTATTTAGATTGTCTAAACTTTTAAAGTAAACTTCCACTCAAGATAGAGTGGACAATATCCAAAAATTTATCGTGTAAACACTACAAACGAACAAAAGTTCTGGAAGAGATATGTAAATGTATTATATTAATGTATACGATATTTCTCTATTCTACATGTAAAATGGAATACTCATGTAGATTACATGTTATTGCAGACAATTGAGACTTTATTAGAAACAATTTAATTTTGCAAGAAAGAGCATTATTTGAAATATATGTATGTACTGTGCTCAAAAAAACTTTTGAGCAGTGTATATATAGGAGAGTAATAGTAAACAGCAAAAATGTAATAAAAACACAGCCTCTTTTTTTATATCAATCATTTATTTTCTCCATACAAATTATAAACATGTTTTTCAAATACTGTACATATACTGAGTTCTATTATATTTTTA
This sequence comes from Temnothorax nylanderi, assembly GCF_030848795.1. Classification (NCBI taxonomy): domain Eukaryota; kingdom Metazoa; phylum Arthropoda; class Insecta; order Hymenoptera; family Formicidae; genus Temnothorax; species Temnothorax nylanderi. Next base: position 424,394 of record NW_027249194.1, on the reverse strand, counting down.
AACCTCTAATTTAATGATATATCATTTTATTTATTTATTTATTTATTTATTTATTTATTTATTTTTCATTTACTCGTTAAAACAACTACTTTGATCCTCATTTCGTTTCATTTATGATAATAATATACAGGTAGATCCTTTTGTTTCTTTTTTTCTCTCCGATCAATATTTTTTTTACAATCAAGCTCAATTCTTTGATATGGCAGTTCCAGGATATGAATAAATAGAATTTTAAAGGGATGTAAATTTCTGAGAGTTTGCCGAATTAGCAGACCGATTGCATGTTGCGGTCAATACTTTCATAGAGATAAGATTCGATTTAATTGGATTGGAGATAAATATACGTTTTAAAGCATAAATAATATAAGAATATTCTGGTTTATAAATATATTTTAATTACTCATCTATGTATCTAATTGATTATAAATACAAAGAGTAAGTAAAATATATTGTATAATTCATGAGTAATCATATCGTTTTTTAATTTTTGTCAGTAAATATATAGTTTATAGACGTATAGCTATTTAGCAATATATAATTACTAACTTAGATAAATGAAAATGTGGTAAATTAATAAACATTAGACGTCTATTGGTGTATCAAAGTACTGCATCCATAAGAAACTAATAGGTCTCTATGAAAATATTAAGAATTTTTTGCATACTTTAATTTCGAAACGTGGAACTGGATTCATAACGAGCCGCAAGCAAAACAGTTTCTCTCTTCTTACGGGAATACTTATTACAAAAATGTAGCTGTTGGAACTTGAACAATTTCTCATGGTCTTCATGTAAATATATACAAAGATATTTAACAAATCTGAGTCAATCGATCGATATCGTATGTTATTGTGTACAGTGCGAGTTGTCTCTTAATTTTTCTCTTTTCCTTAGTCTACTTCTGCATTTTGTATCTTATCGGGCTTCGATTTTCGATATCATCATTATAGAGTGAGAGAGTACTATTTTCTATCTTCACAGAAGACATAGATAAATATATATTTTTATAATCTTTCCTTATAAATGTAATTCGCTTACTTTAAAATCATTACGCGTAAATGTCAATAATATTAGTGTCGGTGCTGCTTTTTCTCAATTTCATAGTCGTTCCACCTATTTTCAAATTTTCATACAAAATAAAAATCTACGTGACCGAACCGAATTTCTGTGAGTATTTTTCAAAGATATTGCATAATTTTAAAAACAATAATTCATTACTAAGCAATTCGATATGTAACCACGTTGAGACGTTGTCTTGTTCATTATAAATATGTATTAATAAATTGTATGCGTACAATGAGAACATTACCTGTTATATTTATTGAAATTACTGCAAATGCAAAGTAGAAAATCTTGTTTTCGACAGTTATTAACGATAGTTATGAATCAAAGTATTAAAAAAAAAAAAAAAAAACTCATTCGTATATAGCATGGCCGTGGTTACAATTCCAGTTTGATGTGCAAATGATTTTGCTAAATCACAATTTATGTATTGATGAAAGATATAAGTAATAAAAAAAAAACGATATGATACGATGAATTACTAGCTAGTATCCATTTGAAAGAAATACTATTGCAAAAAAATTACTTTCGAAAGTCGTACTTACAAATGGACATATTACTGAAAAGTATTATAGAGAGTCACTCTCTTATGTGTATTTTTCTTTATGTCTTTAACCCTTTTACTTATGAGAGTTACTTTCAAATAAACACCAAGCTTATATGAAAAAAAGAAAAAACGGTAACAATGAGTAAAACATATAAAAGCTGCCAGTTAAAAAAACCACATTCACATATCGATTAAACATAAATTCCTTTCTACTCCAGTCAACTCATATAGTAAATTCACTTCTCACCCCCAATAAAAAGCGACATATTTCTGACTAAAAGAGATCAAAATACATTGCCACTTGTTTCGTAAAAGTTAATTAAAGTAAGAATACGGTAAATAATATTATCTTATTAAAATATACACGATCTTTTCTTGCTTACATTAATATTTACTGCTCGATAGGCAAGTCCTATTCCGGAAACACACAACAGATTGAATTAAAAAATAAGTAAAAACTTCCTGTGCAATTATTACACATAATATATGTATATATATATATGAGAGATGCGATGAAATGAAGTCAACTGCAAGATATGGTCCTCTACTCGTTTAAACAATTGCCACTAAGTTGATGAAAAATCTCTGTATGTAAGTTCTCTATGGTCCATGTATGTGTAACATGTAAATTATATTATTAAGTACGAAACATTTTTTTTGCAAAGGGCTATTGAATCCCCTTATATCAGTGCTTTGAAAAATATATCTTTAACTTACAGAGATTTGGAGAGTGATATTGAAATCAGACGATCAAATGATGTATCGTAACTTGATAATACCGACGCTTTATATGCCACTATGAAATCGTCATGTGTCTCGCATTACATTTCCCAAGACTGATTTCAATATACTCCTGATAAAAAATGCCAAGATCGGGTTTCAGAGTCAATCAAAGTCCCTATCACATAGTTATAACTTATGACGGCAAACCTTCCATCTGTATAATCGATATATATGTCGACCACCAGGTATATCGCTTTGTAAGTGTAGAAAGATAAAAACAAACAAAGTACGCTAAGTAAGAAAAATCATTCATCAGTAAGAACTATAGAAAATGATCTTAGAATACAAAGTAAGGCGATTATAAGAAATACAAACACATCCCTTTAACCTAAGTGTCGCTGTCTAATCAGAGTGGGTTTGCGCATGTTAGCAAGTGCGCTTTGAACAATTAAATTTAAAAAATATTATATATAAGAATAATCATTCTTCTATTGAACGTTAATAATTGCTGTAGCGTAGATTCTCAGAGTGATAAGAATTTTTGCACGATACGAAAAGCAGTTCTATATGACAAAGCTTGAAGAAACGCATGTTAATGTACGATATTTTAACACAACTTTTTCCTTTGCCTCTGACTTAATTCTGATAATTAAAAACAATATATCATTGCATTTCATGTTACATAAAAAAAAATCATAATGGCATACCTCTCGGTCAAATCTCCATTTCTTTTAAAACTTAGAAATCACTTAGATAACTTTATACACGATCATTTATAACAATGTAAATTGTAATCATTGCATTAATATTTAACATATATATTCTTATACGTAATATATGTATGGTATCTGTGTGTGGATGTTTTCTGTCTCGAGTCTCTATAATATATCGTCTAATTTAATAATAAAACTATAATACTAAATCAAATGTTGGGGTACCATGCCTTTCCGAGATCAGAGTCTGTTTCTTTGTTTTCTCTTTTTTTTTGTTTTTGTTGCATGCTTCTATCTCTTTATGCAAGTTTATACTAAAATTTATTGTCAATTTTAAATTAATTCATTATAATATATCCTCTTTATTAAAATCGATCCTCTTTTTATTAAGATTAATCGACGAGTTTATTGAGACGCCGATTATACGGGACGATGATTATAATCATAAAATATATATATGAGAAATTGTTTAATCTCTATTTTACTATAAAATTTATAACTGTGTAATATCTTGAAGACATTGTCCGACACAAATGCAAGAATTTCTTTTTACACCGTGTCAAATACTTATACATATATTGACCCAATAAGTTACTAAAAGTATAAACTTTGAATCAAACTCAAGCTCGGGCTGGCCAGTACTTTATCATATATGTGTACATATGTGTGTAGAGTCCTTGTTAAGGAGTTTCACGGAAAACGTTCGCAACACATTCCGTTTATTTTATTTTACATTACAAAACATTCGAGTTGAAACACACGAAGATACAAATTAGATTTTTCGGGGTATTTATAATATTTTTATTATACAATACTTAGAATTTCTCATCTTTAATTTAATTCCTTAGCATGCACAGCCGGTTCGTAATCAGTTGAAATATCGCGACTCTTTTATATTCTCTGATATCTCTCTACAACTAATTCTTCAAAATAGAAAAACGTATTTTTTATCAAATTTAAATTTATGAAGTTAGCATGTTGCATAACAAAAGATTTGCGTACAAAAAATTTGAATACAGAAAAAAAAAGAAAGAAAGAACGTATGCAATGCAATATTTTAATTCATCCGGATTGTATGTGTGGACGATGTTTTATTACAACACCTATTATTTACCCGATACTTTTATATCTGTTTATAGAATAATTTTCATAATATTATCGACCGAATATTTTCCATCGAAACTCACCTATGGACGCGAAAATATTTCTGTATAAGTGTAAGCATGTTTACACTCACATATATTCACGCAACATATCGCGCAATCAAATTCCTATATTCTAAACTTTCTTTTATTCTAAATCAGCTGGTTTTCTCTAAACTAAATTTCTTTTTTTTTTCTTTTTTTTTACACTGCTGCTTGTTGCTTTTCCCATTATTCATATTTGTTATGATGTCATATTCAACAGATAACAAAAATATACAATAAGAAATGAATAAAAAGAGCGCAAAATAACATTTCCAATATGTTTGTATTCTTTAGAATAAAAATGGGAACTGAAGGGAAGATTAGAGGAAATGCTTGACCCCAATAACTTTAGAATAGAGGAACTTGGCTATATGTGTATATTGTATTTTCACAATGTAATCGTGTGTGTATACGTGTATGGGTGATCTTTATGTGATGGTAGGCACTGATGGGGGTGGATGGCTGCATGGCGAGCAGGTTCAAGCAGGCTAGTCTTGGACCAATCTGTATATGTGATGCTGAGCACCGTGTTCAGATGTCGATACTTCGAACACATATGCCGTACACAATAATGTTTCCTGCGTATCCCTGTTCGTGACAACCTGAAAAGGCAAAAAGGCACGAATCAAAAACATATTTCTCTACAACAATGTTTACAGCACAGACTATTTATAATTTTTTATAATTTTTTGTTTCAACACACAAAGAAATACGATTACAATAGTAGCACCAATAGCATCAATTCCAGTAGAATTGTAATGTAATCGTAAAACCGGACGGACAAGTTTAAAATTAATAGATAGACCCAAAATATAATTTAAAAAAATTAATAAATAAACTTTTAGTTGACTTGGCATTTCAAATGACTTGAAATATCTATTCAAGAATTAACATAAAGAAGTACATGTAACATATACATATATGAGAATTGATACACATGACATAATATCGTCAACGCACCTGGAGAATGGTGAAATTTTCGAGAACGCTGTTCATCATGTACTTCTCTGGCAGGTGCTTCAGTTTGTGGATGAAATTAATCATATATTCGCACATAGGTGAACGGCTAATACGGTAAACGAACCTGCCATTCTCAAACCTGGCATATTCCGTCTCCACCTTCTCTACTACCTGCTTTCCGAAGGAGCATACTTTCGTCGAACATGTTATCGTCATGTTCTCGTTGCTCTCGTACCTATCACGGTGCAAAACACATGTATAAATATTATGTTGAACTTAGAGTCGAGTAATCGAGAACCAGACGCGTTACTCACTGGCTCGTGACGCCGTAGAATACTCCGCTTTCATCTTGGATGTTGCTATTGAGATCAGCCCAAAACTTAACGAGGAAGAAAGCCGCTTGCGGTCCTTTATCGTAAAGTTCTTTCAGACCGCCCTTCTTTTCCGGGAATTTGTCGTATATCTGTTTAACGTCGACCGCTTCCAACAGCGGATCGGCGTAGGTCGCGGAACCTCCTATATGGACGAACAGGTGTTTGTGGTACTGAAAGAAAAAGAAATTCACGTGCGTAAACGAGACCGCCCTGTATCGTAATCGTATATACATATACGACATCGTCAACTATCCGATCAACTAAATATCTATGACACAGATATTCTATCCGACACTTTTTGCTGCATAAGTTACAATCATATTAGACTTTATGTTAGCGCTAGAATTTTTTATATCAAATCTTTTGTCCAAATGATAAAATGATTTACTCACTGGTGTATAAGAGTAATATACATATAGACACAAATAGACAAATACAATAACTATAATATTAGATTTTACTGATAATTATATGTTGGCGCTGGTTTCTGATATCAAATCTTTTGTATAAATGATGAAACAATTTAGTTTAGTACAACGATTATCTATACTTGAGATATACGTATAATCGTTTTCGAGAATTAATATCTCACAGAGAATTAATTCTCACAGCATTTTTTCATCAGACACGTCGATAAAATATGAGCATGCCGCATTTTATCTTCATCAAAAAAAGATTTCTCAAAGATATACGATGCTTTTGCAGCAGTTTTACGTATATAAAGGCCTACGACGCATGAATTATTTCAAAATCAAAGGAGGCGGTTTAATTCGAGTCCCAACCGAGGCCATTTATTAATATTCTAATATTGAAATACACAACGTTTCGACCATGGTTTGTGGTCCTTATCAAGTGTAAACTACACTGTTGGAAAATTTGTGATAAATATAACATAAATCACATGTCCCAAACGGTCCACTCGAATTTTGGTGTGAATTTAACATAATATGGATTTGTTAAATGGTAACAATACGATACTGTGTTAAAATATTTCAACAGAAAGGAAATGTAATTCTGATCGTAATTTGATGTTAATCATGTGTACAATTAACATAACTTTTATGTTCAAGTTAAGATTGTGAGATAAAATCAATTGACTCTCTTTTTCTGTAAATTTTTATTCCCTGCACTTGTGTTATAGAGTAAAATCAACATTCTTTTTCCGTAAATTTCAAAACATTTAATAAATACGTTCAAATTGTGTTACTTTCAAATATTTTTTAAATTATTTAAATAATTTTACATTTTAAATTTGTTGAGTTCAATTGACATAGCACACAGGCATATGTTAAATCCAACACATGTATGTGTTGATTATTTTACACAAAAATTAAAACAAGGACCTTAAACAAAAAACTAGAAAAATTTTCCAACGGTGTAACTTATATAATATGACTGTTCTACGAAACATCTTAATTAGAAAAACTGATAATAGAAGGAAAATAATTTAAATACGGATTTACATATTGCGTATGTCATCGAGGGTAAAAAAATTGCTTCTTGCAACGCGGTAACATTGTCTCAGAGAACCTAGCGCAGCTTCGCGATTCGTCTCGATGAATGTATACATACATAGAGCACAGAGAGAAACGGTCAAGCCCAAGTGACACAGTCAATGGTAAACTGGATATTATATTACTAAATGGCCAGTTTGGTCGAATTAAACCGTCTCCTTTGTTAATTATTACTGGCAAAGAAAAAAAATTACCTCTGGTTTGTCTCGAAATCTTGGCAGTTTAATAAATCTTACGATGCTACTTACAATCTCCTGTTCTCTCTGCTGCTCCATGTAGGCCGAAAACTCGACAAGCCTGAGCTTGTGGGTCGCGATGGCGCGTCCTTCCCATGGTGGTGCAGGCTGCGCTTGGACCAAATCACCGCTCGAGACCGCTGTCGCCGGTTTTCCGGTGTAGGCAGGCTGAGGGAAGGGTTTGACATCCTGGGACGTTCCTGGTTGCAGACCTGGCTGCCAAAATTGCTGAAAACATATCGCGAGTTTAAATCTACGCAAAAACTGACGATTATGGATTAGCCAATTTCCACGCGCCTGACGTTTATTAATACGTTTATTATCAAGTTTATTAAAATAAGCTAATAAGTTTATTGCTATTTAATAAATAAATAAATAAATAATTGATTGCTTTAGTTATCAATTATAATAGAGCGAGATTTGTATAACAATACGATTGTCCTGTAATCGCATTGCTATTAACTATAAAAAAAATAATAAATTGACGGTTGATAGTTAAGCAAAGAAATCAACGAATCCGTTTCTCTTAAACTATGGAAAAAATTTAAACTTGCATTTTTGAAATCTTTTCAAACAATTCGTTGCATTACGTAAATCCTTATACCGCAACTGTTTCGATAAAAAAAAGTTTACAAAATTTTCCATAAAAAGCCATCGAGCCGTCGGGCGAGAAACGAGCGATAGGAAACGAAATGAATGAACACAAATAAAAGAGAACAACAACAGCAATAACAACAAAAGGCTAATGATCGCGTTTTATGTTATGTAAAAAGAAAGAAAGAGAGATAGTTTGATAAGCCACAACGAACGTCGTTTTCCATTATGCAGATACGTCCAATGTAACGCATACATACGTAATCTGTATGTATACATGTCGTATGTATAGGTATGTGATGCCCACAGGTGATACGTATGTACAAGATTAGAGCAATGGACAAATTCAACAATACACAACAAGGGCCCCCAGGGGCAGCGTAGCAGCAGAGAGCCAGGGAGGATGTCACTTTTGCAAGGGGTGGTTAGTTATCGACGCAAAAGCTTTCGCGTCATGAAGAGAAGAAAGTACGCGATTGATCATATATACGAAAACAAATTTCTCCCTCTATTTTCCTCGTTCTTCTTTCATAACCAAATGTAAAAAAGAGCGCAAAGGAACAAAACATGACAGCGAAAAAGCGGAAAGCTTATAATTAAAGAAATAAACAGAACACACTATTCACCGTCTCTAATCAGTTAATATTATTTTTTCCTCTTTTCTTCGTTGCATAAGACACAGGATGGAAGCAACACACCGTTAAGTCGGGCTAAAGATACGAAAGCAAACTTTTTGAATTTTGAACAAGTAACTGTCATTGTTCGCAAATGTATCGCTTTGTTTAAAAGTTTAAACATCACAAATATATTTCCGACTTATTTAACAGTGCTCACAAAAATTTAAATTATATAATACACTTGTTATATTATGTGCGGAAGCTAATGCTGAATACCCTTACCGAGATCAAACAGCTTATTTAATTGTGAATCCATGTTGTTTCTATATACATATAATAAGTGCAACGTTGTTAAATTAGTGCCACTCGTTGCAATCTCTCTGGCGTGACATTTTAATTACATGGTATTATCTCAAAGTCTCGTGAGACACAAAAAAATTTACAGGTCAGTCGACAAACCACACGGCATGGGCACTTGCCTTCGATCGCGGGCGGATTAGCGGTTATCGAGCGAAGCGGTTAGGAACAATCACGAACTTGAAAAGAAGAGGCCAAATTGGCAATACTGATAATAAAAGTAAAATTCCTATCCTCAAAGACGACGAGACATTTTATGTCCTTTCTACGAAGCTTTCAATCTGTCGCGAGATATATCATATATATATATACATATATGATGCATGATATGTAAATCGAGATAAATCGGAAATGCTATTATTGCCACTATTGTCCATTACTATTTAAAACTACATCATGTAATAGTCACTAATATGTCATAACAATTTTACTTTTTGCTTTATTAAAAAAAAACCGATATTTCTCGTTTGCATAAATCCTCTCATCGTTAAATTCGATTCAACTTTTTTCATTAGGAAAATCTGTAGTTTCCGAAAATTAAGTATTCCAAAATCATCTTGAAAAATTTTCCTTAAAAGTTTCACCAAGAATTTTTGTATAAACACAATCTTTGATAACAATAACGGATTCAGCTCGTCTTTAGCGCTTGATATATACATATTATAAAAAAAAATCGATCGAAGAAACTTAAAAATTAGAGTCAATGCAACGATTATAAAAGCGGGAGAGATTGAGGCCGCTTGTTTTACGTAAAAGCAATTCGTCATGCGAAGTGCGCACCCATCAGTAGTGTGATGTAGTAACTTAATTAATTCGCATTTTATAGAGTCTCGTCGTCTTACCCTCTAAAGCTCGTTGGCTCTTTTGAAGAGAAAGGCCGATAAAGAAAAAAAAAATGTCTCAAGGGGTTCTCCGAGATCAGGACTTACCGCTCCGGGATAGGAGACAGGGGTGGAAGCATGAAGGGCAAGGGGCCCCACGAGGGCGGGGGGCATCTTGTTGTGTATCGCGCTTCCAGCTGATACTATTTGGGCGCTTGACATGCTCGACATTGTCTGGAGCGCCTTCTCCTTGGCGGCATGATCCTGACAAATTTCCAGACCGATATTATATAATCACCACGCGATATGCCGGACGGCACAGTATCATATTATCGATATTTGATATCCTCTTTCTCAATTCTAAGCACTACGACGAGAGAAATCATCGAGGCTAGATAGACTGTAGAGTGTATAGTACAGTGTGGTGCGTTAACACACAAGTGCGTTAACACGTATTCTAGCAGACTTGGCGGAACTGATCTTTAAACCCAGACAGCACGTATGTCCCGATTTTGGACACGGTGCCAGTCCATGGGAAATCTTTTAACGAATTCGGAGCAAATTCCTCCATCGAAAATATTTCGACGAGAACCAAATTTTTTAATATTCAAATTTTTGTAATTACATCTTTGTAATTAAACTGCGAATACACATGCGTTAAAATTCCAAAGAAAGCAGAATTTATCTGAATTGAATTTTTTTGAACGACAAGTTTTTACAATTATATTTTCAAGTTAAGAACGCTGTGTGGTGCCTTGACAAATTAATTGAGGACAAATCGACTTTAAATTGCTAAAGGAATTATCCAAATTTGTTCATGTATTAAGTATTATATAGACACAATTAATATAGATGTGTATTGCGCGTTTCTTATAAAAATATAAAATGCTTATATAATTAAGACGAATGAGTTGTGGAAGTGTTCGATATGAAAATTGAGACGTAGATCAATCTTTTAGCATTTCTGAATCGCGGTACACATTTTGTTTTTAATTATTCACTTCGTGGAAGGAAAAATGCAATGTGGCTCGAAAAATCGAAAAATTCGAGACATCCGGGACTCGCGCGATATCAATCAACAGTCGACGGATAAATTCGTAACATTCTCAATGATGCGAATCAATTTACCGCTCCCGGACGCGTGATTACCAGCGTTCCTTTTTTCTCCCTGTCCCACTTCCCTCCCCCCTCCCCCCCTTTCCGATATTTTTTCCCCGATTCTCTCGAATCTCTCGTCCGTCGCGCCGCGCGCCGCACGCGATGAAATCGATCGCGATCGCGCGGAGCGGTTGATTGCAGAAACAACGGCGGCGGTGGCGAGTCCGGTTGCAACAGAAATTCGCGGGAATTCGGCGCGCTTTTATCGGAAAGCCGTCGTTTTAATCAGCGCCCGACCGAAAATCGCTGACGAGGCGAACGAGAGATGGTTCGTTGCCGTGACGTTCGGAAAATTGCCATGCCCACCACCACCACCATCATCCGGTCCCGCACCGATTCACCCGTGCGCCCATTTGTCTCGCACTCGCACTCTCTCTCTCTCTCTCTCTCTCTCTCTCTCTCTCTTTCTCATCCCATGCCCACGGGAGCACAGGGATTTTCAATTTCGTTCATAAATCCGTAATGGAGGAGTCACTACGAGTGCCGGTCGACCGGAATGAAGCGTCGCCCGCGTAACGATGCGAGCAATAAAGAATTTAGCCGACGGTGCGACCGAAAATCACGGGCTACATTTTGCTCTCCACGTTGTTTACGCCCCTCGCGTGTTCGCTTCGAAATACACGGGGGTGAGTATCCCAATGAGCCGCCACCGCCACCGCCACCGCCGCCGCCGCCGCGCGCCACCGCGCCGTTCCTATTACCTACGGATTTTTCGATCAATTTGCAGGTGAATTTTGTTTAATGAAATTGTCGATGTGTATATATCGATAGTGTCGTCCTAACTTGAAAATAGTGGAAAATGGACAACTCGCCCTTGGATTGCGCGTAGCAGCTGCAAGTAGATGATGACAATTTTGATCCTCGGTTACATATAAACTTTGCTTCGATAAAATTTTAATTCAAAACTGTGACATTTAAAAGTTAACGTTATACTTATGGGAAAGCATTGTATCTTTAACTTAAAAATCAAACAACTATTATAGTATGACGTAAGTAAATAAACAAGCAATGAATTACAATCAAGTCCACAAGAATCCCAGTAAAAGGATAGGGCGTCTAACGTTTCGATAAACTAAAATAGATTGAATTTTAGATTGAATTTTTTTTACCGCACGATACTTGCCGGCAATTAATGGCTCAAATAGATTGTAGATCAAGTATGAAATAGAAAAATTATTAAAGCAAAAAAGGTAATACAATCGCTGTATAATCAATTTGTACAATTTTGTGTACACAAGCAACTCTTTTGCCGCAACTGATTATTTTTTAACATACCGATTAACAAAACTTATCGTATATAAAGCAATTAATTAATGGACAAATCTCTTCTAAATTTTGTTTACAAAATTCTTTGTAATTATCGGATTATTGGATAACTTGGTAATGTAAATAGAAATATGCGGTAAATGTCATTAAAATTTCCCTGTACTTTCACTGATAATTCGGTTATTAAAATAAAACGACTCTTAATTTTCGTGAGGCGAGGTTTAGAAGAGATTTGGGGAATGTGGCCAAGCTATAATGCATATTTATTACGCAATTTTCGGAATCCGTACCATAATTTCCATGATACGTGTCTCTCATTTTTTTATTTCTATCACAGCAACCCCGGATACGATATTTGATTCGCCTAAATTTCACAAAAACGACATGGCATCGCAAAGTGCGTTTCAAAACCACCGCGGATGTTCTTCCAATTGAAGATTACGTAGCTTCTATCCGGAATAGTGAATACTATCCTTGCGCGTAAGCGCGTAAAGTCGATTTACAAAACGGCCGTGCACGAATTTCGCCGGGTAGAATGTAATTTTTTATGAATGTTGGATGACATCGATTACCCGCGAAAAGTCCATTTCGCTGCGCGGGCCGTTGTTCACGTTTGTGCGAGGCGCGCGCTGAATTTGCAGCGGAAAATCAATTCGGTTAATTGAGAGGGTGCAGTCCGTGTCGTTTTTTTTAATTTCCACCCTTCGTCCCATACGTCGCCCCCTGCCTCTCTCTCCCTTCCCCATTTTCTCCCTCCCTTGCTCTCTTTCTCTCTCTCTCTCTCTCTCTCTCTCTCTCTCTCTCTCTCTCTCTCTCTCTCTCTCTCTCTCTCTCTCTCTCTCTCTCTCCCTCATCTCTCTCTCTCTCACTCACTCACTCACTCACTCACTCACTCACTCACTCACTCACTCACTCACTCACTCACTCACTCACTCACTCACTCTCTGTGTCTATCTCTCTCTCGCCCTTCATCTCTCGAATACACGCCAGGAATGCAGAGGATTGGGCGGGTAACGGGGTTGGACATGTTTATCGACATTCTGAAACGCTCGCCCGTTTTTGGGCACCCCCCCTTCCCCCACAACGCCCTTCTACCGCTATACCCCCGCCCCGTTATCGGAAGTACGTTTACACCGCAACAATTAATTACGCCGTAATGCCTGGTGCAATTATTTCCAAAATAGATAAAACGGCGAACAATCTCGATAGACGGTGATAGTTGGTGATGTAATATCGTTTGACGGTATGTAAAATGTGTAACACAAAAGCTAAATCGAGTCCACGCGAAATGTAATACGCGTCTTAATATTAATATGAAAGAAAATAATAAATGTGCCGGGGAAAGAAAGACAAACTAAAAACTATAGAATTATCGGAAAATCGCAATCGGAAAATTTAATATTTTCAGCATAAGATCGACGGTAAAATAAGGAAAAAGTTTTAAGTTACTCTTAAATTCTGTTTCTTATTTGTTCTACCATTTGGGGGAATGCATGGATAATTATCATCAGGTGAATCGTTTTAAAATTCGCGACAAGTGTGATCATGTCCAAAAATTAAAAAAGAAAATGCTGTTCTATTTTTACCTTCATATAACAAATCTATATTATTAAAATCAAATATCCTATATAATTCTAGTTTCAATAAAAAAAAAAGCCAGTAAAATTTTTTCCAACAGGATTTTCCAATTCTTTTGCCGGATTTTAATTAATTTCAGTTCAATTATGTTCCAACGAGATAAACAATTTCTTCTAAATTAATAGTACCTTGTTTAAAATATATGAAAGCAAGGAGCACATGATTTGTGTAAGACGATACTGGTGCGTGTGAAATACGAACGCCGTTCGCGAAATTCTTTTCCTTCCTGGTCGAATAAATCGCGCGGTTCGCGGCCGCATGGGCGGGGGGTAGCAACCCCTTCTTTCTGAGCAACAAGCAATAGTCGCGGCGCGCGGCATTTACCCTTCCTGAAACACGAAAACTAGAAAATTACGTCACGGTGGACCGTACACCACCCTCCCATGGCTGCTACTTTCCTGAATAATGTTCACGGTATGCAGCCACTGCAGTTGCAGTCGCTGCAGCTGCGGCTGACCGTGCTTAAAAACGGAAACCCGCGCGCAAGTATTTCATAAATGGCATCGTGGTACGGAACCGCGCGCGCGGAAACAGACGACATCTTATTACGCGAAAGTCGTGCGCGCGCGCGCGAGCGAGCGTAATTAAAATTGCTCGAGAAACGCCGGTGTTTTTTCCGCACTCTTTGGGACCTCCACAAGAGCCGAGGCGCAATATAGTAGAATATAAAAATGACACAACGCGGAAAAATAAAAACATTATAAATACATTATATACGCTAAATTACTCGTGCAAGACAGTATCATGGATATGGAACGTTAAAGACAGATTTAAATTTAAGATACGATTATGAAAGAATGCTGATAAGCATAACATCATTTATTGCAATCAATTGCCTCAAACTAAAGCTCGACATAAAACTCGCTTAAAGTTGTTGAAATTTAATAAAAAGTCCAAGTTTTGTTAGCTTCTTTTGTCTATATCCTTGAAACATATAATTGATGAAAATTTTCATTTCTAATCGCTTATACTTAAGAAACAATTAGTGCTTTGATATTCTTTCATTTGTCCTGAAAAGGACTGCTATCTCTGAAAAGGTTTCGATTATGTGTTACGACAGCTTCAAATCGCAGGATCCTTCATTGAATTTCGCTTCATTGAATTATATCAATATCGAAAAAACGAGTAATACATTTACGCGATAATTAATTAATTATATCTATCAATTAACCCCTTGGGGATAGTGGAAGAAGATGGGTATAAACGCTATTGGTAAATTATATTTAACGATCCGACTATTTGGTGTATAACGCCTAGATTGCGCGGAATATCCGAAAAAATTTTCGATTTATCCTTGTCGATTAAATGGCAGTTTTTTTTTCTTCGAACGAGAGTTTTTGCCGGAGCGCTGCATACAATCGCACGGTTAATTTACGCGCTCCGCTTTTGTTTTTCCTCTCTTTTCTATTCCGAATATTGACCGATCCTGTATAACAATACTCTATTTCTCTCTCTCTCCCCCCGCTCCCCAATCTCTCGCTCTCTTTCGTGTCTTCTGTCTCCCGTTATTTCACCGCCCATCGCGGCGAAATAGAGGTACCACCGCGATTGCACCGCCATGCTTTGATTTATTAACCAGCGCGCAATTGTTCGCGAATCGCTTTAATAATTCAGCTGTTGATTAAACGGGCTGGGTTCATTTTTACGCGTGATTTATCCCGCGGCAATGCTCCCTCTCGATATGTGTGTCCCTCGATATATGTGTTTCTCCCTATCATTGAAAATGATTCCGCAACGGCCATCGCCCGCTAATGCTCGCACATCGCCGATCGCGATTTAATATCATCGCTACTATGCTCTCCGAGGCAACATTGTGCGAAACGCGAAATACAGCAGAATTCTGATTATCCCAATGCTAAACATTTCGTTCGAGTATTCGATTTACCTATTTGTAAAAGATACATATTGTTTGGTGAAGAAACGCAAGTTTTTTATATGCGCAGAATTCTCGGATGCCAAATGTGTATTTTATTGAAAATAAAATGTATCGAGACAAAAGAAATAAACATATAGAGGAAAGAATATTTTGACATCGAACGATGAAAAATCATTACACATATATGTATATGTAATATAATATATAATCAAATTAGATTCCTTCCATACAATATATATGCACACATCCTTCTTCTAATGATATATTTTCTTCTCTATTATTTTTAAGACTTGGTAAAAGAATACGAGAAACAATCTAATCGTGTCTTTCTTCAGTGAAATTCTTTGTTTCGTTTCATTAATGGAATATTACTTAATAAATGACAGTATAAAAAACAACATTAAAAAAATATATATATCACAGTATTTAACAAATAATAATATAAAAATAATATTAAAGAAACGTATAATTGTTCGATTATATATGTACGACCATCGTTCCTCTAATAAATTCGGTTGATCGAATTTTCGGTATATTAGCTGCACCAGTTCAGAGAGAAATAAAAATCCACCGCATGTGAGATTCAAATATCAATTCCACGTGCCAAGTATCGCGTTTATACGACACGTACAATATTTTATTTAATATATTATCAAATGACACGACGTGTCATCGAGTATCGCAGTATTGTTAAATGAATAATTGTACAATCGCGTTTATTTCGCATTTCATTATTACAATAATGTGTCATGTTAAACCGCTATTGTCGTACGGTTAATTTTGGTAGTCGCGGCACATCGCATTTAGACAAATAAACAAAATTTATATCGGTTTGAATAAATTTGACGATCCCACCGCACACGTAAGAGGCAAGAAACGCAATCGAGATGCGCTACGTTGCTATATATAGGTGGGGCTCAATGTGGCGTTGAAAACCATTTGAAAAAAAAAGAAAAAAAACCGACAATAGACGTAATAACGTAGAACTGTAGAACGTGCGATTGGGAAACATATAAACCGGATATACTCACCACTTTGAGTTTTGCCTGTATTTCCCGGAGTTTTCTTCTCGCGAGAACCTGTATATGCGAAGATACTTGCTTTCGCGTTCTCGTTTTACCGGTCCTCAATTTAATATAACGAGCGATCAGCTCGTTGCGACCTGCAACACGACAAATTATGTGTATAAAGATCAGTATTCTTAATCTCAATAGACGGTAATAAATGTCGTTAGTAAAACACAAATCATGTAACCAGACGCGTAATCAGAGACATTTAAATCAGATGATATTCATCCTATTAATAATATAATCTAATCATGATTCGCCAAATATTAATTAAAGGTAAACATGATTTATACCTCAAATATTTCCTTAAAGGTTGAAACAAACGACTCGAGATATTTCATAAAATCAATCCTTTTATAATTAACGGTAATTAAGGACGTGTAGAGTGTTGAGTGAGCCTTCGCGGAACGCTATCTCGCTGTATGCTTCTCATCTTTCCAAATAGTTGCACGAAAAATCTGGACACTTTACATAAATTTTGATTTCCTTGTCGGGAACGGAAACAAACAATCGCGATATCCGCCAGAAGCATCTCGAGATCGGTCCTGATGGGAAATGAAAGTTCCGTGACGAAGATTGCATTCTCGCGAGCCTCGAATACGAAAACTCCCTCTCTATAGAATTGACGAAAAGCAGACGAGACGGATTCAAACAAACCCCACGAGCAAACTGCTCGAAATGGCGCGGCCAATTAGGGACACGATTTATCTTATTAGGCCTTATCCACGAGTTTTCTCCGATTTTGTCATCATATTTAAAAATATAATATCGATATTTAAGGGTATCTTTACATAAATTACTATGAGTCAATGGTCTGTCCGTCAGAACAAATAGTGTAAAATTATCACTCTGCGGTCAGAGTAATTTATGTACGCATACTAATACCTTGTAAGAGTTTTATTCACATTTACATGTACAATGTTTCTTTAACTTGACGCGGATATTTATATATTATTAGCGAAACCACACCCTGCCAAGGGAACGGGCTTGGAAAAATTAGCGGGGAAAGAAGACCCTGTTGAGCTTGACTCTATAGTCTGGCACATTATATAAAAAAACTGATAATTTAAGATATAAGATCTTAAAATAGAAATAAGCGTAAACATTTATATAAATGTCAATTACCACTTTTTAAATCGTTATGAACAATTATGGTGCAGTTGTACGGAATAAATATTTTACACCACCGCCACCGTGTGGCCGATAACGCAGATTATCTCGATATCGTGGATGACTCGCTAAACAGCGAGCGATTTACCGTAATCGCGCGAAAAAGCGCAGTTTCAGGGTCGCGCGCGCGCGCGGCGAAAACGATTTTCGTGCAAAACTCGTAGCTAAATTTAGCGGGTGATTAAGTGCGCTCGTCATAAATTCTAATTAGCGCGGGAGCGCACGTGGAAGCGAGTATACGGGACATGGCGTTCTGAAGCGTCGTTTGGCGACTCAATCCAGCGGATATCCGCGCGAAATTACACGAACGCGTAACTCGCGACCCGGGACGATAACGAGTATAATAAATCGTAATGAACCGAAGCGGGCGGGAAGCGAAACGGGAAAAAGGCGGGAGAAACGTCCCGTGTCGGAGACGAGTCGACGAAACGACGAAACGAGAAAGAGAGCCGAATGCTTTCACTCGATTTGCGTAGTTACATGCGAATATAAACCGCTCGAAACTGCCGATAACGAGGCGACGACCGATCGCGAAACGGTGAAAAGACCCGAGAATCGATTCGAATACGCGCGGGGGACGTATTCAGGTTTCATCGCGTACGATGAAAATCCAACGGCCTCCGGATTATTAACAACACGAATATTCCATTTGCGCGCTCCATTCCATTTTTTTTTTTTTTTTTAATACAACAATGTACCGCGTTCACACACCATGCGTAAGGTAAAATCAGAGAAAAAGAGAGGGGTAGAGAGATGGTCGGGAGTGGAATGTTTTGTTTTTCTACGGATCACGCATCGGGAGCAATGAAAAATATAGCGTCAAACTGGCGGCGATCAAAAACTGAACGCAGAGAAAATAATTTTCAAATGCGCGACTCTCGTTGCGCGTAGAACGCGATGTAAAAATATGAGAAAAAAGAAAAAGATCCCGGATTTAGATTCTTCGATAGAATTTAATCGTGCAATTATTAAATTTCGACGAAATTATTGTACTTGCGTTAATTTCAGTTTCCTATTTGTACTCTTCACACAGCAAGCGACATTAAAAGATCTTTCACGCGGTCAATTATTACTTTCTAAATTTACGATGTTGATTGTCTTGAAAATTATTTCTTAAAATTATTTAATCTTCTAGCTCTTTCATAAAATGTATAGGTATATATTAACCCCTTGACTGTTAATGACGGAAATATCCGCGGATACGGAAAAGATATTTATATCGCGGCAATTAGAACGAGATATTTTTATGTTTTTTTGGTGTCGTTGAATCTGAAATCTGAAATCAAAATTGCGAAATTTAAAATAATGGATCCAATATGGCGCGGACCGAAAATGTAAAAAATTGTTCGATTTGCATAAAAATTTGTATCGAAGGTAGTCTCTCGAAGCCGCTGTTTGCATATTTATGTAAAATCAAAAATCAAAAATTCAAAATGGCAAATTCAATATAATAAGCAAAAAAATTTTAAATATATGGTTCAATTTGTATAAAAAATTTTCAAGAGTTTTCGAAGCCGCTGATCCGTTTTAAAAATTGAAATTTGTTAATTTAAAATGACAGATTTGATATGACGGTAAAATTTATAATATCGCTCGGTTTACATAAAAATTAATTTCATAAGAATTTCGATAAATTTTTCCGCCACTTTATATTTTGAAATTTTGACCTCAGATTTAGATTCAGCGACCGGAAAAAAACCCCCAGAAAGCATCTTTTTAATAATATAATTTTATTAACTCTTTTGTCAAAAGCATTTTTGGTCCACAAGCATTTTTTTCGCCTAGCAGCGCCATCAAGGGGTTAAAGCAGAATTCTCTCGAACAAACCAAAACCGGAAGATCTTCCTCCCTGATGACCTGAGTTCAGTCGCGCGTCGCGCCGCGCGACGCCACGGAGAATTGCCATCATGTTAACCGTACCGCACTGAATAGTGAATGGTCAATATGCGATGACAAATGCAACGTAACCGTTGGACGAAACAAAGGAGTTGTCGTTGTGGTAGTGCGCGGTCGAGTTCTTCGATGAATCGATGAATTGATTTCCGGCCGATTGGACCGTGTAAACGGCGTTTCTACGCGCCACCTTATCGCCGCTTAGATTTCACAGCCGTTAAGGTTTTACGATCGCCGGTGACCGTAAAACTGGCGCCAGACGACATCAAACGTGTCGTAATTGAAATAACGTTTAACTGTACGGTAAGCAGAATCACGCCGCGCGCGGCCGGGGTACTTCGATCCAGATGGATAAACGTGCGACGGGCGTTGCTGAACGCTGAACGTCTAGAATTCTAACGACAGCGTGATGGGAAGTTGTAACTTTGATATTGCATTAGGAAACGATATCCAAATTCTGTTTTCCTAGGAAGATACGTGTTCGCGCTAACAATCACGCATTGTATTGTATGTCGTCCATTTTAAACGCCGAGTTGTAACGTCGAGTCGTAAAAGTTGGAAATCGCATATTAATTACGCAGATATTAGGAGAGGGAATATTTGCATCATTTCAGGGATTACAGGAATGTTAAATCAAATATTTCTCTTTTAAGCGCGCACGCCGCTGACATCACGGGATTAATTGCAGATTCATATTGACTATCAAAGCACTTTGGTGCGAGGGAGGACGGTGGGATGAAAATCGCGACGTCCTGGCACGACGCGACGCGACACAACCGCCCGCCGCGCCGCTCTTACCGTACCGTAGGGTAAATAAATTATTTCCCCGATAAATCTCCAAGTTTCGCGGAAAGTTTCCGAGAGAGATTACCGTCTTGCTTCCTACGGAAAGACTTGATTAAGAGTCGGTGGTGGCGAACACACGGCTCGCTAAATGATTCATCGTTACTCGAGCGAGGGAGCGGCGCAATATGTCGAGGACAAACACGAATGTCGAGGAGACGAAATGAAACGACAACGCCGAATCTCTATCCGCCACTCTTTTTTGCATTGCAAATCGCAACTCGTAAATTACAGACATTCGTCTTCGTCCTGGGCTCTCTACAAATTGCGACGAATATTGTTTCCGTAGAAATTCGTTCGAGGATGCGGACGTTGTTTGTAATATATGTGCAATCAAATGCCCTCTTACTTACGTCGCTGACGACAGTGAATCGTGACTGTAATGATTCCTGCGACGCTAAAAAATACACACACACACACACACACACACACACACACAGACCGCGGTCTGTATTCTATTCTATAATATCTACTCTCCAATTCTGTATTACTTTCGAATAAGATACAAGCCGTTTTCGGTCTAAGCTTAGATCTTAGGCAGCTCAATATTATCTATTACTTTATTTTAAACAATGCAATAACAATTGTTAAACATTGATTAACATTGGCCGCGCTTATAGAAAAACGTGTTTTTTTCCACAACTGTTGCAAGTTTTCCGAGCTCAGATTGGATTATTCGTTTAGATCTAAAAGAAGCGCCGGGTCCGAAGACCCGCGGAAGATGGCGATTTTACTTCGCCGAGGGCCTGCTTGTATTCGCCCCCAACTGAAATTTATTTACAAGTTGGTCTTGCCGTCGTGCGCCGTTTAGCGGCATCGTTGCAAATTACTGCGGAAAGATTAATAATTTGTTCCATGTTGTGTTAATGTTGTCACGTATCGACAAAAAGAATAAATGGGATTAACATAGATTCAACGTTAGAAATATATTTATACTTCAATATTCAACATTCAACATTGCAACGTCTTAGCAACATTGTTTCAACTTTTTTGCTGTGTAGGAATCGTACTGGAAATTATCGCTCGAATTACTAATTATTGAATTGAAATTTTACAAAAAAATTACATGGCGTATAGGTACATACACAAAGTTTTAATTAAATAGACTTTACATAATTTTATGAGTCAAAAACACGTATAACAGGTACCTCATATTGCCATCATTTTTCTCGCATTCGCTTTAAGAAGTTATGTGAGGAATATATGGCACCTGGGCGAAAGATATCGGGCAGCGTCTCGTGCGCGCGTCCATTTATGCTTTCTCGGCCACGGAAATTCGGAAATCCGCTCGCATCCGTTGCGAATCTTCGCGCAGGAAGTTGCGAGATCCCGGCGGAGGATCGTGACGACGAGGATCTATGAGGGTGTGTTGTCTTCGTCGGATGGTAACGTAAGAGGGAAGAGGGAGAAGAGATGTGCAAGAGTCGGCGGTAGGGGGTACAACGAGACGAGAGAGAGAGAGGGGGGGGGGGAGGGGTGGAGAAGCTGAAGCATCGGGAGGAAAATATTCGAGATTCCAGGGGAACCGCGCGTGATGACTCAATTTCGCAAAGACCGTTAAATGGCCCCGCTATGAACCATGCGCCACCGCCGGCCGCGTTCCTTCTCTGTTTTTGAAGGCCGAACATTCTTCGTAGGGGGTCGATTATGCCGGCTTAGGCATCTCCATAGAACGCCACCGACTACAAAGAAGAGACTCGGTTTATTTGACTTTTCCTACCTCGACGCCAAGTCAGTCGACGATTCTTACGAATCATTGTGTCAACGTCGGCCAGTTACACTTTGCCCTCTCTCGATCTCTTGCCCGATGCTTTCAAGTATATTTTATTCCAATCTAGTTAATCTTCCCATCTTCCCGGCAACATATAAATAGAACACTTTATACTAAGCTACTGCGATAATTGGTCATTTAATGACATAAAATATTCAGCATATATTGCGTTGCAAGATTTAGAAATATATTCTTTAACAAATTGGAAATTTTTTATTTGTGGAGACTTGGGGAGGTTAATAAATTAAAAATTTAATAGGTACTGATCGATAACAAAATTTATTTTTTTTCTTATTCTAAAAAAAGTTGCCCTTCGACGGAATTTTAATTTGATATTTTCATACACGATGCGATTTCACACACAACAGCCGCGTACAGCCTAATATTAGATTTAGACAATTAAATGTTTCCATTCTCGATTGTTTGCTGTTAGCGGCTGTAATTTCTTTTTCGGCATCTACCTGTACGAGCTTAGAAGCAATTTATTATCGAAGGAGATAAGGCCCTTTTTCACAAAGAGCGTCAGATGACGAGGGTAGAAAAGGGGAACATGTAAGAGCTATGCCCCAGGCACTTCTCCAAGCTTCAAGCCGAAGCGAAGATCGATCATTGCCCGAGCATGTAGATGAGATCGAGATCAGCGATCGACATCGGATGTACAAGGTGAGTAAGATAAGAGCAGCCGAAGGAGAAAGAAAGAGAAGGAAAAAGGGGGAGAGGGAAAAAGAGAGAAGAACAAAGGAATAAAGAGAGGGAAAGAGACCGCTGGATGCGCGACGCGACGAGCAATCAACGTAAATCACTTGGCTGATGCTCAATTTAACAAGAAGGGCCATTATGATCGCGAACTCGAAGTAACGAGCACGAGGAGAGATCTTTCTCTCTCGCTCGTTTATTTATAGCGAAGTGTGTAAACTACCTACGATCCCGAGTAAGAAAACACAGTTTGTTGCACACGCGTAACGCTATTTTAAGAGGCCCCTCCCCGGGCGTTATTACCGGCTGATTGGAAATGACAGCGAGAAAGCTTACACGGAAGAAATATGTCCCATTACAGGCTCGTTAGCAAAAAGCAACGCGCGTCAAAAGGAAAATTCAGCGACACAAGTGTTGCGCTCAATAAAATATCTGCAGTTTACATCATACATAGTTTTCAGACGATATTCTATAAATCGTAGCGAGTAGCTCGCGAATAGTTACGCTATGAGTTTCGAGCTCTTTGATGTAGCGATTATACAAAATAATTATATATATATACATACACACAATTATTCTTTCTTTATTCCCAAATTACCAGTGTATGTAAACAGTGTTTGAAAGATCAATAATTAATTATGTACTTATTTCATCAGTTTAAGAGGATATTCTGGTATAACGAGTAAAGAAATTGTTTTTCTTATAAAATATACTTAATATATGAACATCTTGATAAGATGTCTCTAAAGTCGTTTGTCGAAACCCGCGATGTTGTCGCGAAGTAAAAACCGTATTTAAAACTTTGAACCTGTTTTTCTCGAAACTATATTTTTTTGTTATACATTTATTAGTTTTTTCTTTTAATAAAATACTAACAAAATTTTGAGAGAAAACTATAATATTTTTTAATAAAAAAGTCGCCATTTCCAAAATGGAAATATTGATTTAGTTCCAGTTCAAACTGGATAGTCACACTTCTCCTAAATAAGAAAATTTATGATTTTTGCGTTTTAGATATCTATATAGAACAGCTAGAATCATTTACACCGTCCATATGCATTTTTTGCGAGCTTCTAGTGACCAGGATATAACATAAAAAAAAAGTATGTTTTTGTTATTTGGAAAATGAAAATATATTCTTAAAATAAGGCTGAAAGAACATGTAAAGTTTAACGTTATTCGCTTTTTCCGTTTCCCTACAAAAAATTCCTGAAATGAATTTGTATTTATTGCTACACTGGATAAATTATAGCATTCTGTGAGATAACTGAACAAATAGAATCGATATCGTAACTATAACAGCATCGTAAATATATCGTTCCGAAAATAACGTGGTTGTACATCCAACGCTCACTATATTAGATTTAGTGATCATCGTTAAACGTCATAGCCCGATATGAATCTTCAGCCGATTCGTGTCTGCTGAGTTATTACGTAACGAAGAAACGCGCAGTCACGTGCCGGATTCCTTTGTAAAATTATGTATGTATAAGAAGCGTATATAAAGGCGGAAGAAAGCATGGCCTGCAATTGCATCGTTAAATATACCATAAATCGTTAAATTACTATAAAATTTGAAATACAAATCGATTAGTAAAAATTACACCTTCCGATTTATGTAAATTTTCCACTATCATCATAATTACATCTTCTGATCGGATAAGCTTCTAATTAAATACCGTTAGGTCTTAAGTAATATAATTAATCGTTTATGTTAATTGGCCTATATATAAGTAGATGTAATTCAATCAAGATGATTCTTTACCAGCACTTTTTATTAATCTATCATTTTTTTTATTACCAGGCTGTTATCTCAATTAAGTTTATCTATTAGCATAATTACTATATAGCTGATTAATTTGATGAAGAAGATTAGCATGTTTCCTCGAGCGTTTTTCTAAAACTACCACTATCGCCCCACCATCTCAACAGTCTATTTCAATGATCTCTATGTTATGGAGTAGAGCCGCAAATTGTGCAGCTACGAGCTGCAATAACGGAGGGTACTCGCTCGAACGACCTTGGTGCTCGGTTGACGTCGTCGAGAGGGATCGCTTTTGACATGTCGAGGGCCCGAGAGGCTCACCAGTGGTCCTCGGGGTATCCTGGACTTTACCACGAAGCACCGTCGCTAATCGATGGTTCACAAACAGTACGCCTCGTGCTGGCCCTTCAGCCGACGAAGTGCGTTTAAGCTCGTTTGGTCAATTAGCGATTACCGAACACACCGCGGCTGATCTTCAGGGGTAAGCACACGAAAAGGACTCCTTAAGCTCCGTTCACGCCGGTCCGACATTTATAAATATTTCTGATCCAAATAATTATGTTATTTAAATTCTTTCTAATTCTTTCAAAAACACAACAACTATCAACATCAGATATTTAACGTGCCGCAATTAAAAAAAAAATCTTAATCTCGGAAAGAAACAGTTTGCAAGTGTTGTGAGAAAGTCTCGAAGAAATATGAGCTGTCAAGCAAAACAATGATACAAGTAAAAATATTGTACCCAATGGAAAAAATCCAGGTACTCTCTATTACAGTTATAAAAAGAGGTAATCTCTTACAATCACAAAGAGAAAAATTGCAGAAAGTTGAATTTCTCCGGAGAACAAAACTTGAATAATAATATAGATGCATAGATAACTGAACACCTGACATATATGATTTATTATACCTAGCTTATTCTGCTCAATACCTTAATTAAACTATTACAATCCCAGAACTCGGTTTAAGATTGTTTTCCTTTCGAAAAAAAAAAAGAAACGATTTGTTAAAGTCCCTCGTAACATTCGTAAAAGCAGTAAAGAAAGTCATCAAGTATCTGATCGCGCGAGGAACGAGAAAGATACTCCCGCATGGCCTCAAAAGGCACCCCAAAAAGCTATATGGGCGTGTATACTTTCGAAGCAAAGGCGCGGGGAGAAGTCGGAGGGGCTGGGAAGTCGATAAGTGTCCTTGCGCCAGAAGGAGGATTCTCTCGCATCTTGACACGGTGACCCCCACCCTGACGACCTCGACAAACCCCTCTACTACTACTACTACTACTACAACTACTGAGCAAACCCCACAACCCAGTCCGTTCTTCTTCTTATCATCCCTAGGCGCCATTCCATCCATCTTCCTTTCTTTCCATTTTCTTCGGCGCTACATACAGTCACCACTACCATCCTCAACATCGCCACCAACACACACCAAGAGAGCAAGACAGAGGGAGAGAGAGAGAGAGAGAGAGATACCATTCGCTGGCATGGCACCATACCAGGATCCGTCGGCAACCCTCCACCCCCCCCCCCCCCCGCGACCCGTATACTCGCTCCCTTTCCGGGACCCGTACCATCCCCAGCTCCCCGCACCGATCCTCACCCCCAACTCCACCTCATGCTCTGTTCACTAATTGCACATTCTTCGCATAGTTTCGCCACCCCCGTCCTCTCGCCGATCCCTTCCTCGAGGGAGGAGGGGTCGAAAGGAGGGTATAGCAAGCCCTCGACATACAACTACTGCCTCTCTCTCTCTCTCTCTCTCTCTCTCTCTCTCTCTCTCTCTCTCTCTCTCTCTCTCTCTCTCTCTCTCTCTCTCTCTCTCTCCTCTCTCTCTCTCTCTCTCTCTCTCTCTCTCTCTCTCTCTATCTCGTCCCTGCCCTCTTCTCTCCCTTTCATGACCTTCCGTCTTCTTCCCTCTTTGTCAACTCACATGTACCTTGTACTACATGCCCCCGCGCACGTCCTTGTCGAGCGGTTTCACCTTGCAATCCCCTCGCACGCTGCTGCATCCTACCCTTTGCACGAGCGTCTCTCTTTCTGTCTTCGTGTTCCGCTAACTCAGGGGATCTTTTCTCTCTCGCTTATCCCCTCCCCACCTCTCTCTCTCTCTTTCTCTCTCGTGCGCATGTTTGTGTGCGTGCTCACGAATAGATACGTGCAAGTAGGCGTGATTTTCTTCAGGGTTCGCGATTTTACAACGCTCCGGTGGAAGCTCCGCAACCGGTTGTGAGCTTCGTGCGTCTTACATTAGTATTAAGTGACACAGATACGCAACATATATATTAAACGCACCGTTTGTGCTTTAAAATGTTTCGCTTAAAAATCGTGCGAGATACAAGTCCTATTATACGTGTTGGGTGAACTTTTACTTGCGAGAAAACAAACAAGTCGGAAATGTATCTCAAAAATGTCAAAAATTATGTATTGGCTACTGACAAAAGTATTGACTACTTTTTAGTTATATTTCTAATTTTGTATTTTCTTCTCGGTCTAACTAAATTTCAATTTTTATTGATTCTCTGGAAAATACATGTACAGGAAACTACAAAATTAAGATAGATATTTGGTTCAATTATTATCTTATAAATTATATCTCATAAAAAGTATATTGTTTCTCTTCCATGGAATACAGTATCGTCATAAGATTCTGCGGTATATATTAAAATTTAATCCCAACATAAAATTTCTCATACATCTTGCTTTTCTTTTTGTAAATACCGAAACCTTATCTCAATATTTATCAGATTATTCATTGAAATCTACGTATCAAATACGAATCTATCGTCACATTTTAACTGACATAAATCCATTCTCCGTATCACAATATTGAAAACAAAGGACGATTTATTGTACGCGGATCTTCTTTTCATCTTTTGCTTGAAACTTTACAAAGCTCAACAGTCGAGAAGTTTAACAGCAGGTGTAAAAATGTACACACGACTTGCGAAAATGTTGGTCTCCACGCGTTGGCGGACTTTACCGGCGGAAAATTTATTTCCCGCTCACCGCCTCAAGTTATCCGCCCTTGCCTCTCCACGATCCTCTATTCAATTTCTGATCGTTCGAAGAATAGCAAGCTCGCACTCAGCTTCCGCACTTACGCGGAGAGGTGAGAACAGTCGCATTATTTCTTTGCTGCTCGGAAGAAAAAAGAAAGATAAGGGCAATTCCTTGCAACGTTCTTGGAATAAAAATCACAATGTCTCATTTAATGCTTCTCATTTCCTAATTTCATATTTCGGGAATAAATTAAATCGAATAATTCTAATTTAAAAAGTAAGCAATAGATATCCACAATTCATAATCTTTCTCTTCTTATTTAAATAAAATATTAGAAATGATGAATTATACATTTATAATACTCACCCGTTCGATCATAATATCTTTCAACTTAAAAATATCACAGAATATCAAATTGACTTTTGATATAGCTGTTTTTTTATTTAATTTTATTTTAACTCATCACTTTTAGCAATAGCCATATAATGTTTATAAAGAAAGAATTACAATATAAAAATAATTACTATAATTAGTAAAATAATGATTACAATCAGCTTCTGTTCATTTAGTTTGAAATAAATTACGAGGGTCGGTTACGGGAAAGTAATGCCTCCTAATATTTCTTTTTCGAATCTGACGCCATAGAAATTTTTGCGTTTCATAGAGTTGTTATTTGAAGTGATGTGTCTATAGTTGCGTTATATTGAGTGGTATTGTGATCATTTACGTGTGTGTCACACGAGCAGTTCGAACTGCGTGTGTGTGTTTCAGATGTGCGGTGAACAGACAAGGGCGGTTGAATTTCTTACCGTGAAAGAAGTGAGTTCCAATGGCTGCGTTCAGCGGAGAAAGCGCAGCTCAATGAGCGCTCAATGATTCTTTATTACGATTGGTTTCTACACTTATTGTTAGATCCAGGAAAGAACTAAAGGCAAGGTCCAATCATTTTAAAAAATTACTCATCACTCGCTGAGTTGCCTTTTCTGCTCAACGCAGCCATTAAAATTCGTTCGCGTCTCAGAAATGTTCATGATAGCACCATTTCTGAAATGCGAATGGATTTCAATAAAACTCACTTCTTCCATGGTAAACAATTCAATCACCGTCCTTGTCTGTTAGGCGTATCTAAAACACACACTAGTTTGAACTGTTCATGTGACACTAAACTAACGTAACTGATCACAACACAACTCAACATAATGCAACTAAAGACTTCAAGTAACAACTCAGTGGAACGCAAAATTTTCTATGGTGCCAAAGTCGGGAGAAAAAAATTAGGAGACATTACTTTCGTTACCGTATGATACGAGGGTTCGTATCATAAAGGTTTCTATCCCTTCTCAAAAATCGTTTAATAAACGGAAATTTTCCAACAAATTGTTCTTTGCAAGCTATACCGCCAAAACTTGATTACGATTGTAAGAAAGAACAGGAGAAATCTATTCGGCACAAGATATATGTAGAGAAACGTTCAAGCTCTGAGCTCTGACTACGTTTTATATAATAACCAATGTTAAAACTTGATCATCAAATCGTATACTATTTTACGCTGGGGTTATACACGCTGCGGTAAGTTACCGCATAAATACATCTTGAAGAACAGCGCAACACGACGGAATCGCATTCGCTAAATCCCATTTGCCGCTCGTATACGCAACGAAAACGAAGAATCGAATCGCGCCACCGCGCACCGTTCCTTTCCCTTTACGATGTCACCGTGACATCGCGCCGTTGTTGTTTTCGTGCACAATTTTCGTGATATACAGGCGGACGATTTTATCCCACCGCGGTACTTGTGCGGATACGATGCGGAATACGCCCCAGCTTGTACGTATCGGGTGTCCCCGAAAAAAGATTGGAAATCTCACGCTTATTCAACGCGTAATCAAGTAAAAATTTAAATTTCCCACTTTCAGAGCTATTTATGCCGTAACTTTTAATACTTTAGTTTCCAATGCTTTGGTAATCAATATAATCAAATGTCTACAAAGACAAAATTTATTTTAGATTGATATATGCGATAATGCGATAGAAGCTTTGACAGCGTCCGATTTCAATGTGAACAACTTTAAAAACTTGAAGGAAAATCGCGCTCAAATATATCAAGCAATCACAGCCGAGTGCTTCTGTGTTTCATTTCTGAGACGCCCGGTGCGTAAGGTCGCCGGAAGGCAACCCGCTTGTTTCCAAAACCTGCATATCGGCGCAAACGGTCCTGCAAGGCGGGCTCGTAAAAGGCGCTCGTAAAATGGAAAGGGATTAAAGCACCACCCAGGTTTCCCTACACACGAAAGGTGGGTGGCGGTGCGCACGTGGGGGGGGGGGGGATGGGCGACGAACGCCGAGGAGTATATATCCTCGGATTTACGAGGACGATAAACGGGATTATACGCCTTCCGTAAACCTTGAAACGATCTTTCGAGTGAGCGCATAGTTTGCGTAAGGGCGATGTTTCCCTCCGTCCTCGCCGTAACTCCCTTAGACCGTTCTTCGCGACTGTATACCTTTCTTTCTCACTCGCGATTGTCCGCTCATACTCTCTATCTGTTTCGTTCACTTCGCGCCCGTTTTTCTCCTTTACCATTACCGCGCTCGTTGTCGCTCCATTACGATGTTGCGGCGATGCCGCAGAATCCTCGCAACTTTATGGCCGTGTGTTCTATTTTCGTGGTTTTTGTTCAACTACAAACTACAGCTACTTGAAAAAAATATACATTTTGACAAAAAAAGTGAATAAAATTGATGTAGTTGAAGTTTGGAGTGTTCTTGGAGCGAAAATTAAAAATTTACCCTAATTAAAAAGGATTATAAAAAATATATTTACAAATAAAACAATAAAATTATGTATAACAAAAAACCAATTTAAAATTAATAAACAATTAACAAAAGATAAATAAGGTCGTAGAATAAAATTCTCACGAAAATGTGATTCAACTGTGACAAAACTGTGTTTTGTGCCAAAATGTACAATTGCGAGGACAATCTCTAAGATCCACAATAGTAAGTAAAGAAAAAAAATAGTTTGTTAACACGTATGGGTTAAGTTAGGGCTAGGGCTATGCGGAAAGAGAGGCAGAACCCCTCGATTGTCATTATAAAGAGAAATATAATAAAAACATTTTGTAATATCAGTAATTAATACCTAATTTTTATTTGCAAGTCTATATACGTTTAGCTATGTAAATATGTCAAAAAATCACAAGAAAATATTCAATCGCTATGCTTTCATCTTTCTCATTGGTAAAAATCCATTTAAAGATGTTCATTTTGAAGTTATTTACAACATTTTCACCCAAGAACACATAAATAGAACGTGGGTGATCTTCAAAAGTCTACCTACGTCCGTTTTATTTATAAATATATTTCTTTTTACAATCCTTTTTAATTAGAGAAAATTTTCAATTTTCACTCCAAGAACGCTCCAAACTTCAACTACATATAAAATTGTCACAAGTAAAAGCGTCACACAGTAACGACCAAAGTATTAATATAAAAGAAAAAACATATAATATATTAATCAATAAACAAATATTCTTTTAATCAGAAGCGTTAAAAGAGAACGTTTAACTAATAAATTAGCTAATATGAGTACATTTTTTTAAATAAAAAATTACACACACGCACACGCACACACACAAACGACTACTCGTTTTATTTTTATTTTTTATTATAATATATTAGCGCAAAAAATGCAAAATCATAGTTCAAGTTAAAGTTGAGACGTTTAAAATTATGGAAAAATGTAATTATCAGCGGAAAATTTTGCGGAGCACCTGAAAAATGTTCGTGGAACACCGCGGGTTTCCACACGGAAAGCTAGTCACGCTAGTTGCGCGATCTTTTTGTCTTATTAATATCCTTTTCTCGTTTTTAGAATTTACAACTTTTCGCACACGCTTCTGTTGTATCGCGGCTAAAGTTGTTAAATTATCACATTGCTGCTTCCTTTCGCACTTTTATTCAATGAACAAACTCATATTCTATTATACATCGTTTCTGCCTTCCTGTAGTTGACTCTCTCCCGATATTTTACAATTACGTTATATCGCAACGTGCTACGTGTGTATGTGTTTTAGCGGAAACTACCTTTGTTCTCCGAATTTTAAGCTAATTACTACGTTACTCGCTCGTCGGGCACGTTTAGCAATTTTTACACTGTCTCGTGGACCGTTTTATCTTTCCTGTTTTCTCCCGTCTCTTTTTTCCCCTTGTTTCCGCGTTGTTTCTCTCGTTCCGTTTCTCCATTACTACGTTGCGCTAATATTATAAAATTGTCGCGACTTTATTATACCGCTACGTTGTATTTTTATTTTCTCACTCCCGCCGTTATCCTCAATCTACATGCTTTCAAATATTCTCGCGTTTCCTCCTATTCTACCGTCTTGTCTCATCTTTATGCCGCGTCGCGCTGAGACGTTGCAAAATTGTGTAATTTTATTGCCAACCGTGACCGTCCATTTTCCACCATGCCTTCCGTGTTTTATTAACTTTCCCACTTTTCCCGATCGCGCCTATTCCCGCCCTTTTCTTACACTGACCACTCTATTATCGTGTTATTGTAATATCTATAAATATAATTACGCAATCTTGTCGCACATCTTTCCTTTGAGTCTCCGTTATACCTTGATGTTGGACGATTCTTCTTCCCTAATATTTTGTTCAACCCACCCTCATGCGTGAACAGGAGAGTTTTTCTTACATTTTATATTTCTTACGAGTATATCATATTTATAAATTTCTCGTGTTAGTGTATTATTATTATTATTACATTATACACATTAGAGCATTTTTTCCCCTTGACTATTAAGCCGATTACTGTGTCAGCCGTGTCCGTTGGGTCCACGGTTGTCCATTTTTACATTGTCTTTTAGGTAAAAAGACCGGCGAGGGGCGAGAACCAGCAGCGGCAAAATGCCCGTGCAATCTGAATTATTAAGGGGCGAAGGCGGAAGAAGAGAATAGCAATAATCTCGAAGAGGCAAAGAGGGAAAAAAAGGGGCAATCGCTTCGACCGGCTTGAAGGCCTTTTCCGCACCATCCTTCTCTATTTCTGAAAGCGCGAGCGGGATAGAGAGAGCATCTTCCGCGAATTAATATTCATTACATCGCGCAACGCCAAAGCGCTCTCGCCCCGTACAAATATGAAACGACGTACTTGCGCTAATTAAAATACTTGGCTGCTTTTTCTTGGGCGGAGAGTTGGGCGACCGACCGCCTTCGTCCTTGGTCTTTCGCTCGCGCATATAACCGGAAGAAGGGACGGTCCCCGTGCGAAATTAATGGCGCGCAACGGGCGGCGTTTGCATCATCGACGCCTTTGAGGCATTTTAATATTGAGCAAATCAAGTTTATACAGGGTGTCTCGGGAAGAACGTACCATCTCGGTAATCCGCTTTAAATAAAGATACCAGATTCAAAATCTTCTCTGATGACGTTCTCTGATGTTATTTTAATTGCAAGAACAATACGCCGGTATATTTTCTCCCTTGAACGATTTATTCCGAAATAGAACGTATACAAGCAGAGAAACAATTCTCGCATATCTGTAGAAAATTCAGGTTCTAATCGAGATTCTATACCAGGAAAAATTCGATAAAAAAATGTACCTTGATACAGAATAATAATTCATTCGATCAGCGGGAAATAAATCGACGGCGCTGAAACAACAAATCTCTCCGTGGCGCAGGAGAGAGAAAGAGAGATCTTCCTGACGATTCTTTCGCGTTTTCATGGAACAGGCCATGTCCCCGCGGGGTCGGCAAAACAACCAAGGCGCCGTCTACGGCGTCGACGGCCGACGAAATGCCAGGCAGGCACAGGGAAACGCAAACGTCGGACCACGGACGGCTCGCCTCGCCTGCTTCCCTGTCGTCGTCGTCGTCATCGTCGTCGTCGTCGTCGTCGTCGTCGTCGTCGTCGTCGTCGTCGGCGGGGAGCTATTATACGCTCGAGTTTAATTAAACTCCGCGAGATGTCAAAGGACTCGGCCATGCCCGGCAAGACGGACAATGCGGACGCAGATTATTACATCCCTCGTCGACCTATCCACTCCAGTACTCGCACGTCTGCGTCCACCCTGGACTTCCAGCGTGGAATGTGTGTGTCATGTATATACGCGGACGGAGACACGCTTGCCCGTTGTCTGTATGGACACGTACGTAAGTTCTCTCGCGGTTACGTGTA
Source organism: Temnothorax nylanderi (assembly GCF_030848795.1). Lineage (NCBI taxonomy): Eukaryota > Metazoa > Arthropoda > Insecta > Hymenoptera > Formicidae > Temnothorax > Temnothorax nylanderi. The sequence goes on along the minus strand of NW_027249194.1, from coordinate 390,365 downwards.
TATGTTACGTACGCGCGCGTGGTCGCAGCAGTTGGAAACTGGCGTGAATACTTTGCACCTTGTCTCTATGTTTACGTTCTCATTTCTATGCTTGCTGTTCAACTGATGTAGGTATATTTTGTCTATTGTTAATGCGCGCACAAAAGCAACGGTATAATACCGGTGTTACCGGTTTATAAGTAATCTAATTGTAAGTGAATAAATCTGATAGAGAGAGAGAGAAAGAGAGAGAGAGAGAGAGAGAGAGAGAGAGAGAGAGAGAGAGAGAGAGAGAGAGAGAGAGGTAAAAGTGGATGATATATCACGTAACTTGTAAAATTTTATCCACAACATCTTCGAATAAATTTCTATTTTCTACTTATCGTATTCAGTCTATCGTATTCAGTGGGTTTGAAATATTAAGGTGATCTTGGAGTGACACATAAATTACCAACATTTACAGGTTCCAATTTCCTTTGAATTGGCTTTACGATTGAAAATCCATTTACATGTTTTAAGTACGTGCGGGGGTGGTGTGTGGGATGGCAAATTTGAGGCTGAGAGCTTGGGGAGTTAAAAAAGTTACATTTGATACTACAATACTTGGTGTGTGTGTGTGTGTGTGTGTGTGTGTGTGTGTGTGTTGCATCTTTTGTATCTAGAGCTGTCAGTTTTCGTCTGTATTGTCACACAGATTACAACAGCGCATCCATTGCACAAGCTCTGACACCTATTTCTGCACATTATTAGTGCTCTGCTAGTCTTATCGTTCTGCATCTAACCTGTGCGCGTGTATACATGCATAAAATCTGTTGTGTGAAAATCTTTCTTATTAGGCTTTTAATCTTACCATTAGTCTCAATGATTCAATGCTGTTCTTTGATCTAGTCTGAAAGTCGAGACACTTTCGATTTGTACACTCAAGTCATAATTTGTATATTAAGCGAAAGTTTTCATGACCTCACAGCTCCAAGTACAAAAAGGAGCAACACCAAGTAGTGTCAAATATAATTTTTATAACTTTTTAAGTTCTTAGTCTTAAATTTACCATCTCACACATTATTTCTGTACGTACTTAAAACATATGTGAATGAGTTTTCAATTCTGTGAAGCCAATTCGAAGGAAATTGGAACCTGTAAATGCCGGTAATTGCCGTGTCACTCCAGAATCTCCTTAATAGGCATCAATTGCAATATGTTATCGTGCAAACAATCTCATTAATTACTATTCCATAAAAAATATTCGAAAGCATCCCGTCAATCGAAGAAGATTGCGAAACATTGCGTTACTCCGTATCCGATATTATACTTATATTTGTGCGTGGCTGACGAGTCTTCGGTAGAGAAAGTTTGATCTCTCGGCGGCTCGTCTTATTCGTCGTCGGCGCGGTCCCCCTTGCGGAGGAGAGTCCGCAGCGCGTCGTGTCAATGCCCATAATTTCACGCTCCAACGGCCGCTCGGTATCGGATTATTGGATCGGATATCGAGGAGGAAGGAAGAAGAAGCTCGCAATCGCGAGCGAAGTGGATGTCCTTAGGAGGAAGAAGCCCCCCGGGAGTCCGAGCTGGCCGTGCCGGTCGCTTCGGGAAGCATGAAAGGGCATCGAAATTGCGCTTCCGTATCTCGTTAACGCGCTCCGGGACTCGCCACGCGAAATTATCCGCTCGACGCTTTTTATTTCGTAACCGACACCGACACCGCGACTGGCGTTAAAAGTTGGCGTTTTTCTTTTTATCGGATTACTGCATGTGAAAAAATTCTTTTTAGTCGAATCGTGCTACCTGGGGCTACTCGTTGCCTTATGAAATTATCGAATTTGAATTTATCGACATATTTAGAAAACAATTGCGACAAACTTGCAACAATCTAAATAATAAATTTGCTTCGGATTGTTTACATAATTTTTAATACTCTCACTCAATCTTCACGTCCTTTCTTTTATTATTTTCACATTATTCGTAGATTAAATTAAAGCAATTACTTTACAAGAAATATAGAATAATAAAAGCAAGTACGATTTTATATTATTTAATGTACTGACACTCTTCAACATTACTTTCATTACATCCTGGGATTTTAGTTAATAAAATTCTATGGCCGCTTCTCATATCAATTTACGAACCAGATATTCGATGCATGTAATATCGAATAATCGATGAATGTAATAAATAAATGCTTGAAAGCTCTTTGTAATTTAACTATGTTCGATTCCAAAGTCCGATAACTTGAAAACAGACAAATAAATATTTTATTCACCGTTTATTATTATAATATTTTTATATGTACGTTTCTTCACTCGATGCTCAGAACGTTCTATTGGATTATATAGATATGCATTCTCGATGAAATCAAGGAATTTTTGCTAAGAAATAGTCGCAACTCTATATTAATCGAGGAAAATCCGTAACAAAAATTGTACCACTTTCGATGTGAACCCATGAATCTCGACGTCCGAGATTGCCGAGTCACCGCGGTGACGAAAGGCGACGGTTCCAGAATTGCCGGGGAAAGCGTCGGAGGACGCTTGAGACACCCTCCTTCCGCCGGTCAATAACTGGACACTGCCTCCTCCTTTTCTACCCTCTACATCTACGGTGGCCTGTGTGTACACGCACATACACAAACATATATATACACACACACACACACCCATCCACTATATCCTTCCACTATACCTTCTTGAGCACTTGCGCCGATATATGGGGTCCTGTCGCATCGAAGGAAAATTACAGCATATCCAACGACTCGCGATACTCCAGCAAATGTTCAATATTTACCCTTTTTTCGGAAATCGATAGTTTAGAGCGAAAAAGTTCTGACTCAAGTATTGAAATTTTCAGCATTGCTTCGTCTCCATTACTCAAGCATTAATCTTTTTAGATCAAATTCCGAGAGAACAAACTAAGAGTTGATTCATTATTATAATTGATATCGATCCATTAAAAACATTTGGTTTTTAATTTAATACTGGGCCAAAAGCATAAATCAAACAGTGACATATTAGAAATAAACGAAAAATAATTGTTATGCAGATTCTCACATGGAGTCATTTAACCTTGAAATCAGTGTTGCGAAAACGCTCGTTCTTTTAAACTGATTAATTTCAATATTTTACTTTAAACATATAACGAAGAAGCACCTTACTCGATTAGGGACGTTTTATGACCGCTTTAATTTTCTCATTACTATACACGCGGTGATGCACTCTGTACACAACGGTAAGCCTTGCCTAATCTCTAGGAGCTTTTAGAAGCGAAACTATCTAAATATGTTCCGGAAATACGATTTTGTCTAACCTGTTGTCGAATAGATGCACCAAGTGTTTCGTACAAGTTTGGGATAGGGAAGATAAAATCAGAGATAGGAAAAAGGAGAGAGAGCGCGCGTTAAAGAACTTCACCTAGAAGAAAATCATATCACAGTAGCTTGAAAACGAGAACGATCAATATTTCTCAGCGTCACAAAGAAGTAAGAAATACTGCGCGAACAAACGTAGATCATTTATCTTTTTAGCCTCCGCGTCATAGAATCATGTTGTTCTCGTTTAGAGGTATATACGTATAACATCGTAAAGGCTATTTATGCTACATTTATTTTTCGTTTTAATAAGATACGTAAATTTCATGTAAATGACGTACACGCGTTACGTCATACACTATCTACATGCTTGAGAAATATTTCTCCGTAAAAAAGATAACATATTTTTTTTCACCAATTTTGTTTCATTAAATATACTCTCTAAATCTCACAGAGTGGTTTTGCCACAAATATATTAGAGTAATTGTGATAGTCACTCCAAAAGAGAGGGTTATTACTCTAATTTCAGTAAATTCGGGCACTCATAAGGTAGGAGTGAATTTTTTACTCAAACTTTTAGAGCGGCTAATCTGCCGAAGTATATATATATAATACGATCTCACTCTTATAAAGTTATTAGTGAATCGCGCATTCACTAAAGATCGACTGATAAACTGACTCTAACAGACTGAAATTTTCCACTCAAAATTGTAGAGTCAGTAGCGTGACATAATTAACTTTTATGGGCACTGATCTACCGCACTTGAAAAGCGTGCCCTTTCACTCAAATGGAGTGTGATGACCAAATTTTATTCCAACTTATAGAGTGCAATTTTACTCTTTCTTCGAGTGGCGAATCACTACTCCAAGTGCACAGGCTCAATTTTCACTTTTCGTTACACCTGCATTTCACTCGTTTTGAGTGATATTTGACTCTTCGACTTTTAGTTTAATTTTACTTATCGTATAACACAATGCATTGTACGAGATATAACGGGTGGTCGCACGTTATCAAATTTTGCGAGGCTATCGAAAGAGCGTTCGAGGAATGGAATCAAATCGGACGGAGAACAAAAATTTTCCTGGTTCGCTCATTAAGCGAACTCGGTGCCTTTGCGCGTGGAACGCAAGTCATGATGTAACGAGTGCAAATTAACGGCTAGCGATCGCGGCGATTCGATTTACGGTCGAGATTCCTGGCGTCCATCACCATGGCGTGGTCGCATGACGCGTTTTCCTGGCTGTGCGCGACGCCTGGCTCGATGACCCATAACCGAGAATACGACGGCGCACGTACGTACGGCACGGCCCCATAAGGCTCGGAGCACGAGAGTACGTGATCGCAAGACTGGAGAGTAATAGACGGGGACACAGTACCCTACGTGTTATTAGCGATCAGATAAATACCGAGGCGTACCATTGTATCATCGCACATTCCTGCATCATGGTGTCCGCAAGGCGCCTCCTGTATTTCACATTAAATTCGTGCGACGGAAATAATCCACGCGGGAAATAATCCACGGACGTAACGCGCCAAGAAATTCTGAAATAGTAATTTCTAATCAAACCGTAGTATATTAGCGACGCAAACGTTCGCGATTACCAAATGGAAAAGATGATATCAAAGTGCAAAGAGATCCCGAAAGAAACTTCAGTGAAAAGAAAAGCATGGCAATTCCAACTTAATAAAAAATATTCATTAGAAGAATTAGTCTTCATTCATTAGAAGATTAAGTCCCTCAATTAATAGATGCAGAACGCTGATTTCGCGTAGCTATATGATTTCGCGACGAATTAGAAAGACATCGGCCAGTCAATTAATATATAGCATATGCTATGGATAGTATATATATCCCCGATAGATTTATCATGCGGGTCACTTAAACGATTGCGAGTAAAGACCAGATGGGTCTGCGTGCGGTCGATTTATCTATTTAAATACGACCCGGAGCTATGCAGACTCGCGGCTCGAGTTCAAGCGGCATGTTACCTCGTTCTCATTCATCCGCACGCTTGTTTATCTCGTTCTTCCTCGCGGGTATCGACGTTAAAAGATATTTAGACGTAATCCACGAAGATAACTCATCGCACATAAATGGTACTGATTTATTTCGGCTCTTAATTCGCTTTCTGCTAGTCCTTTTTCAGCTGTCATTCTTGATACATACGTTAATACGTTTTAATAAACACGCAATAATAAAACGGACTTTAGACCAAATCATACAATTGGTTGATAAATTCCCTCTATAGATTTAGCGATACTAAATACGATAGATGGCACCTCGATATCCCGGTATCAAGATTATAATTTTAGACATACCTTAAATGACTGAAATCGGTATCTAAATTCCTGGCGCCGACTGCAGTCAATAAATATTTATGATATTGATTTATATGAAAACATAATTTGCAATCGAGAAACCAATTTATTCTCCCTCCATTATTCATCGATCCGTGTATATCCGGCGTGGCTCGATTAGCGCGGACGTAACGATATATCGATGGAAGTTGCGTCTCGGTATCGGGCGAGTTTGTCCCGGTGGATCCGGAATTTGTCCGACAGATCGGAAAATCTATTCAAAAGCTCCTCGTAGCCGCTTCGCGCGAGCGATGTAAAGCACCGATCGTGTAATATTACTTGGTAAACGCCAGCGGGCGGATGAACGAGGAAAACAGGCGGAGGGAGGGAGCGAGGAAATTTGCAAGAAACTATATTTACGGAGTTCGTTCCGGAACATTGACCCACCGGGAGAGAAGTTACACCGATGGAAGCTGGTCGGAGGTGTTCCGGGAGACCGCAGCGGCACAACGGCGGCAGTTTTTCTTTTCTAGTGTACAAGCAAGAAACCTAAACGCTTCTCTAAACGTTCTCGCTCCTTGTTCTGTGCTCCGACAACGGACAGGGATGATGCGCAGCACGATCCTTTTATTTCTGCCGGTTTATTGGATGCCGTGGACGTAAGGACGAAGGATCTAGTCCTTCGTGGGAAGGAACGATGCGATTTCTTTCCGCTTGGACGAAGGAGCGGACAGAAGAAAGAGGAGAGGAGAGGAGAGGAAAGAAGAGAGAGAGAGAGAGAGAGAGAGAGAGAGGGGGGGGGAGGGAAGAAAGAGAAAGAAAGCTTCTTTCCACCTCGAAACGGCCACAAAGAATATCGAGCCTTTCCGCTCTTTCTCTCTCTCTCCTCTCCCGAGATCCGTGCAACTCCAACACACAGGAAGTCCACTTTGACATTGTTCGTAGACTATCGACTGCGCTCACAAAAAGTTTCCTCCTTCACCGGCGAGCAGAGCCCGAGAGATTTTTCCAAAAAGACCTACTGATACATGCGTCACAGCTATCCCGTAAGTAATGCCCGATTATTTTGTGAAGTGCGACAGGTTTATGAAACGGAACGAGCGGAATTCAGCCTCCCGAGCAATTCCTCAGATGTTAGCGCGATGGAGAAGGACGATTAACAGGTCCTCGTCAAATTCTATAGGACAGCCCGACTAGCTGCTGCTTTATTGACCAAATAATGATTATTATCAGACCAGACTCTCTCTTTTTCAGGCTTCAGCCGATATATCCTTTCATTTGTAGGATTTCTGGGTAAGAACTCTCTGAACATTCCGCGCAACTACGTCAGTCTCGTGTAATATCTTTTTAATTTGTAATACGAGATATATGATTTTCTGGTAGCATCAAGTTTTTCACTAGCAATAAAAAAGGAAAAATATTAAATGCTTCAAAATTCATTCTCGATTGTTTGAATCACGCATCGTAATACACACATCGTAATACAATATACTCTGTACTTTTTCATTACAACCCGCGGCAATTAAAAATAGTACGCAGGGTGCAGATCGGTCGCGGCGACGTAATATCAGAAACAGAGCTGTCCAGAAAACTTAACTTCCCTGTGTAAAAAGCCTACTTGTGTGAGTAGAATATTAAACAGGAAATTAAGTAATATTTGTGGAAAAACACATTTTCAAAAAATAAACACAATAATTAAATCTAAATTACGTGCAATAATGAAAAATAAAATATGACAAAATTAAAGATATAAAACGAAATAAAATAAAACAAACATTGAACAGTGCCTTGGAAATCAAATAATTAAACATTTTGCAGAATCGAATGTATTTTCGAAATAAATTGAACAAATCATCCATCTCCTCTAACGGTGCATGTATATGTATATGAATAGAGGAAGTTGAGCCCCAACTGTGTGTTAAGGCAATGTGAACCATCCTAAGCCTTTTTCAAGATAACTTGAAAAGTATTAAAGACAGCTGAACTTTGTTTTCGTAGAATTGTAATGCCAAATGTTTGTTACAACGTGCTTCTAACAAATATAGATAATTGTGGAGTAACTTGAACCATATGTTGGGCAAGGTAAATCACTTTATTAATCTGGCAAAAAAAATAATTTTCTCGTATTTTAAGGCATATTAATAATAAAATAGTCTATAATAATTATTGTATTATATATAGTTTATATTCTAATTTATTACAAACTCTCTCTCTAATTTTTATGTTTCGTAATATTATTACTCCTGAAAGACAAAAACAACAGAATATATAATGCAATACTTATATATAAAGTATTACACAAACTATCTTAAAATTATCCGACATCGCTATTTTTACCTTTTTATCGTACACAATAGAAATGTACACCATATGACACTTACTAAATAGACTACATTAAAGTTCTATCTTAGTTTTACGTGCAACAAAAAGCGACTAAAAAGCTGTGAAGTAGATTGACTGCAAAGTAAAAGTTTGTATAACCTTACACACCTGTAAACGACACACACCAAATCTTCAAGTTTAATTTTTAACTTTATGACACATTGTACCACGCTGCCGCTTTGTACGTTAGATTAGGTGGCCAGCAGCTAGTAATTCCACTGCTGTCCGCTAGGTTATAACACTTAATATTCTAGATATCGTGATGATTCACGTTGTCCACGCATGGTTCGCGTTACTCCAACTTCCTCTATGCTCGCAAATGAGAATAATTTCTGACGATACATACGGCGGCGCGGCGCTCCGCAGTGTAAAGACATTACTACATAATCTTGATGTATATAATAAGGATATCACTCTGTCTACACAAATTATCACATTGACCTATTCTTTCTTTACTTCTTTGAACATCTAAGGATTGTAGCGTATTTGATACGCTTTTCTCGACGATCTCAAAGCTGAGAATCACCTTTATCGTATTATTATCAATAACGACACAGCGCGCTACGCGTGAAAAAATTTCAGATCGATTGGATTCACCCTCTCGTATCGCTTCGGGAACGAGAAGCGATCGTTTCTCCGCGGTGAAATCTGGGCGTCGGCGTCTAGATAAGGGTAAGAGAAAAAGGAAGAAGAAACGAGAAGACGAGAGGGGAAAGGTGCGGAGAGGAAAGATCGAAGGAGGTAAATTGCCCCGAGATATTTAATCCCGCGGAAAGGCCGAGGGATCTCTCCTTTATTGGCTCGGCGAGTGAGCAACGACGGGCGAGATAAGTTTCCCGTCGGATCGATGGCCAATCGCGTTAAGCGATTTTCGCGCCTCGTTATCCTTTGTTTCCATCCGGTGGACGGTCGACTGCATCTCGTCGACGGCGATGCTCCTTCGTCTTTCGTGACGTCGAAGGATCGATCTTATATCGCGTCACTCGCGCGTTTCTCTCCATCTTTCTCTCTGCCGACGCGAAGAATCGCCGACTTTCACATTCCTCAATGCCAGGGGAAATTACCGAGGGGTAAACTGCGTCCCGGTGAGAGCGACTTCTCCGTCCGTACGAGACGCTATCTTCCGATAGCGACGACGAGATAGCGAGCGAGAAGGATTTTCAATTGAGATACCCCCACGCAACTTTGTATTCGTGAAATCGTTCTCGTCTTTTTCTCTTTCTCCTTTGAGATATTACAAATTAATTAGATATCCCAGAAAGAGGGAAACATCTTTGAGACAGTGTCTAGAAATGTACACTAATTTACTAATTTACAGAAAAATCACATTTTGTATAATAAAATATAATAATATCGGAGATATTTGTTCACAGATTTGTACGGAATAATTCTTAAAAGGTATTATATTAATTAATTATTGAGCCTTAAAAAAAATCTCTTACATCAACCTTTTTCTTGAAATCATCTAAATAATTTAATTAGTTATTAAAATCTAATTCACTAAAAAGCTGTTTACCTCGATATCAAACGCTTCATAATTATTCCACTGCCGAAATTTGTCTTGTCACAAGCAATTATAAAAATATGACAATCCATAGTTTAAAGTCCAACAAATACTATCATCACACATTTATTAAAATTTCTGCGATTGCAGTAATTCCATCATGAAGCGCGCAAAGTGAAGACGAAACGAGGATAAGGGTAGCAGCGAGACGACGCGACGTCGCTTCGACATTATTGTCGTCGTCGTCGTCGTCGTCGTCGTCGTCGTTGTTGCTGTTTTCATCCACCAGCTCCGTCGACACGGAGGAGCCTGAATTAAACTCCATTTTCATAGAGCGCACGCATCGCGATTGAATTGCCACCCGCTTGGCTTTGCGCGCCAAGTGCTTTCGGAAATTAAGCGACATTGTGCCTTAACGAATGGGATTCATGCGAATATGGCCTACGTCCTCCTGCCGAACGGTCCGGAAAATTTGCCCACCAAGACGCAAGAATGGAAGAAAAGTGGCAGCGACCTGGTCGCATCCCCGAATGCGACGGGACTGGGAGTCAATTTCAGGGTTCGTTTACAGCCCTTTCGGGAATAACAGTAGCCTCGGCACGAGGTGCACCTCCACCCCCACAAAATTACCATAAAATTAATTCTTTTAACTCTTTTAATGAGAGTGATGAAGGCGTGAGTTTATTTGAAAAAGAATATAGAGCGCATTTTTATATATTTTTATCTAATAATAAGTTTAAAGACTATCTTATGTAAAATTTTGTATAACTCTATTTAATTATAAAAGCTTTGCATTTTTAAGATGTATTGCTTATACATACGTCTTCTTCATAAAGATTTATCATGTAACTTAAGAAAGAAAATATTGCTGTTTACACACGGACGCTAAATATTAGAACTAATACATCTGTAATATGCAATTTCTCCGAAATGTGACACTTAAAATCCTAATTGTGTGCAAATCGTATACTTGTTTATCATGGTTTTTGCAAATCTGTTTTGTATATCTGTTCGACGAAGTTTGTATTCCGTCGGCACAAACTCACGACGCGACGCTAGCAATTTATTACCGTTCTCCATAAAGGAGCAAAGCTGTACGGCGGCGAATTCACGGCAAGAAAATGAGAAAATTAATACAAAAGACACGCAAAGAGAGCACAAAAGTAGGGGTTCGGCGCCGCGGCCGGGGACGGCCAGAGGGGCGAATATTCCTCCGAAGGCGAGGCATTATTGCTTCGGTGGCGAGTTCATGGCGGTTAATGGTGGTGGTGGTTTACGGCGGTGGCCATGGCGGTACCGCCGCGCCGGTCTCGTACCGGGCAATATCTGGTCAGTCACGTAGACTGACCTCAGCACCGGAGCAATAACGACGCCTCGTCTGGACGTTTCTCCGTCACCGTCATCGCGTACGTGGAGGACGGCGCGGGCGCGCGGCGAGCGGTGGTTGCTGTCAGTAGTGTGGTCGTCACATGGAGAACAACGTTCTTTCCTCGGACTTCCCTTCGGGTGGCATTAGGCACGTTACTCGACATAACGCAGCCTCGAACGAACGAACGTGCGGCGGCTCTTTCGCTGAGTGAGATGAGCTTTACGAGAATGTGAGCGCATCCGAATGGATTATTCATCAAAGCGAATGATTAAAATGTCGTGCCGGACAATATATTTCGTCAATCATTAAATTTCTTTCACCGCAATATTGCGCGAATCGTAGGAAATTAATAGTTTGAACAGAAAACAGTAGAAACTAAAAAACTGACTTTGTAAATATCAACTCTTCCCCTGCCCTCGCTTTCTTTCCTCGATGAAAGATAATTCCTAAATGAAATATTAAGTCATCCTTTTCTACTATTTTTTCAAAATTTACAAGGCTCGTATTATTTTAATAAATGGTAACGGTTAACATTTGACGTAGTAACGCAAGTCAAAGTCATTTTTTCGTATTTAACATTGATATCGTATGTGTTCTCATTTCGGAATAATATTGCATTTGCAAAGATATTCTTTTTTAAGAAAAAATCGAATAATAGTATCTATACTCTAATTAATAATGTCATATTTTATTCGAGACTAAATTGTAACGAATGGCAAGTACTTGCGTGTACGCGAAATAATATACTACAATTACTACATGCGTGATTTCTTGAATGTTACGAGCATTACCATTTAACTTAACCCAACGCATTCTTATCGCGCGGCATACTTTGTTCGCAAAGTCTTAAAGTCATAACGAAAGGACTTTTGTGCGATAGATCGGGGAACGATAGAAATATATGTGGCACTCACCGTACATCTTCCCTTCGTCGGAAAGGATGATTTTGCGTCGACCGCATGGCGGATATATGGTAAGAGCTTCCTGAAAGCTCTGTTCGATATCCGGCGACCACACACCCTCCGCGTCCGCTGCCGACAGGTCCTTCTCGTCCTGGAAAATACCATCACCTAATCTAGCATAGCCTAAGAAGGATGGATTGCAATTATCATACATCAGCTAGAGCCCCGACACCCTTAATCTTAATAAGGCTCTCACAGAAAAAGATAACACATTCTTGATAATATCGTAAACCAATATAAAAATAATAAAAAAAAATAATATTTGTCGACATGCATTTACACATATTACATACTAATTTTTTAATTCAAATTAAAATCTCTATTTGTGCAATTGATCATTAATCGTGGAGTACAAATTAACAAATTAACTATTTACGTTTCTGTGTCAAAATTGAATCGTCGACAGAACAGTTTCAGCCAATTCTTTGTGCATTTTTTATATAATCCTGTCAGTGATTTCAATCATAAAATCATATATTGAAAACAAAGAAACTTTATGAAATATAAATAATTTTAATATTTAATAAAAACAAGTTCGATCACTTATTCAACTCTATAATACAAATTTTGCAGAAAAACTTGCATTGACGTGTGTTCCGCTATCGAATTAGCTTTCCAATTAGATTTCAACTTCTTATCAGCTATCAATTTCCGATCAAAAACGTTTTCAATTCCGAGGCAATTCAATCATGATTCTCGCGCAAACATTCATCACGTTCGTCACGATTACGTTTCGTCGCAGGAGGGTGTTCTCGCCGTGATGCATTTAGACGATCTGAGCACGTTCGAGAAAAGTTCATTTATTTGCGATTCCGCCGCTGACCGTGCGCGCGCGCAATTTATCTGCCGCGTCGATCGCGAACGTGGCCGGACCTCGGAGACTTTCCGCCCTCTGAAACAAAGGATCCTCAGCAGCCGCGAAGCCACGCCTGGAACGTGGCCGAGTGAGTGGACTTGACCCTTTCTCTTTCTCTCTCATCGAATCGAGAGAGTATCTCGCGTTTTCGTCTCTTCGCCTCCGTTTTTCTTTCGCGCCGTCCATCGCATCGAGATCCGCACGGTGTGCTAGGATACCTTCTAGTTCGAAGGGTGACGATGTTGCGCGAATACGCGATTCACAGAAACATCTAGTAGTTCGAGTAGTACTTCGTTGGACTGGAATTTCTCAACGAATCGAAAACCTCCGTGCCGCACGAAGAGAGAAACGTGTGATTCCCCCTGTTTCTCCGTGCTGTGCTGAGAAACGAACGGTTATCCTGGGTGTTTAGATACCGAGAAGTGCGGAAAGGGTGCGAGGAAACAGGCTATCTCTTTTCCGAGAACCCTAGTCACGTTCGCCACGTTCGATATAATATCGTCGAGCACGCGATCCAAAACGGCAGACTCTCCGTTGATACGAAAAAGTCCTCGATTTGATCTCGGTTCGCGTTGATCAAGGCCTAAGAGTCTAAGAGTATAGATCAACGAGATCTGTTGATCTACTGTGTCTCGTTCGTACGAGTGACTAAAGTTTTCCGACAAAAAAAAAGAAACTTTGCGCGCTTATTTCGCTCTCTGTAAATGAATAGAAACAATAAATAATATTGAATAATAAAAAACGAGGAGTAAAATGTTGAGATGTCTTCATCGCATTGGCGAAATTACATGCAAAAGAAGGCAAGGGGAGAAAGCCAGAGAATTAAATTGCACAGTCGACGTCTAGCTTTGAAGTGACTTCGTACGTCTGACCCAAATAAATCCAATTTGCATATGCCAAAGTTAACGAATTAACGTTTAAATAATCCCGTGCATTTTTCATCACTTTAATATTCATGATGTTGTCTTACCACAGTAGAATATATTTCCAAATGCAAATAAATTTTCCAAATAAAACAACCGCGAAAGTGATTTAATTTTGTACCGTGTGATATTTATAGAGATCCAAGTATTGAAATTTCAATGTCGCATAATTCTTTCAAAAAGCTAACTTCTCTCGACATCGATATAACTTTGTTATTTAGTTTAAGCTGTAATGTTAATATTAACCGTAAGTTCGATATTAACTTTAGGAACATCAAAGATGATAAAATATTGCTAAATAAACTGTTGTTAAGTTTTATTTTGGCATTACAAAATGCCCTATAAATCCTACATAATAATTTTAATATCATCATATCTTTTATCTCTCAAATATTTTGGAACTTTTTCTTTGCCAAATGAGTGAGATAGAAAAGTAAGAATTAAACACGAAAGAAACCATGACCGCTCTTTTAACACTAATTGTAAATTAAAAAACTATTAGAATAATTTTTAAAAATTGCGCACATATCACATCAACTACAAAGTTGAATTATATAACAAAAACTAATGACTCACTAACGTTCCTTTTTTACAAATTCTGCATACAAATTCTGCATGATAATTACAGCAGTGATAGAAGTAATCAAAAATTTGCGAAAAGTCTTAATCAATTTTTACCGGCTTCCGCAAGTATTAAACCAAGTAACGATTGCACCTACACTTTACAGCGAGAAATTTTGCTTATTGTTAGCTCAATTTAAGTCTTTGCATAAAATGATGCCGAAAGAATAACGATAAATGTCGGCTCTACTGACTACTGCGGAAGTTTAAGCGCTGTGTTCTTCCGTGACGTAAAAGTAAACGCGAGCCGAAAAAGCTTGTCCCTTCGAACTCAGGTTGGCGAGTTAATTGAAATAAAAAAGGGCACCCCGAGACTACGCTCGCAGTTGTTCTTAATTGGCGACGGCATGGTTGACTTACATCGCTAATTTCGCCAACGTCGAGGTTCTTCGTATCCGAGCCGGAGCCGTTGGCGTCGGGCGGCGGCCCGGAACTCGCGGGGGTCCACGGCGCGGAAATGGTGTCGGCTGCAGCCACCGCACTGCCTGTAACAAAACGGGGGACGAATGCAGTTTATTAACTTCTCTCGGAAAAATCCCAGTCTCAAGCTGTGCTCGCAGTCCAGCTTCGTAAACTGAGTTTACGAGAATGACCTGGATTTATTTTGCGAGACAGAAAGTTATTACTGCCTCTCACACAAAATCTATAACCATATAAATAAACTTTTTTCGTAAAAGTTGCGTTTAAAGTTGAGCTCGTGACATCGAAAGGATAATGTCGAAACGTATTGATAAAAGTATAAGATAATAAATACGCGAAACGATAATTAAGATTAGTATAGAACAGAAAATGATGAAAATGAAAGAATGGGAAAAAAGCAACATTCGGGTTATTTTGTTACATCTCTCAGTAGCAAAAAGTGTTTGTAACGTGTATAATAATCTTGGTGTGATAATAATAATTCCAATATTAATAATAATAGATATTAATTAAAATACGGAAAGTGTAAAGACGCTGGTCACGGAATGTAGGGAGGTCTAGGGGTTCGAACCCCGGCTGAGGTGATATTTTTCGCAATAAATTCTTTACAGTGATTTTAAAGAAGATGCTAATATATGTTAGCGTCAAAAGTTACATCGATTGAGAAAGACTAAAACCTATGGCCGAAACGTTAGGTTAGGTTAAGTTAGGTTAGTTGTAACGATTATAATTGACCGAAACCAATGGCACAAACCTCGTGATAATTATGATTAATAAAGATAGCCAGTTAGGTTGAGTAAAAAATCTTTACGGTTAATTATTTACTGGTGAAGTAAAAGTTTCTAATTTGATATAATAAAAAAGTATAACGAAATTTTTTGATTCGTGACAAGTGTTATCCGCAGTTCCATAATCATTACAGTACACTCTTTTAGGGCTCTTTCTGCACATGATTCCCAATTTTACGTGCATTATTGTTTATAATAATGTTCGCTGTAGAATAACGAATTAATTCCGCTCGCTATTAGCAGCGAGCTCGTTTTTATTATTCTATTCCTGGAATATTATCCCATCAGATTAGACTCGCCCAGAGAATGTGAAGGCAGAGAAGGAGGCATACGTACGCTGCGCGCGGAGAGGAAGGTGGCGGAAAAATCAGCACGTGAAAAATCGTGGCCGTGGAGGGGTAAAAGTGAGGCAGAGAGACGGCACTCCGTCGTCGCTCTATACTTGTCGGAGCAACAAGTGTTCGCTGATATCGCGTATCAGTGCCACGGCGGCGGGTGGGGGTAGCTCGTAGGCGGTACACTCCGCCTACCGGGGGTGGAGTGTGTATGTTAAGCCCCCGGAAAAGACCCCTATTCCCCGGCTAGGTTCGTACCACCGGCGGCGGTGCAAATCCCGATCCGTAGCAACAACCACCCCCCCGAGCCAAAAGCGGAGCGTGCCCCCCGCAGTCGGCCCCTTTCTCACTCTACCCTGTCTCTCACCCTCTGTGGCATTCGTCGTGATGACGAAATTCATCGGAGGATCATTCGCGGGGGCCAGCGCGCATGTACCGGCCATTCCACGGCTCTCGGAGAATCAAGAGATGAGAAGGATAATTGTTAATTATACGTAGATATTCGTGTTACGCGTTCCACTTTATGCATTTGGGGAAGAGGCCAAGGGAGAGAAAGCTGGGGATTGTTGGGTTTAGTGGGCCTGTACCTGGGTGAGTTGAGGTATATCGTTGTTTGTTGAGCGTCTTTTTGCGAGGAGCAAGTCGGTAACGGATAACCTCGAGAAAAATTATTGCGTTGTAATTAATTTGTTATGCAGAATTCGAATGAGAAATTTTCTTTAACATGTAACGTGTCGCAAAATATACATATTTCACTTATTAAATAATAAAATTTGTTTTTAGCCATTTTCAAAAAATAGATGTACGCGATAAATAATCAGTTTCTTATAAATTAAAAAAAAATGCTTTTGGACGATATAATTGGAATTGAAGAAGCAAGTGAATGAAAACAATATATGTCACATTCATTATATACGTAAATTCAACATGTTTACTTCCTCCCACTCATCTAAGCACGTTTTATTTTGCGATCTAAAATCCCTTCCAGTCCCCTTTTTAATCCCTTTCATTCTCCTAACCACTCACGTGTTAAAAAACGCATCGCTATCGCTCTTTATAATACATTTCCTCATGTTATTCTTGTTATAATACTGTATAAATTCTTATAATACTGTAGTATTGAAAATACTAGTGTTTCAAAATGTACTGTTGTTTTTTTCTGGCTTGTCTCATGAATGAACCGAAGGCGATGCTTCACATAAAGATAGGCAAGCTAACTGTCAGGGATATACGTTTCTCCTGAAAACGCACGGAAGCTAGCCGCAATCATCCGGCGAGTGGTCGCGGCTAACGGCGAACATGCTCATATGCAAGCCGGAAAATGAGCGGTGGCTTAATAGAGACGCGAGATGCGGACGCGTACTCGCGCACGTGCACGTGCACGTGTGCGTGCATATGTGTGTGAATATGTACACGTGCACATGATCTAGCTTGCGCTAGATCGAGCGCGCGACGCTAGAACGGCAGAAGACATAGATCATGGTGGATGACGTATGATTGCATTCGGCGCTCTTGCTGGCAACGAAGAAGAGGGATCGGTGGGGGGGGGGGGAGAGAGAATCGAGGTTACCCAGGGGATGGAAATGTTCGGATGAAGGATAGGGTATGACCAGGCCGACCGTGATAGGGTGCAGGAACTTCGAGAGGGAGAACGCCTCTCGCTGGCGAAACCTCGGAATGTCCTGGCCACTACTACGATCGCGCGCCACTACGAAATCGCGGACATATGCGTCCTTCTCCATTATCCGCGCTGTCGCTCGGTGCCAGATATTACGGTGCTAGATTTCCCGGCTCTCGTTGAGTAATGATCGAGTCGCGACAAATTTTCGGCCCGCAAAGAGAGACGGTGGTAAGGACGCGCATCGGTCGAATAGGTCGGATTATTCAGTAGATGCTTATAGGCTCCACCAGGAGCCAATACCTAAGACAGCGTTCGATTAATTTTGTATAACGATCTACAAAATAATATTAATTTCTTTGTGTGGTAGAGTTCTTTCTGATGCTTGGAAAATATTTCAAATTCATATATCGTTTATACTTATAAATACAAATACTTATAAACGTCGTAATAATTAAAATAAACAAAAATAGATGCAATTGTGAGGCAATCTGTTTTAGGCAAATGCATATATATTTTTGTACTACTTTATATAAATACAATTGCAGTGTATTATTAATCTTTCTCTCCGCAAGGATCTATTTTTTAACTTAAACAAACCAGAAGACTTCTATATAATTCTCTATCTTGAAATATCAAAAAATATTAGTGATTACTTACATAGTAGAATAAAATTTGTTAAACGTTATGTAGGCATCTGGATAAAACTTCCTAATTTTGTTACTGCTTTATTGTACTAATTAATTCAGTTGTTAAATTGTTGAATCTGGCTGAGGTTCTACTAAAATAAGAATTATGATAATGCAAAACACCCAACGTGTAGAGATTGCAACAGCGCGACGAATGTAAAAACTTTTGAGCGACAAAGGCAGATATTATGGGACATCGTGGACATTTGCGAGAATGAGACCGTCACGTTCATCTTTCACCCTGTTTTTCTACGTTTTTGTACGTTTGCTTTTGAATAATATTTTGTGTATGTGCAGTAAATCCCTGAAGCTCTTGGAAACTCGACATGGTATGATTCTCGTTAAACATAGGATTATTTGATTATTGTTTTATCAACGTGAGATAATCTCGGTATTTTTAGAATAAATAGAATGAGATCAAGATATCGAAAGCCCTGCAGTATTCTTGGGACATTTAAAAGTGTTATAACGAAAAAAATGTCGAAACAAAATACGAATGACTTTTTAACTCTACATCATCTGTGCATTTCAATAAAAGATAGTAAAAATCACGCAAATCTCGCGGAGTTAATCAACAATTTGAATACTTTGAATAGCCTTCTTCGCGAATTCGCCATCGAGAACGTCATATCGGAGGCGCAGAGAAAATGTTCTTGCTGTTTTATCCTTGAGCCATATACAGATGCATGGCATATATCGGTTGCGGGGGACCCTCTACCGGGATGAGGTAGTAAATGCCGTATTCGCGGTGGTAGTAGTAGCGTGGCACTGGCTAAGCTGTAAATTTGGCGTATAACCATTCGGGGGTGTCCCTGGTCGAGTCCTCTGTCTCTATCTATCTCTCTCTTCCTCGTCCTCCCGCTTTTCGGAGGTAGTCGACGAGAGGGGGTGGGTGGCAGGCAGGGGAGTGAGACAGGAGACGGGGGTCGTAGAAGCATTCATAGCAGGAACCAGAGGGTGGCTTCGGTGGAATGCGTCCCGTTTAATATCGCGGAACATTATATATCGCCTCTCTTGTCCCTACGTTGCCCGTGTTGAACGCCCGTGTATAACGCGTACGAACACACCCTCGCCAGCGCATACACGTACGCGTGACGACACCTAGCCGCTTAATCGCCACCGCGAATGTCCGATAACACACTCGCGAGCCTCTCGGGGACCTTTTCATAATGCCGACGGATCTTCCGCGAACCATTGACGGAGTTATTTATCACTAATCGTACGAAAGTGGAAAGATCCAATTCAGCCTGTCGGCAACTTCGGCACTTCTCTTAATCCTTTAATCCTCTGAAGTGCGTCTAAAGAGACTGCACTTAACATTGACTTAACATTGTAAGAAAATGTGAGGGATTAATATACATATAATCTTAAAGACATGATTGTTGGTGAAAATTGAAATTAATAAACTCTAAGAAGCAATAAAATGTGCGCTAAATTTATCTTTTTCTAAAATTAGTGAAGACTGTTAGGCTCACCCGTTTAATTAAAAACAATCTCGAAAATCTGTTGGTCGGCATTTTTATATTTTCAATCGCTTTAAGATGCAGAAACTGTTAACAATTCCAAGTTTTCACCAAGGAAAGAGTTCAAAGAAAGAAACTCCGAGATAACACACGCCACGTATATTTCAACGTACTCGACCGCGAATATTACCGAACGACAAATCGCAAAATTACCGTAAAATCGTTCCGTGCACGGAAAGAACGGTTTTGCTCAAGTATCTAAAAATTTAGCTATATAGATACAGATCTGAAAATAATTTTGTTGCACCATCAAAATAATTATAGTAGGTTGCTGAAGTATGATGCTGAAAAAAATTTCGACATTTTAGCAATCAGTTTGAGTATTCTACATAATTATTTTTATGGTCCAACAAAATTATTTTCAGATCTGTATCTATAGCTAAATTTTTAGATACTTGAACAAAACCGTTCTTTCCGTATGGACATACAAAATTACATTATAACAGCGGCGAAGCTACAAGCATTTTTATATCGTCATAACGAGATTTAGCTTTCGCGCGAAATTTCTGAGGAAAATTAATTATCATCTCGATGCTAGTCGCGAGTTATCGTGCCGTAAAATTTATTAAGAGACGATATGTCCCGTGCAACCCGCGCGCGCCGTGTTCCCGCCTTTTATGCGAGCCATTAAGAATTCTAATCGGTTCTGGCACGAGCCACGTCTCGATATTATCGAACGATTATACGCGGTGCTGCCCCGGTGTAAAGTAAAAGGTTCGTGAGAGCCTGCGCTCGCGATATAATCGACTTTATAAATCGACCGCGACGAATCAGTCTTAATCGCCGCGCCCGTTGTACGGTTTAGATAAAATATCGCGTTAAACGGCGTAAAGGCACGAGCCGTTGAGACGACGATTACGCGCAAAGTTATTGCGCCACGTTAGTGCCATTCGTGATCTAAACAACACGGGGCAAAGCGCCGAATACAAGATGGTTAAGTAAAATGGATGCTCAAGTAGATTTAATAAAAGAAGATCTCTTTAATTCAATTATATTTCGCGCGACCCGGCGAAATCTTATTTCAACACTCATCACGAAATTATATAATATTCTTATCAATTAATCAATCTTTATTACTTCAGCTTCGGCCAAGAAGTGGACTTGGTTCACAAATAACTTTAACATACTCATTCCTTTCACACAACCTTAACACTTATTCCTATCTGCCTTTTCTAGATTGATCTACCTTCTTTCTCCTTCCATAATTGTTTCAACACATTTCCTTTTATTCCATCTAATTCGTCGTTACATATTTTGTCTATTATTTCTTTCCTATTTCTCCCTAAGTAATTCTATAAACCATAAACCAATTTTTAGTATGTTCACAATCTCCTACATACCTAATGACTGATGTTGTCCTTACCTTGTCTGCAGAATACACATAACGTTTCCTCTTCCTCTAACCAATACTTATTACCTTATTACCTTTCTCCATATTACCTTACACCTCATTCTTATCAACGCTCTTACATTATCTGCCATATTAAACTTTTCTAAATTTTCCCTCTTTAAATACCTGGGTCCACATCCAACCTTACATACAATTCTATTATACTTTATATCTTCTATTATATATTCTTATTAAAAAAGTACAAATATTTCTAGGCTTTAATTATGAGAATTTATTTTTCATGTATCATTTTAGAATTGAGGATCGTAACAAAAATTTACGATATAAAAGACATCAGATACGCGCGTGTTTCCTACTTTGTACATTAGTTCACTGGTCGATGAAAATGCCAAGTACCTACCAATTTCATCGATAAATGAAATAACGAGTTCTCGCGTAAAGCCGAGCCCGATTTCTTTGTCGTCGGCCGAGTCGAGTGATGAAAAACTCGCCCAGCAGCCACAGGTGCGCGTTTATTCGAGACGCGCACGGTAGTGATTAATCTCCGCTTGGTTAAATGAAAAACAGCGCGCTCAATTCGCTCGCATCATGCTCTCGAAGGTACGTATTTACTCGTGCGAGAGCGCCGAGCACCGAGTGCGGTGAATCATCTGCCTCCCCGTATTTGGAGCCGGAACAATTGAAAAGAAAAGCAGAGTACGCGGTGCAACGTATGCACGGCGGCGCGGCGGAGAGGGACGAGATAAAAGTGGGGAAAAATAATAAACGCACTTGAAGCTTTTCGCGAGTAATAGCGCGTGTTGGTAAGAGGGATGTATAGGGGAATCGCGCGGAAAATATTGGCAGATCCCGGAGCCAGAGAGAAAAGCAAAACAATGCGATATTCTGTCGAGTAACGGTGTCCCTCTTTAATTCTTAACGAACAGAAAAAAATACGGTAAATCCGCGCGGGCATCACACCCTGATGCGTACAATACGTATCAGAGGGATGCATCCCTGCAAAGAACAGGATCCCCGCGAGGTAACATGGTAAAAATCGCAACAAACGCCAGCCACTTTCGCAAACACTTCAATTAGCAGTTTCGCCGAGCAGCGAGTCTCGATAAAGTTTTTCCACGATCAACGCGTGGGTTGCTTTTTTCCGTCGAACGCGCATCGCCCTGGTCGACGACGAGTTGCCTATTATGCACGGGTAAAAATCGTGGCATGGGAATTGTCAGTCATCGGTCATTGAAACGGTGACTTGGCTCTCTAAGAGCGAAATGCACGCTGCACGAAGGCGACCGGCGGAAAGCGCGCGGTAATTACGGAAATTAGCTCGTTAGATTCCCGAAGTGAATTTAAACAGGATAATTCCGTCGAAAGATTTCCCGCGGAAATCTTTCCAGGAAGATCCATGAAAAATAACGATTCGACACCGTCGACTCCACGAAATCTTTGGCATGAATATTCAACGCTGTCGCTTGCGCGGGTAAATCACAGAAATAATTCGACCGATAATAATTGTCGACGGCTATCGCTTTGCATTTTACAAGCCGCTCGTTCGATAATTACGAGCAAAATAATTTGTAAAGATTACGCGAGAAAATTATGTCGCGATCTCGTTAAAAGTAAACCGAGAATATATACATAAATCGGACGCGATTTGGGCCGCGCTCGGGCTGCAACGTTCATCGTATTGTCGCTCGCAATTAGAGGGATTAATTTACATACTGCGGGATTAACCATTCGACCATGAATTATTCAGGGCTATGCTAATGCGCCGGCTCCGAATTGAAGTCAATAATTGAATGCTCTTCGAGAATAAGGACAGGGAGCCGTGTCTCGGTCTCACCGTCTCCGCGTCCCCGGGAACCAAGAAGGAGCATTAACCGCATTATATTCGACATTCGTATAGAAAACGAGAGCGCGCACACGTAAAGCGAAAATTACTAACCACTCGCGAAACTTACGGGCCGCGTAATGTAACGCGCGCTATTTACTTTCGTGACGACGGCGAACGTGCCCGTAAACTGGAAAATTTATTATACGGCGCTCTGTCTGCACATAATGCACCAATAATACCTTTTTATTGCAAATTTTGTAGTCCATTTGGCATTAATCTTTTCTCAATAAAGATGTCAAGGCAGGTCGATAATTTGCGTTATAAAAGCAATAAATATCTATACTATACGTGAGTTATCTTCAGAGTTAGTGACAATGCGAGTGAATACGTGACAATACCTTGACAATTTAATTTAAAAATTAATTAGAAATGTTCGAAACTAAATATTTCAAAGGATACAATAAAGAACATTTTGCAAGAAGAGATAGTCGAGATAGTCTTGAATTCGATCGACGCGTTCTTATTAAGGAATAACGAAATATAGGGCATTCAGAGATCTGTTAAAAGCTAACGTAAACGACGTAGGTACAATCGTTATTCTCGATCGCGTCGCAAATAATCGCGATGTAATTTCGCTACCTTCGTATCTTAAATTACATTAAAGTTAGCACCGAAATAATCGCCCGCGCCGTCGCAAAATAATTGGCGAGGAGCGCTCGAATTGGAGCGAGCGCGAGCGGTAGGATTAATATCGGATCCTCGCGCGGTTCGCGTAATTGCATTAGCTCGCGTCTGCCGCGCGTGTACGCGTCGCGGCGAGAGTTAATACGATTTTAATGACGAATAATGCAATCTTCCGTCAAAAACCGCAGGGACATCGCCGGCGTACTTAATAAGCTCTTGAGACTTGAGACGAGAAGACGCGGAGAAAACGAATACTGAGGTTTCTTGTGTGCCAGGCAAACATGACGATGAATAGCGAGCGGGGAGCTTAAGAGCGTGACGAAGAAGCAGGGAAATCGTTGAGAGGGCAGTGTCAAGGAAGCATGAAGATGACGAGTATCGAAGATGAAGGCGACGACAAAATGGAGAGGTGTTGGTAAAACGCTGCAAAACTTTGGAATACAAAGTTGGAATTCTAAGGGAAATTGGCCCGCGGATTACTTCATTCATTCGCTAATTCTCATTGTCAGCTGTACCAAAGCTCCGCTAGAGTTTTGTCATTCCCTTGCGTCGAAAAAAAGCGTTCAATCGGCATAAAATTCACATATCAATTATTTAAATTTAAAACATAAATATATTATCAACATAATAACTGATTGGCCATACATATTGCCGCATCTATTATTCATAGAAATTATTATCCAATAATTAACTGGAAAGCGTTAGAATTGATTCTTCATCGGTAGTTTCTCCTTGGCTGCGAGATTCACACAACACCCGATCGATAATTTCGCGATCTGTTACCGTCGAGGTAATCAAGTTGACTCGTCTTCCTTCCATCCACCTCCTTCAGCCTTCATCCTTGAGTTTCCGTCGCTGTCAAGCCAGCAGCCGAACAGCTGATTCTCTTCGGTCCCGTGGGAGAAACATTATCCACGGTGTTGATTTACAGTTTCCGATGCAACGAGTGACAATGAGGAGAAACTCGAGGATAATACAACTAAGGCAGGAATAGAACAAGAACAAAAGCGAAGGAGCTGTGCTCTCTCTCCTTTTCTGCCTCTCTCTCCTGCCTCTCTCCATGCTCGAGAGTATCGAAACTCTCCTCCTCGTTTTCAGAAGCTAGTTCGGCGAGTCCGTATAGAAGCCGTCGATCGAGCGTGTAGCGTTTCTTCGCTCTTCTCCCGCTCTTCGCATTCGTCGACAAGACAGCTGCCGGTGAGGCCAACAACCGGTTCCCGCATCTCTTTCTCTCTCCTCGCTTCTTTTCTTCCGACCTTCCCTCCCATCCGTTTTACGTCATTCTGGTCTGGTGTCGATGCACCGGGGAAAAAGGGAAAAAACGATCAAGAGGCATGACAAAGCGGCTGCCGGCGGCACCTCTCGTCGATTCGGATCACGATTCACGAGCGGCGGCAGATTATCGTCCGGTAGGATCCCGCGAAGATTGTTGTTTAGTTTCGTACAACGAAATGGTCCTAGAGATCGGGTCCTATAGAGATCGGTTCCTTACAGTACAGATCGATGCACTTTCGCGATCAATTTTTGTAAAAACTTCTTTACGAAAGACATCGAATCAATCTTTCATAATGGTACAATAACACGATTTTTTATGTTTACGCGAAATGTATATCAAGTTCAGACGTATTATCGACTCTCAATTACAGCCAAATACAGAATATATATAAACGGATAACAGAATATATAAAGTTGATAAATTGTTTGCTTCCAGCACAAAATAAAAGTATCATAGATATAACCTATATAAAAAATAGTAACATTTTGGAAGTGAATTGTGATGATATCTCGATCTCATCAAGCAGTTGCATATTTTATGGAAAAATACAGACAGAATTATCAAGCTAGCAATATCGCCGGCACGGTGCAACGGACGAAGAATTTCGTCTTATTAAGAAGTTCATTATTTTAACGACCCTCGAGCAACGATGTATCCACCGAAAGGGACGGGAGAGGAAGGGACGAATCGACGGGAAGCCGTATATAGAGGGGCACGGTGAATATTTATCAGCCAATATCGGGCCTTACTGCCTCGAGAGGGGGGCAAAAGAGCGCGTGGATGCACCGTTAATCGATTTGCATAAGATCGCCGTTTCGTGGCTATACGTCTCCCAGCGTTGCGCGCGGATAGGCAGGCGGCTGGACGGGCGGGAGGAAGAGAGAGAAGGCGCGCAGTCTGCCGATATGAAAGTCGATACGCGGTATAATTCGCGTAATTACGCGGGTGCATATTACGCGCCGGCGATACTCGCGAAGAAAACAGGAAACGTGACGGCACCGCCGGCCAGACTTCGTAAAGTCGCGTATGCGCGGGAAGGGGAGGGAAGAAGGAGTTACGAACCAAGTGACATAAACGCTCCCGATAATCGGCTTCGTCCGATTGTGAGTCTTCTCCTCTCTCTTAAGCCTCAGATATTAAGACCCGTATACCTAATTTCATCGTGCCTTTGCTGAGATTTTGTCATAATATATAGAAAAATGCACTTTATGCCTGCAATCGCCAACTTTTTTTTATTGTTGTGGAAATTATTTTCATATACCTATAGCAGAGACTGAAATTGTTCCGTTTCAAAGAACTCTGATCCCAATATTATAAACGCGTGGAGAAATAATTTCTATATACATATATTTCTGTTGTTTACCAAAGCATTTTCTCAAAAATTTTACAGTACTGAAAACTAGTTCTAACTCAACAAAATTATTACCGCGTTTAATCTCAGATATTTCTTTCTAATTCAAAATTATATCAATTCGATTCACCTAGTCATATAGATTTCTTAACGTGCCGAGTTTCTCACGCGTCTAAAAACGAGCCGTGTCTCATTTTCTTTCTTTTTCGCAAATTGGAGAGTGAGCGGCGAAGCGATCGCGTTGCGCGAGTTAACGATACGCGATACGCAAGCACGATCACTATTTTATGCTACGATTATTACCGTAATTTCTTACGTAACGTAACATTTCCGTCGGTCATGCTAACGAATAGTTAATTCCAGATAGATTATTTTGAGATGCAGCAAGAATCAATAAAGTTCGCGCTTCAATGAACGCGAGCGCTGATCTTCTGCAACACTTGACTGAGGGTGAGCGAACTCATTGTCTCGAATATGCAGCAAGAATGCAAAAACAGCGAATGTATATAATCCAGAAAAGCAAGAGCAAGATAGAATGTTTGTCCTAAATGCGTAAAATAACTTGAAATCTTAAACATCTAAATAAAAAAAAATATATATATATATATATATACACACACGAGATATAACCATCACAGATTTGATGAGAATGTTGATGTTGATGTTGATGTTGTTGCAAATCTTATAGAAGCAGAAAAAAACTGAGATTTTGACAAGTAAATAAAATTCTGATAAGGTAAAAGCTGCTTGCGATTATAAATACGGATTAAGATTTTTAAATACACAATTTTGTTCCATGCATAATATATTCTTCTAAATTACATCGATTTAAATCCCAGTTTATGTTTCAAAGACTATTATTCTCGCTATTAATCTCGGCGAACGCGATCGTATATTAGCTTAACACTCGACTATATCTTACGTTCCCACACGCACCCTGATTCGAGGAAATTGAATCGAAACGGAAATGCTTCTTCAGTTACAATATATGCTACTCGCGGATGTTTTAGGTAACACACAGCTAGGCAATCCTGGCGGTAGCATGCCGCAGCCGCATCTCAGGAGGATCATTTAACCGAGATAATTGCCAAACATTGTTCACCTTGTTAGCCGTTGCAGCTCGGCTGGCAAACTTGAGCGAGTTAATAAGCAACACGCTGGGACGACGGCGACGACTATAACGACGACGATGACTATAGAGGCGGCAATAGGTGCCAAGGCAGAGGCCTGAGCGCCGAACCGTGTGTAAATTAGCGTCTTCAATTTGTAGCCGATCGTCCTGACTGCGTTATGAAGGTTGCGTGTGCAACCATGAAAGGTGACGTCTTATTCACTTGTATCTTATTGCGGTGTTATTCGCGGCGTCCTTGCTTAATTTAAACGTAAATTCTTCTCTTAGGATATTTATTATATTATACGTACTTTTCATATTTTTCTTGTTAAGCAGTGTTCTCTGATTTTAAAAACTTGCTCGTTTAAAATGGGGAAAAAAAAACTTATCCACTGTTCAAAATCATGATAATTTTCCAGTCTTCCGGCAGATACGATAAATGCATTGAAACTATTGACTAGTAATGCGAGTTTCTAACTTTGGAAATGGCAGTATTCAATTCATGGCGAGATGTAATAATTCAATAAAACTACGAAGCTCTTCTCGAATGTCGCCAGGCCGTTTTGCGCTTTCGCAGTCTTTGCGAGCGTTGAAGCAAGGACGCGCGTTCATATACGAAGAATCATGGAGAGAAAAAGAAAGAGAGAAACAGAGAGAGGGAGAGAGAGAGAGAGAAGCGAAAGGGCGTAGTAGGCAATTAAGGGCCGTAGGTTCAAACTGGAAAGCAAAGTCGAAGGGCGCCTCTCCTCTTCCGTGAGAGGCGTGAATTACACGACGAGGCAAGCGAGCCGGCAGACAGGCTCATTGTCCTCCGCTAGTTTAATTAATGCAGCTGAACCGGCAGCTCCCTCATATCCTTTCCATCCTCCCTCGCCCACCCGGTCTCTCTTACCACTACGTTCGCCAACCCTGTCTCTTTCTTCCATCGCACCATCCCTCCGCGTCGCCGACCTCGTGTATATGTCGCGCACCATGGCCTCGAACGACGTACATGCAATCTACCAGGGGCAATTCCGCAGACCCGACAATATCGTCCTCGTCTTTCGTCTGGATTTCGATAATGATCCGTCAATTAGCCGACGGATCAGTGATTCAGCCGCGTTGGTGTCGCTTCCCTTTTAACTCTTCGTCGACCGAGATATTCGTAGTATTCGTACGTATGTAGACGTATGTATACAATATATGTACACATTGGAACTTGTAATAAATTAAACAGAGCCATTTTAAGTATATGAATAATTACTGCAATCCAGCAATCTTGCAGTATCGTAGAACGGAAAATTTGTTATATGTATAGAATTCGTTTACATTTTTCTAATTAAATATCATATTATATTAATTATTATATATTTTATTACCTTATTACGTTTCTCAAAAATATAACAAAAAACAAGCATTACAAAGAATTGGGTCCTGATTTATTTTTCCTTATTTTGCACTTAACGTGCGAAATTCGTGATTTAGAGCGATAATGTGCACTTCAGCCTTGGAGTTGAGAACCTCAATCTGTTGTTCGTCGGCAATTCAAGCGGAGTCGAATCAAAAAGAAAACGACGGATGTAGGAAAAGGGAGAAAAACATTATTGGAAAGAAAAAAAGCAATCGTGCCTCTTTCTCTATTTCACAGCCATGTATCTTTGGAAACAGATGAGAAATAGGGAAGAGCGCGAAAGAGAAGATCGAAGCTTCTTTGCTCTCTTCACGTTAATCCTTTATACTCAATGGCGTAATAAAGTTCACAACGAGCCTTGTTTTCAAATTTCTTTACGGATTTTCTCGATAAAATGATAGGAATTGGTGTGTTTTCAAGGTTTGAAGATCACAATCGCAGACCCTGATTTCCACTAAACGATTACAATAACCCTATTGCTCCTTCTGAGACTATTTAAAGAGCGTAAGAGACAGAGAAACTTGTTCGGCTTTTTTGGTTTCACCTCCAAGTCGCGGCGCTTTAGAAGAAGAAAGAAAAGAGAGAAGAGGAGAAGAAGGAGGAGAAGAAGAAGGAGAAAAAGGAAAAGAAGAAGAAGAAGAAGAGGGAGAGGGAGACTCATGCGAGGTCAAGGTGCCGCTCTGTTGCCGGCTCTCTTTTCTTGGCTCGAGCACTCGTAACGTAATATCTGGACTTGCTCGTCAAACGCCTGGCGCGATTATCGGTCCGATTCAATTAGCTCTCGTACTTGAGGCGCTCCCTTCTCGTCCACTGACGGGAAATTCTCCGTGTTCGGATGTGGAGCAACCAAGTTGGATACGTTTCATCTGTCACCGCTGAGAACCGCGAGCCCTCGTGGAGAACAGCAATTCTATCTTCTTTTAATTTCCATTAGCTTATCGCGCCAGATTTATTTTTGAAATAGGAATAGGTATATAGTACTGCATGCACTGAACGTTTTGAACCTATACCAACTATTTTTTCAACCACTAAGGTCAGATTAAAATAAACGATCATTGTTCCATTAAAAAAGCATTGTTAAGACAACGATTACAAGCTGTATAATAGTAAAAATTATAAAATTCTGAAGAAAGAAATCTTTTCGGGAAAAAATGTGTGCAAATAAAAAATAATGAAACTTTGTTAGTTCAGGTAGGTTTGATAATAAAGAATTAATAAATATTGTTTTGATCATTTTCGTCAATACATGTAGTTCAGTTAAAGAAGAAAGCATTATTCTTTCACAAAATTTTAATTCAAAATTTACTTATTAAGATATTTGAAGTCGAATATCAAAATTAATGTTCCTTGAGAAATTCCTTTTAGACAAGAAAATTGACTAATATTCTCCAAATAATCTTTTAATTGGGTATTGGAGATTCTGAGATACCGCTGAGAACCGCGAGTATTCCCCGTGTTACTATCGGATAAAATTAACGTTGCTCGACGAGCAGGTGCTAAACGAAAAACGGAACTGAAGTATTCATGAACATCCGCGCACTCCTCCACCGCGGCGCGCGGCGGCGCGGGCGGCGGCGGCTCCATCGCGTTCAGCCGGTGGATGCTAATTCCAGGTTTAATTCCGATTACCCCGGCCATTATAGGGGTAAGAAGGATTCTAAACCGGTTAACCCAGTTCGCGATCTCCAGGATAGACACACACGCGACCTTTCGTGCTAGACGCTCGTCACGTTTATCGTCGCCGCGACGACATGTCGATCCAGCGTTTATTCCCCGCGTTCTCCGGTGCCCTCCGGAGAAAAAAGAAACGCGGCCACCGTGTATCCCCGCACGATCAACCGGCTAGTAACGACGATGCGAAACGTTCTCGAGAGCGACCTTAAAATTTTAATAAATTCTCCTACTCGCATCTCGTTTCCGTTGAACGAATTTCCGAGGTGGATCAACGGCAGCGACGGCAATGACGATGGCGAGCGAGAGAGAGCAGGTGGATGCGCTTTATCGATTTTGGCATACCAGACAAGTTGCTTCTGCTTCCGCGGCGATAATTCGCCGACTCGCTGCCTCGGCTTGGCGCGGGGCTTAAGTCGCCCACTTGGAAAGTTCATCAACGCAACCTGTGCTTCCCGTATTCAGGTATAATATACATATTCCTGAACTCGGACGGATAATCCGTGAAAATAACGCTATTCTATCCCACATATATTATACGTATATCAATCATTAATGTTTAGGAAATACAAGATGTGCTAAAAATAGCATTCCTACCATTAATATCACTGATATCATAATTATTATGTATTTCAAGCATCGTAGTCACAGGCAAGTATTATCAAATTATATTATATATTTTTGTGTCAAAATAAGTAAAGCTGCATATAACGAATTTTACGAGCATCTTCCTACTATAAAATACCCTGATGATATCAATAGAGAATCTAGCTTATTATTATCTATAATATTCCGTTAACAGAAATAACGCAGACTGAAATGATCAGCGAGGTTTCAAGTCAAGATGTCAACGTCGCGCGCGAGGGTTGACCAGCCAGGTCAAGTAAGCAAAAAGTAGACTTAGGAGAAGACGAAGAACCACGAGGAAGTGGAGAAGGAGGTGGACGGACGTCGGACGTCGGACGTCGGACGTCGGGACGCTATTTATATTCGATGCCGAGGACGTTCAACCCGCAAGCACCCCCGTCTTCCTAACCGTGTATCCTCTCCATCTTCGTCTCTCACTGTTTCTCGCTCTATCTCGCTCCGTGCTCATCTCGTATCCACTCGGTGGCGACGTGAAAACGGATAAACTCGCGAATAAATCTCCCAGCTGTATAGCTGCAAGAACCTCCTGCTTCTCCCCATCTCTCTCGTGTTTCGCCCTATATCCTCATCTTGTGGTCCGAGTGCCTCACCACGGATTACCCCGTACCCGAGAGGTAGACACGCGTAAACGAGCCGGTTTCGCTGGTAATTTGAAGAATTAATCAACCGGACGGACAAAGTTTTCATGTACGACGGTGATCGATGGCCGAAACCAGGTATCATTAACCGTGCATGTATAACTGAGCAATTGAAATATAGACCTAAGCCAGAAAGACTAAATTTCAAACGCAAGAAACAAGAAAAGTGCTTGAAAGGTGATCTGATTGAAAGGAATAATCCTCGCTATTTGTTGCAATATCATACATTAAGCGATTAAGCAATAACATTGTTATCTAAAGAATGATAAAGAATGCTGAATGCAAAAAAGCTAGAGAAGATTTTAGTTAATTCTAAGAATTATGATCTTTGAAGTAGGATATAATATAACTTGTGCACAAAACTATAATAAAAATTATTTGAAATTAGCATCAATTAGTACTTTAATGATTTTATTATACAGCGCTATTAAAAATTACTATTTAACTTTCGGATATTATGAAATCAGTTTGCAAATTTTTTATCATTGATTAGCCGCTTTGCGCGAATGTTTCAGCATCCTCGAACTTGGACACTCGACGTGCATTTGGCTGGCTTTTCATCCTATCGTGGATTTCAGAGCCGTCTATCGGTCTTCCGTGTGTCGACTGACCGCGCGACACGCAAAACGAAGAAAAATCGTTGGAAGCGGAAAGAAAGCAGACGCGAAATTAGATTTTCTAGCGAGGTCGCCGCCGCCTATAGCGCGCGCCGTAGGATAGCGAAAAAAAATAAAATCGACCGGAGCTCGATCCATCCGACGAGCTCGTGTCGAAAGAAGGTGGACGAAACGAGGAAGAGGAGAGAGGAATAAACAGAGAGAGAGAGAGAGAGAGAGAGAGAGAGAGAGAGAGAGAGAGAGAGAGAGATTAAAAAACGAGAGAAAGAGAGCTGGAGATTCGGTTCTCGATGCGGAGATTCTCCGGGTAGGGATCGAATGAGAGACGAAGAGAGGAAACGAGGGGTTGAAGAGAAGAATCGGGAGATGGGGTTGTGTGAACGCAGGGAAAACGGGTATCATCCACAGCCGTAATTAGAATCCACTTCGTGGAAATGGTTCCGAGGCTTCGGAAGCCCGCCTCCTCTCTCGTTCCTCCGCTTATGATCCTTTAGCTAGGTAGGTAGGTAGGTAGGTAGGTAGGTAGATAGGTAGGTAGGTAGGTAGGTAGATAGGTAGGTAGGTAGATAGGTAGGTTGGTTAGTTGGCTGACTGGTTGTACGGTACACATGCGCGCATCCAAGGCGCCCAATACGATTGCGTAATATATACCACGATACGACAACGACACAGCAACGACGACGACGACGACGACGACGACGACGACGACGACGACGACGACGACGACGATGATGACGACAATTCTTGATTCTCTCACGCGTAACCGGGAAACGAGAATAATCTCAGGGGCGGATTCCCCGTAATTTACACGGGCCGCATGGTTATTATGTGAAGTGTTTCTCTTTGCGCTTCCTCTTTTTTTTCACCACCATTCTCTCTCCGTCTCGATGTTCGAAAATTCTGCGAGTATACCGAGGCGAGCGCAGATAGACGGTGCAATCTCAATGCTGTCCAATAATGATACTGCAACGGTTAGAATTGGAGGGTGTATCGACCCGAAATTAAAAACTCGTTCGCTTCCACTCGCTTTGACTTGCTCCATTTATTTTGCACTTGTGGTCATCCCGGTGCAGTGGTTTTCTATACATCTATACACATACATATATGCATGCTGCGTGCAAATTTACTTCTATTTTGTAAAGTCGGTTTTTTTTAGTCAGTCAGCAATCTTGTATCTCTCTCATCATAATTCGATTAGAAAGAGTTGCTATTATTGATTGATCTATACTTGGACAAATAGCGGGTAACATTATCGGATGTGACGCTCCACTTTTCAAGAGTATTCGATCGTGCTGTACAACTTCGATAATACTGTAATCGATATAAAATAAAATGAATCTTCAATGATCGCACGTGCATGATGTCGTATATGAAGTAGACGGAAAAGATACCAACTGGTAGCGGAAAGGCACAATTTTGGTTCTGGTTGGCTCTTGGCGGTTGGCCAACGCGCGAGGTCATTAAGTTTCGTGTCTCCTAGTAGAAGCAACGAAAAGTCGTAAGAGAACAGGAAGAGAACAGGAAGAGAGTTAACGGAGGTTGACAGCCACCATGACGATCCGATTGAACCGTCTGTCCTGTCACTGTCATGCGTCGTATTTTTAGTTACTGTCTAACGTTCTACCTACAAACGAGATCAAGCCCAATGTGCACTGACGAATTCAAACTAGCCGAAACTAAATGAATATTCATTACTTTGCTGAATAAATTTGTTATTCATCTAGAATTCAATTTGCAATGCTAGATAGATCGGTACCTAAGTCTCAAATAATGATTACATTAAAATAAGATCAATTTGAAAATGTCTTTGATGGAATTAGATCCAGTTGTTCATTCGCGACAGCAAAGTTTAATTTATGGGGATTACGCTCTTCAATTTAATCGCCCGTTAAACTTAAAAATAAGATCGGCGTCTCGCCGAGATTGGTCGAGATATTGCTATTGCAAGAAAATACGATCGGACAGAATCAGCTTCTATTGTGTTGTTACCCTCTCGTCTGAGAACCGCTGGATGCACCACGCGGCAGCGACCGGCGACCGGCGACCGGCGACCGGCGACCGGCGCGGCGGCGCATTGGTGGGGGTCAAATGTCACATTGCGTGACTCACCGTCGCCTCCAAGTGTTCGCTGCAACTCCTGCACGGCGCGACGCGGCGCGGCGTGTATACCTCGCGCGTCTGCAATTCGCGCCGCGCCTTCGCCGAGCAAATTGATGATCGGCATCGGCGATCGCGCAGTGAGGAGAAAAAAAAGGTATCGAGCGACGTCGATAAATGGTTGCCGATAATGCGGATTGATTTCGCATTGACCGAAACTAGCTCGGTGTTCCACGGGACAGCGTTCGCCACCCCTCGCCGTCCATTAACAAACGCGCGCGCTACTTTGCATTCTAAGTGGAGCGCGAGCGCGTTTGCACTTTTATCCTTCCTCGAAGAAGCCACCTTATACCTATCGCACGATCGATCTTTAATGCGACGCGATAAACGCCACACGTCCGCCACATGCCGGCGGAATAAATGCTCCTGTTCCTGTTACCGCCGCCTGCCAACAGCTACTTGCTCGCCTATGTATTTAAATACGACAGATTTCTTTATGCACATTGCGTCTTCATCTTTTGCTCCAACTTGAAGTTTAAGAACGTAACGATCTTGTACGACTCTGTCGCGCTCTTGAATCAAATCTGATCGCAACACTGATATTTTACGAAGCAATTCATTTTATCATTGCCTGTCCAGTATTATCTAAGGTTCCGCATTGATAAGATTGACATCGATACTCGATAAATATTGATTCTATAACATCGATGTTTTTTGCAGATCTCTAAAATGTAATGACTATAATACGAAATTTATATTAATAGTATTATATGTAGTATCTATGCTTAATATTCTAATAACTGAAGAGCAGTAAAGCTTAGTAGCTAACACGCTGGTTGTCAAGAACTAAAGAGTAGGTGCACTTGTGTTGATTATTTAAAAAATTAAATTATGCCTAGTTAATGCTATATAGAAGATTGTAGTAGCACGCGCTACATAAATAAACCCGAGAAATAAAACCATAAGCCTTTTTAGATGTGATGTGAGAAATTAGTCTCAAAATAAAATTATTTTATTTATATACAGTTAGGTGCAAAATAATAGTATCGGCTGAAAAAATGAAGAAAATTCCAAATTTTAAAATTAATCAACAGAAAATTACTTAATTTTATTTATTAAATGAATACATCAATTAATAGAAACATAAAACATAACATCTCATTATTACAAAGAGATAACAATGAAAAAATTGAATTTTGTTAAAATTTAGAATTTCTTTATTTTTTTCAGCCGGTGCTATTATTTTGTACATAACTGTATATAGGTGTATATCGCAAGAGCTATTAATACCTATAGAAATATTAATAAACGATAACGATAATAGATAAGCTGTATTTATATAAGCATATTATTAATATTTATTATATATAGTTTATAGTTTAATAATGTATAACAGAATTTGGTAAAGATAGCTGATTTGATTTTTACGCGGATTGTGATTGACCAAAAGCCGTTACACTTGGGAACACTTCTCGCTTGATTTTTCTATAGGATATGCAGCCTACTGGCAGTCCATACTCTTATACATATAGTCAAAGACAAAACCAGTTAGTGAACTAAATGTGTAAAGATAAAAATCTCAAAGAACGTAAGACGTTGCATCGATGGCAAAACATCGATTCGTCCATAAGTACTTAACCATCGATAATTGCTTGATATCGATGTTTCTTGCGGATCCCTAGTATTATCATGATTTCATACGCGACTACTTTTCTGTAATCTTAATCATAATCAGTAAAAAATGAAAAATATAACTGCTTTTAGAGTTCGTATCTATTAATATAAATCATCAATATTTATTCAGTAGATTCAGAGCCAGATCGTAATAGTTACGCGCTATTCGAATGTATAATAGGTAATAATAGTAATGAGTTAAAAATGGTAGACGATATATATTTCGCAGTGCTGGCTCAAACGACAGATATAACCCGTCGATATCGCCGTCACTCCGAGCTGGCGTCATCTTTCAACGTCTGACGAGCGATGCTAAATCGTCGATCGTGCACGTAACATGTCGACACGACCGTTCGCTCTTACGGATCGCCGATTATTTAGACAATGGAAGCGCGATAGTGATCGCAGCTGAAGACCCGAGGGGGAAGACGAGGAACGCGCGAGCTGAGCTGAGTGTAAGAAAAGGGCAGGGAAAGGCGGAGAAATCGTAAATTGATCGATCGCTGACGCGATCATTCATCGCCGCAGCTCGATGTCGGCAAGCGCGACGGGTGTCGAGATTGTTCCGAGCGTGAGACGCGGACGGCCCGATAATTCCGTCGCGATAATTAAATCAGGTAATTAGGGCGGACCCGTAACTCAACGAAAGCATCGCGTCGTCGTCCGTCCCTTCGGTGGAGTTGTCGTTAAACCGTCGTCGCCGTCGTGCGATACTCGCGCGTTTATGTCAGTTATTACTGTCAAAGTCGTCGGGGACGTACGTGTTTCCTTGGTATTAACGAGACGTTTTATTGACCCTATCGTAGGTAGGTAGACGCGCTTCCTCGGGCGATTCGGTCGATTGCAATTCCGAGTCTGTTCAAGATAGCGACTTGGCTTGTAGACAGGATTCGTAAACTCGTAAACTGCACGGGAGTATCAGTGATATTCACCGTTGTTAATCGCTCAAGTTCGCGTCTCGGAAGTTAATCCTGCTTCATTGTTTTGCAATTTAGTAACATATAAACGGAATACCTATGATAAATGTCTATAGCAACTTGTCACGTATTTATCTGAACATTTGAGAAAGAGAATTTTATTGCGGCTAATAAATTACACTTTTGGAATTCTTATAAAATATTCCTGATAATAAAGAAATGTTGATTGTTATGCGAAATTGCGTGAGAGCAATTGAAAAAGAAATGTATTTAATACTTTTGTGAGTCGTTTTAGCTGACATTAAATTAACATTAATTAAACTGCAATATTCGTTTCATTATAGTAGATACTAATTTATTTATTTTGGGTAATTACAAATAGATGCTACATTTTTGTTGTATTGCACACGTTTGCACACGTTTTACTGAAATAAATAATTTCTTTATTATTATTCGTAATTTTAATTGCGATACGTAACGTCTTATAATTATCCCCACTGCCGCGTGTTTAGATTATAAACTAGCTGAGAGAGCGGCCCTGTATTCCTATTTGCTCATGCCGAATCTCTCAGTTAACGCGCTCGTTAATTAATGCACGATTAGTACGTTCTCTCCACAAAGAACCGCGGACGAACCGAAATATATATTCTCGGTAGAACGCAATTTTGCTCCGGAAAGATAAACAGCGGCCGCCGTTGCGTCGCTCGCGACGTTAAATTCTGTCATGCGAATATCCTGACTAGTAGAAACTGTGAAACAGATGCAGCGAGCATCCCGAAACTTCGGATTTCAAGTACAACACGGTACTATATCTGCCGACGCAAAGGGATTCGTAAACTTCTACGTTTAGCTTGCAGTACCTTATCTCTGGATATACAGATATACGTACAGATATATATATATATATATATATATATATATATTTATTTATAGGATGTTCCGTGCTCTTCGCATTTTCTCGCACGTGTAGATTCTTTCTCTCCAGATTAGAATTAATTTCTCTTTAACAAATATGTCAAGACATTGACGTAGTTTTCAGATTATAAACATTCAAAGAAATTAAACTTCAGGTACGAATAAATGCAAAGCGTTCTTTTGATTTCACGCAGATCTCTAAATTATGGTTAAAAAATTAGATGCCTCGTAATATCTCACAACACGGACATCTCATATTTCTACCTTCTATTCTGTCCTAAATGATTGGTTAAAACGCCACCGGATGATGAAATCAATTTCACGGGCTTCTACTACCTCGGGACCCGGCCGGCCGCTCGAAGTTGAATATTGTTTATGGAATATCCCCAGGCGGATGTGCTGAAACACGCTGCTGTTACACACCGCGTTTTGCACGACACGCGGTCGACGTCCACGATCGTTAAAGGCAGAAAGAGAGAACCCGAAGAAGAAAGGCGTGGAGAGTGCTTTCTTGCGCGCCACGCGATTATGCGCGCGCGGATACATGCTTATGCATGTGCTTTGCACCGAGATTTATGTCGACGGCGATACCTTTCTCTCTGCATAGAAATGTCGGTAATGTGCTGCTCCGCCACGGTGCCGCGTACGTAATGCATTATCCTTAATGAATCGACTGTGTAAAGCCTTGTAACGTTTCATATTTCACTTATGCATCGATGAGGACTCGTCCGTCCCTCCTCGCGAAGCGCTAATCTCGTAACTGCCATCGGATTAAATGAAGCGAGGGCAACGCGATATATATTCGTGCACGTGCACGTAAAAATAAAACGTGATATTATGTAAATGACTCCAATCTCTTCACGTGTGACTCTCTATGTCTATCAGTCTATCTAATTGAACATTGCTCATCGTACACCTCATCTTAACGGGATTTGTGATTCAAGATCACAATAATGTTCAGATGTCATGGTAAACAAAATATAAATATGTATATGTATCGAATCGCGTTCGCTTTACACTATAGCCTTAAATCGTCTGTTTTACCGATCAAACGTAACTTTTTTAAGACAAACTTATTTTTTTATTGGGTTTACAGATTAAAAATCGGTTTCTAAAGTTGAAGTATTATGCACTAATGCACCCCACAGGGAATCATGTATTCTAATACTCTTCTGTGCGGGCATCGCATTCACTTTTAATTCACTTTTATGTTTTTCACACTAATCTTTTATATTAGTCTAAGCCTGATTCTGAGGACTCTATATTATTTCTTCATGTAATCCACGTTTCACAGTGTTCTCATTTTGTGACAACAAACTGTAGAATTTTTATATAATCTGCACAGTAAAAACGGACGACTTTAGGATCCCCTTAATAAAAATTCATCAAATAGTGTTCTATGGCCACACAGAGCTTTTTCGCGCGTAATATATGTGTGTATATGATTTTAGACACGATTTTAGATACGATACACCGATATCTATTTGCGGACAATTGTCGTGCCGTGCATTGTTGTGCAGCAGCCGTTAATGACGCGAGGCACGTGAATCACACGACATCTGCAATTGTTACCCATTCGCTGCTGCACGCGTGTGGCGACCAATTTCTCACTACACACGTGCGATGTACATCTATAGATATATCGCACTCTCGCGAGACGCCGCGCCGCGTTATTTTTCCGCATGTAAAAATATGAAACAAAAATCTCGCATAAATCAAATTCAACGCCAAAAACATTTTGCGGATTTTAAAAATCGATCTTTTCGCTGAAAAGACCGATAATGACTTACCACGTTTCACACACGCGTGATATATAACGATATATAAATTGTGTATAAATATACCAAATTAGATAAGGCGCGGCGGGCGCGCTTCTAAAAATTCCAATTTGCAAACTGCTTCCTGCCGTTTTTACCACATCCTGCGCCGTTCAGTTTGCATGCAAACTTTATCTACGCTCCACCATAATTTACGATGACAAGCTAATTTCCTGGCAGGATTGTTGCACCGGTAATTAACTCACATACGAGTGAATCGTACTGTTCGAAAATGCGCTAAATAACGAGAATTTCGCGAACGCCGCGAACGGAATGGCGTTGCTTGGATTTTCCATGTTTCATTTTTAATTACGCGCTGATGATTGCTGGCGCGGTGAGAGTCGTCCGTCCGTTCGCGTTCGAGGGTATTAGCAAATAATACCGGGCCCTCTTGAAAGGGGCATCGTGCGCGCAGCAACGCTAAGGATCCGCCCGTAATTTCAACATCGCACAGCCATAACGAGTCCCGAGACAATGGCTCGTATATATCGGGTGGCAAAAGAGTAGTGCGTGGGTCGACCGTTGTACCAAATAATGCATACGCAGCGGCGATCCGTGCAATTCCGTGAGAAATTATTGTCGAGTGCGATCGCGCCGCGGGAATTTCTGTGTCTTGTCTTTGTGGCTTGCGCGACTTGCCCCGGTGCTGTTCGAAATTAATAATGTCCCGGTCTTAACGAGCTCATTAACCGCGTCGTTTCATAAAGTCCCGTAATTTATAGGATCGTTGCGTACGGATAGTCGGATTTTTAAGTCTTATTAAACATTTACATTGAACGTTTATTGAATCAATGCGTATTATATATTTAATTTACATATTTCTTTCTCAAATGTCATCCAATTGTATAAAGAAAGGAGGATGTTAAAAATAGGCCATTTTTGACCTATTGGCGGAACCTTAATTAATCATTGAAAACTGTTTCCAATCATTTTCTAGAAATAGAAAATAACAATTATTTGTTCACCAGACTTGGAGAGAAAGTTACGAAAATCAAAATTTATTATCGAGATTTATTATTAAAACAGTTATATAAAGTGCTTTTTAAATTTTGTGTACCCTTGATACGTCTTTAAAATAAAATCAATTGCACATTTATGTGTTGAAAATTTATGAATAGTAAATGTAGAGAATTTTATCTTTTGGTTTACATAATATATGTGTTGTACAGGTATATAGATTATGAAAAATGTGCGTTTTTCCCTTCTTAGCCGAACTCAGAATCACGAATAAGGATGCGAGGAAATTTGGTCGTATGTTTGCGCGCGCGTGCGTGCGTGTGCGCCCGCGCGCAGTCTCTTCTTTTAGCTTTCCGTTCCTCTTCTTTTCTAGTTATTCCTTTCTATTTTCTCCTCTTCTTCATTGTCTTATTCTCCTTTGTTTTATTCATATTCATCGTTGTCGTCAGAACTTTGGTAGATTTCGTCTGTAAAATAATCATTCAAGTATTCTGCAGAAGCTTTAATAGATAATTGATCAAACGAACAAATCTAAAATAACAAAGAATCATCGCAATGTGAAAACAGCAAGGCTACTTTGCAAGTACACGTATGACCAGTTATCCTAGATAAGCCAAGTTTAGATTTATCAATAAGAACATAACAAAAGTATTTGTTTTTCATGAACGTAGCCTAACTTGAAGAAGAATGCAGTTACATTGTTGAATTTTGAGACCGTACGCTTGATAGTCAATAAAATATGATGTTTTGAATTGGTCAAAGTCAGAACAAGCGTAGTAACATCGTAGCATTGTGCCATTAGCGTTGAGAGTATAGTGACGAGACATACTTTTATTAACTGTTTACAATAAACTATATACGATAAATCAACCACGGTTCTTGCCCCATCATTCAGAAGATCCTACAGCATTAATATATTGTACATGTATAAGATATGCCCGTAAAGTAGGAAAGACATACGACAAGTAAAACGGTCGTAAGCGTCGCGGAACTGAGGGAGGTAATGATAAATAACCCCCTTGATTTTTCCTATCTTTTCTTTTACTTCTCAAAGTATCTCAAGTAAAGAATTTGTGTTGGATAAAAAATATAAAATCTTGTTAATTGCTTACGAAAGGATGTATTTCTCTTGTATCTTGTTAAAAAATATCTTGTTAAAAAATTATATACTTGGCGAGAGAGGCTACCGCGTCTCTTGATAGTAGATTTTTTTCCTCTTTCGGATCCCTCTGATGCATGTACAAAACACATCAACATTGTGTAAACCAAGAAAACAAACTTCTCCATATTTACTACTCACCTTTCAACACATAAATGTGCAATTAATTTTATTTTAAAGATATGTCAAAGATACAGAGTTTAAAAACCACTTTATATGATTTTCCTCAACAACCGATAATAAATCCCGATTTTCACAACTCTCCTCGGACCTG
Source organism: Temnothorax nylanderi (assembly GCF_030848795.1). Classification (NCBI taxonomy): domain Eukaryota; kingdom Metazoa; phylum Arthropoda; class Insecta; order Hymenoptera; family Formicidae; genus Temnothorax; species Temnothorax nylanderi. Next base: position 348,427 of record NW_027249194.1, on the reverse strand, counting down.
ATGGGCAAATAATTGTTATTTTCTGTTTCTATTTTCACACTTTCCAGAAACACATACACACACACGCACGCACGCACGCATGCACACGGTTTCCAATGATTAGTTAAGGTTCCGTCAATGAAAATGGCTTATTTTTAATATCCTCCTTTCTTAATTTAAATTAATGATTCTAATAGAGAATGTCATAACGTCATAAATAATTACACGTCCGCTTATTTTATAATTAGAGCACAATGTTGGGGAACATTGCAAAAACAGCAGACTTGCAACAGTTTAAAAAGACATTAATCGCCGTAACATTGAAACAAAATGAATTCGACTGTGCAAAAATTAACTGGCGGCGTGTTTTCAGACAATACTCTACCGGAGATAGCGTATACAGAATGACTGAAGGAAGATACGCGCGTGATTACAAGGTTCGGCGGAGATCGCGAAAGTTTAAAGAGAGCCCTTAGATGGGTCGACGGACGGAGGGCTCGCCCGCGGGAGATTGTCTAGGGACTGGATAATGACCAGGCCTTATTATTACGCTACTCGTTATGCCATATGCCCGGCTATTATCCTTCTGGTTTTTCTCTCTAAATAAATGACGCTAATTCGTCTTAATACGCGACATCCGGCCGTGCAACGCCTGCGCCTCATATATACGTTTATTCCTTTTGAAAATCCTCGAGTGGGAAACGGTGCACAATGACGCGATACATTTTCAACGTATGTAACGCAGAAAAGAAAGAATCGTTCCTCTTGTAACCGAGAATCTTATACCTAGCACTTGACTCATATTTGACTTCCCGTTCTTTCTGCATATAAATAAAATTGACTGTAAGCCGTGGCCTCTCTCCGCAGCACGCAGGCTGTTTTGACGGATCGCAATTTATTTAAACGCGTCCCATATTTTTGGCCACGCGGCCGTGTGCATCGTCGTGAAAAATCGTATGTCACGTATCTGCGGTACGTAATATAACGGAATGTTTACGGCACGGTAATAGATCCCGCAGAATGGCAGAGTAATTTTAGACTTCTAACGTCCTGAAAGTTTCGTTGTAAACGTGCAATAGTTGGAAGCGAAAGATATTCAGTAACGTCGACCGCATGCAGAGGGTGTAGTATTCGAGGCGAGTGCACGTATTTCGTATATACGAGAAGTGACGTATAAGAAAGATGAATAATATCCGTATCTATATTTCATGCGAAAACCGATATTAACTTCAACGCACCGAAACTTCATCTATATCGTTCGTTTAGCGATCCTTCCTTTCTCGTTAATAATCCAGTCGAAGATATTATATAGATAATATTATCAATTTTCATCTTTTACATCACAACGTATCTTATGCCGACAATTGTATTATAATATATCAATCTCATATTCTTTACGAATAAAACAGAAATACCGAAAAAAATATTTGTGAAAAGTTGAATAGTGACAAGCACATTCATATGTGTTCAATGTTACTAAAAATATATCTACGAATCAGAATAAATCAAGATCTCAATAAATTAATTCGTTTACGTAAACTCATACATTCAAAAGACACAGAAGTACCTAGGATTGTACGAAAAATCGTTTCTTATGTCAAAAATAATGATGTATCTAATATTCTTTATAAATAAAATAAAAATAGGTAAAAAATTGTGTGAAAAATTAATAATGACAAGCACATTCATTCATGTTCAATGTTATTATAAAAATGGGAATAAATCACGATCCCAATAAATCAATTCATATTTACGTATAAATTCACGCGTTCAAAAGACACAGAAGCATGATTTGACGAAAAAATGTTTCACATAAATAGGCATCCATTTTTTATTTATTGATTTGATGTATAAAATGTAACAAACAATTTTTTATTTTTGTATGCACGAGAACAATTGTATTTTTTCACGAATTTGGTTAACGCGATACAGAAAAATATGTTAACATCTCATTTCCCTTTACCGGCAATGATGTATCTCGCAATCGCTCAGGCCGACTGCAATCCTCGTCGGCGGAAAAGCGAACAAACTGTTCCGCGAAAATTCATGCACCTAATTCGCGTACGCGCGACGAAAATCATTTCATTTCAAAGACCCTCCGAAGTGTCGAAGGAAAAAGTATCGGCATACTTAATCGCAACAGGCGCGAGCAACAGATTAACGAGGGATGAATAAAAAGACAGAGAGGGGAAAAAAAGGGGAAGAGCGTCCGAGTCCGACAAACTAAATTTCAGGTATGCTTGCCTTATCATTAGTCACGGGTGCGCCACGGTGTGAATTAGACTCAATTACACGGCCGCGAGTAATCCCGGGCAAACCGAGTATCCATTAATCGAGTTACTTGGAACTTCAAACTCGGGGAGTAGGAAAGTTCGCTTGCCATTAAAACCAAGGGCGCGGTTTAGACCTCCCGAGTTCGAAAAGCACAAACGAGCTTTACCCATTTTCTCTTTCTTTCTCTCTCGCTTTTACCCTCTCGCAAAATTTCGACATTCACTAGTTTCACTGTCGAATTAATTAAAATTAAAATTAATAATCATGCTAAATAAATGTTATGCTGCTAAGTTTAACAATTTCATATGCAATAGCGAATTATTTGGTAGACGATAACGATGAAAACCCGGATGATATAAGTATGTCAAATGTCAAATTCTTCGTGAAATTCAAATACCTTCTAAAAGAAATTTCTTACTACGTTAAATTATTCTTATTTAAATTTCCGCGGGGAAAAAATCAGCTTTGAATGCATCGAGGAATACATTTGTATAATGCATCCTTGTGATCTGCATAATGATCTATGAATAAGAAGCTTTCAACGCATTGCGTCTATTTTCTCGATGTTTACCTATTTGCTTAGAGAATTTTGCATCTCAAAGTCGAGGTTGCTTCAACTTCTGAAGCCCTGGAGCCCTTTTTTCGTCCGTCAAATTCCTCTCGCTTTTTTTTTCATTGGCAATATGCAAACATAGTTTAAGAGACAGTTTATTTTGATATGCAGTAAAATATAATTGAAAACTCTTTTAGCGTCGTTTCTAAGCGACTATTAAATAGAATAAAAAATAAAGATCTCATTACTTGTTTCTAATATATTTTCTTTAGACAATTGTTCTTAAGATTTCTAGTGATCTCAAAAAGAATCAAGATGACGATTCTGCCTTAATCCATTAATTCGATTATGCCTTAATCCAAAATGAGACTCGTACACGCGTGCGGATTCAGATTTTACGAACGGTGCCTAAGTCCACTCGCAGCCTCATTCAAGAACTGGTCGCGACGCCGCAAACCGCTAGTTTCTGTGAGCGAGGTAACCGCATACACACACACACACACACACACACACACACGTGTACACACTCCTGATATAGTCGCTTTATGTGCGGCAAAGTGGCGGAGAAACATATAGAATAGAAATCGACAGAAGCGAGCGCGACACTGCACGGTTTGTTACTGTTACACGCTCGTGCGTATAATACCGAGTGTTACCAGGCGGAAGATTTTATCGAGATGAAATCCGCGTAGGTCGTTCGTGAGATCGGATTGTCTGCCGCTGTTGTGCAGCAGCCGCTGAGACTCACAAAATAATCTCGATATAAACAGCGTCCGCTGCCCGCGAAGCGCAGATCGATTCGCGCGCGGGCATGTTAATACTTGAATTAAATTGCATAACGACACTTAGATTATACAATGTGAACTAAACGTGGCTTAATTTCCGGACGAGAAATTCGAATCGCCAAGAGACACACTCCAAAAGAGAAACAAAATCGCGTAAAGCAGGGACCATTCCTCCTGCATAATGTATAAGGTAGTCCTTGCTTCACAAGGATCTGATCTTCTTTTAGTTTATCTTACCGATCTCTCAGTAGTTTGAGCACATTCTAATTTCAAAAATAAAATTCGGGATTCCAACGTATTTATTTTACTATTGCTTTAAACTTTAAACAAAAATAGGTGTGTATTTATTAAATAATTATGTAAAATTAATAATATACTAATTATATTAATAATTAATAAATAATACTAAAATAAATATAATAATATTAATATAAATATAAATAATAATACGTATTATATAAAAATAGATAATAATATTATTAAATAATACTACCAAAAATCTAAAGACAGTTTGGTTTTGTATCGCACAATTAAGTAATTTAAATGATATTCAAATGATAGCTCAGATGATAGCGCGTGAAAGCATTACACTTTTACTAAGTAAGAAAATACTAAGTGGTGCGACAGATCAAAAGGATCTTATTAAGAAACTATCAACAAATTAAATTACGACTCAAATTCTATATATCTAGTTTCCAACATGTTTCATGGAACACTTGAAAGATGCAGGGATTCAAGAGTGTTTCATAGCAAAAGCAAAAGAGAGATTGCTTAAACGGATACTTTTGCATCATGGTTTTATCCCGGGACACTTTCGCTCTTCCGCTGAGGATATTTCCTTCTACTTTTACTCGCGCGATCCACTAACTGTGCAAACCAGTGCACCCGAGACCCGGCACTACGGCACTGTGCACATTCGTGCGGCACAATCGGACGCCGCGCGCGTGTTATCAAGGAGGTAAAGACAAGAACTGGGTTACTGATGGACTTTTATATGTATAACGCGCGTCGTGTGTGCGCGTGGCGGACGCCATGCATTCGAGAACATGTGTGCACACACACACCCACACACACACACACACACACACACACACACACACACACACACACATACACATACACACACACACATGTATATTCCACATTCGCGTAGCCGCTATTTGCGTCGTACCGGGCAGCGTTCGCGATCTATTATGTATCAACCTCAGATGTGTATATCACCCGCGGGCTGCAGGACAATGATAGATCAATGCGACACGCGCGGATTAATGGGCCGCACGGTTACACGTGTACATACCGGGAGGGCCCCGCTATCTGCCCGCTCGTATTTTCCCCTCCGCCACCCGCTCTTCCTGTTATCGCAAAATACGCATTAATACGTATACCGTATCGCAGCCGATGATGTGCGATCTAAAACGAGGGTCCTGCTAGATGGAGAATGCATTATCGCAGGACGAATACTAGGGCTAACAACGTTGTATTTGTCGTCGAAATGCCCAAAACTTTAAATGTCAAATTTAATTAACGGAAGATTCAAGACTATTCATAAAAAAGGCAGAAACATTTACGTAATTAAATTATCTAACTAATTAAAAAAAAGATTAGAAACAAATTGTTCGACATCCGTTACCTACACTCTGCTAATTCTCGACTTTTAAAGACAATGAATGCTTTGAATAACCTGCGCGCAAATACGTATCATTTATTCACAAAATTACCGCTAATATCATTTGTAATTTAAAACGACCTCAATGCGTACTGCTGTTACTGAATTACGATACAACTTTTATTGTTTCGCGATTTAATTCATTATTTTTCACCAACGGAATCCATTTGTTGCGACGCGCGCATGCTTAAAAAAGAATCGCGGAGAAATCCGCTTTGCGGTCTGCGGAATGTCTGCGAGTGTTTGGAGGAGGCGCGAACGACGAAGACGGAACAGCGTGCTACAAGTCGGTTTAACTTTAAAGAGGCAATTACACCGTCGTCGCACGGCCCCGGTTTCCCCACAGACATAGGCCGACACAACGTGACCCGATTGGTTAGCCATCGGAGTTTATACAGTCAAACACGTCTTCGAGCGAGAAGAAAAAAAACTATGTTCGCGCGCCGCCGGAAATGTCGTTTCTGTGCTCGGCCTGCGAGAGTGACTCTCGCAGGTTCGTCGACCCGCTCTTTCGCGCAGGCCAAACTCGGCGAATGATCACGCACAAACCTCGTTCAAAGGAGAAAAGATAGGAGACGATATCAAGGTTATACCATAATTGATATAAAAATATTGTTAAAACGTCTGTTATTACATCGTTCTTGATCCAAGAATGTACTTCACGTTTACTCCCTCAAGGGGTTTCTGCGATAAAAAATAACCGCAGAACCGTCTAACTTGCGGAATAAAACATTTTCTAACTCTTAGCGTTGCATTTAAGGAAACTGTTTGCACAAGTTTTGTAGAATTTTTAATTAAACCATATGCATGTTTTGCGACACGCTTCGGCTCATAATGCATAAGGCAACTCGAACTCGCGGCGTTAATATCCCCATCTGATAAACAGCGAACGCAGGATTAATGGGCCAATCGAGTCACTCCGATTCTCCGCGAGTCGTTCCGGTTGCCTGTCAATGCGAATTGCTTCTCAAAAAGAAGCTGAAGGGAGCGAGAAAACCATAAAATCGATTATGCGACCATCTTATTTACACGCGAGCGCTATATTATTACAGCATTATAATACTTTAATCCCTTTTTTGTCAAAGTTACGTTCCTATATTTTTATATAATATAAAATTATTTTATTTATATAGTAGAACAATTAAATAAGTCTTATTAACCCTTGACTGTCAATGACGGAAATATCACAAAAAAACTGGCCAGAACTGCAGTTCATAACGGAAATGTCCGTACATTCAAGAAAAGGTGGTACTTTTAACGGAGCAATTAGAACAGGGCCCTATATCTTTATGTTCTTAAGGTTGCTGAATTAAAATCTGAAATCAAAATTGCGAAATTTAAAATGGCGGACCAAAAATGCAAAAAATTGTTCGATTTGCATAAAAATTTATATTTAAAAATAAAAATTGAAGAATTCAAAATGGCAAATTCAATGTAATGAGCAAAAAATTCAAAATATGGTTCAAATTGCATAAAAAGTTTTCAAGGGTTTTTGGAGCCGCTGATTCTATTTTTAAAATTGGTCAATTTTAAATGACAGATTTAATATGATAACTAAAAAATTTAAAATATCGCTTAGTTTGCATAACAAATTAATTTATAAGAAATTTTATAAATCTTTCCACCATTTTGAATTTAAAAATTTTGACCTCAGATTTAGATTCAGCGACTCAAAAAAACCTCAAGAAAAAAAGCCCTTTTTTAATAATTTTATTAAAAGTTTACTTTTGTCAAAAGCATTTTTGTGTGGCCCACAAGATTTTTTTTCGCCTAACAACCAAGGGGTTAATAAAAATGTAATAAAGATTTCTCTACCATTAATAAGAAGGGAATTTTTCCGTGGAAGTAAGTCTCGAGTAAGTATTTGGAAAACTTGCAACATGCTTGCAAAGCACCAGGCGTTTGCCAAGACAGATCGCGATCGAAAAACGGCGATCTGACAGATGCGACCGCAACTGAGCGAACCCAACCCTTCTTCCTTCTCGTCTCGCGTCCTCCCGTGCCGCAGAAGCGTACGTAGGCGCACTCTCGGGCGCATCTGCATAATCGTACGTAAATTGCACGAGACATCGCGCGCGGTAATATATTGCGGCCGGAGGGTCGGGCCGACGCACGGCGTTCATATGCAGAGAGGATATGTGCAGTTCGTGCGGATCGGTCGGCGCAATATGCGTGAATGTCCGCGCGCGCCGCGTCGCGCCGCGCCGTACGTCGTGCAACGGTACACCGTTGCGACCGGTTAATTCAGTTAGTGGATATGGAAGGATATGAGCGCCCGCGAAGGGCGAGCGGGCGGGAGAGAGGGGAGATGGTTGCTGGACCGCGCGCATCCCTGCGGTTTGTCCGTTGGCTGGGCTCTCTGTTTCTCTCTCTCCATCTCTCGTGCGTACGAGAGAAGAGTACCGGGTGACGCAAACGTATCGCCGGGTGGCGCGGCAACGAGGGTGACCCGCGTGACGAATTTTGCCGAGTAAGCGCAAACGCGCCCGGCATCCCGAGTAGCAGTCTCTCGAGAATTATCCGCCAATTACACCGTCAGATTTCTACGGGCGTTCGAATCATTCGGTCGGGAACGATCGCGAATGAAGGCTGGACGGCAAGTTTCGGGGCTCATAAATCTTCTGAAATTAAAGATCGTAGGACTTAAAAAAATGTTATAATATAGTAGAATATATTTCGTCATATATATATATATATATATATATATATATATATATATATTTAAACTAAAGGAATGCAGAGAGTCACGTGATGATATTTAAATTAGGGAACAATAGAAATATATTAGGAAATTCAATGAACGAATTTATATGTTGTTCTAATACCAATTTATGATAAAATAGCTTCAGCATTGAATATGCTGAATATGCCATTAATAAATGTAGGTAGCTAATTTATTTAATAAAATGAAAATTTCTCCGGTGAAATTTGTATTTGTAATTCGTGTCCTTTTTTTCTGAAAGTCAGTCCAATTAACGATAAATTTACGACAATTTACGCCAGAGCTTTATTCCGCTTAAAAAGCGACCCGATCGATGACGCTCGTGCTATAAATCGAGAAAAAAGATGTTTTCAGTAGAGACGTAAAACCGGCCGACGGATAAATATTTTATTACTCAAACGATTTATTACATTTTGCCGGAGCGCACCGAAGCAGGAACGGAAAAATTCTCGTTACACTAGAGAACGAAATAACTGAGTCGCGTAATTAAATGTTGATTCGGCAACCCGTGACCGTTCATTTAGCAAATTTGACTGGAATTTTTCCCTCTACGCAGAAATTGAAAAATATTCCTCCTCTTTTTTATTCAGTCAATATCAACCAACATATGATATTTTTCATGATAAGAGATAATACGGTAATCTTTTTCATTAATTCAAAAGTCAGAATTTAGGCAAACTTCTTAAGATTTTTAAAAGTAACTGAAACAAATTTCCTCGCAACTGAGGTTTTTTTAACCAGATATGTAACATAGGCTGCGGTCTACTTGACGCTACAAATGCTTCGAAACGTCCTTCTTCTCTTTCTTTCTTCATTGAAAGAAAGGAGAAGAGAAATGCTTCGAAGCATTTGTAGCGTCAAGTGGACCGCAGCTATCATAGGGAGCTTTCCAGCAAGCGACACAAGTCGACACAGGTATCGTTTTGTCTTTGTTACTCATTGCCGAAAAAGAAAGATAGAACGACGTTTGTGTCGGCTTGTGTCACTTGCTGGAAAGCTCCCATAGTCGTTTACCACTTTAAAATGATCTCATAACAACCGTGATAAAAATAAACAGTAAATTTTCAATTAAAAATAGCCGATATGAAAGTAGTACACACAGCGTCACTCTTGGAAAAATTGTGAACTGAAGGCGTGAAAAATGATGTTAAAAAGCTAAATTATTCTTACAACATATAGCGTTATTTTTCGTTTTAATATAGTATTTTTATATTTAAAATAATTGTCGTAATGTTAAAATATACCGAAGACTCCCATTTTGTTACAATTTAATATGTAAAAGCAAATATTTATGTCAATTCGGCAGCTGTCAAACAGCTTGTTTTGTCCTTGATTATAGACACAACATTCAGTTCAACATAGGTACATGGATTACCCAAACAAAAAGGGGAGTTTTCGGTATGTTTTACTACAAGTTTATTCTATCGATTACAAACGCTATTTTGTTGTAAAACAATTTTATTTTAATGTATGTACGTTGCAAGAATTTTCATATATATATATTGATGATATACTTTCTCGCTTCTGACATGATCAATCCAAGATAGCTACGGTAAATGAACAGGAGCCTTAATCTATTTTGTTGCTTCATACGAATACTGTTTTTTTTTTCTTCCAAAGCTTGTCGCTTGTCGTACAAAAACCTTAACCCTCTTAAACTTTGAAGCTATTTGCATAACAGCTTACAAAGTAATAGCATTCAATTGCTCTATCAGATGATAACGCATCAATTTGTAATAGCATTAATGCACGGTTGAAAAATGCAAAACGCGCGTAAACAAACGCGAGTTCTGCGAAACGGTTCGCAGTTGCCCACGCCAATGCAGGCGCATTACTCACGGCCCATAATGCACCCACGCTCGTCGCGTCGTTTCGTAAATGCGTGTGCGCAAACGCGTGTAAACACACCGCGATCGCACGCACGCGGATCGTTTGAATAATGCGACGCGCAATTACCGGCAACGCGACCGAACGGGACGATGTGATTCGTTTTTCCTTCCTGTATATCATTCGCGGTTATTTAAGCTCCACGTGATAACACATTCGCATTTTCTCCGCGTAATAACTGAATTACGCGCGGCGTTATTTGTATCCGTGTTCACCGAAACGGATATAAATAAAATATACATACCTATAGCGTTAAATAAAATTTAGCACATTTTAATCGCGTAATTAAAGAAAATTTATTCTACCGTAACTAAACGCGACTTGATGCAGTTGCGACTAAATCAAATTTCATTCACTCGCTGCCTCGTAATTTTCTTGTCTCTGATAAAATTATTGCAACCGGCCGGGAGTAAATTTTAACGCGGATTCTAACTAATTTTGGGTTACGTGCTAAGGGTGCAAAATTTTGATATCTACATTTTCCGTCTCATCTCTTTCACTTTTTCTACCGAAATGCCGAAAGATGTACCCTATCGGACACCTCGTTTTTACTTGATACTTGAATGCTACATCATATCCGCGTGATAAATTTGAATTTCGTGCCAAGGTCTGTCCTCGAACAGTAGAAGGAGATACATCTGATTTGATCATATCTAAATGTAGAACCAAATTCTATTTCAGGTCTTCTATTAGAAATCAAGGACGATTTATTGGCTCGTATATTTGTAACGAGCTACTTCTTTCGTTTCTTTCCAAAATAAGTAACTAAAGCTTAATCAAATTACATTAATCAGAGGACGCGCGCGGACAACGACTCCGGTGAGGTCTCCTAGTATCTAGACTGGCTGCTACCTCGGTTTAAACGGAAGCGGTAAATTAGCCAGGACAGAGATCTATTAATATTTCAGTCTCTCCGTTCCTTGCTTGTCTCACTCGTCTCCACTTATACCCCGCGAAACTCGTCGCGAGTCTCCATTAAACCCAGCGAAACTCTGCTTGCTTTCGTGCACGTCGTTTTCGACGAGCGAAAAGGGGAGATTTCCGGCCCTCTCACGGATAATTCCAGATCGGGTACGATCGTATCCCGTTTATAAATAGTCGCATTGTGGCCTGTGTGCTCGCGAAGGTTATTTTAAATAGGTATCGATCCGCCATGGACAACTATTAAGAAAAGCAAAAGTATGTATTGCGTATGTCGTTATATGTGGCATTTGACAGCCCATAGCTTCCATCTTCTTAAACGAGGTCTGACAATAAGGTTCGCGAGCTCGTCACGGTACAATTACTATATACCTTATTGCTGATTTATCACTGTGGTCCCCTTCAAAGTAATCCCCTTGGGAAGCTACATATCGATGCCAGCGCCTTATCCACCCTTCAAAGCAGTTTTAGAACTGCTGTTGTTGTGAAATGGCCTTCAGAGCTGCCGTTTCGTGTTACTCTTACAATTAATGTCATTGACGTCATCAAAGTGCGTTTCTTTCAATGTTTCCTTTATCTCTGGAAATAAAAAAAAGTCACACCGCGGATCTGGCCCCATATGACTTTTTTTTTTACAGATATGCAATGTGTTTAAAATAGAAATAATATGAAATTTTAATATAATAGTAATGATTTTAACGTCTTTTAATGTCCATCGCAATTATTCACGCTAGTTTTGAACTTCTCTCAAAACAGCATTTCATATACGGTAATGAATGGTATATTATATGATATACCACCATTATGTCTAAATTTATTATTATAACAAAGAGTCCTACGTATATCAAATAGATACTGTCATCTGTAAGCCAAAAAAATTGAAAGTAATACATTCCGGAAACAAGATCCATCCGTTCAGGATTAGACAAACGCAATAGATGCACGCGAGAGAGATGGTTAATTCATGGCGGTGCGGTGAGAGGTACGTTATACGGTGTACCGAGTGTTGGATTCGCAAAGACCATACTCGGAATTGAATGTTCCGTCATTCTATCTGCGATGCGCGAAACCCCGCGCTATACTAATTATCCCGGTCTTTATTCGTACGCGCCGAATTCTTTCCGTGCCTAATAGCGTTGTGTGCACACGCATTACTCTTACGCTCGAGCCGCACGTGGGATAGCAAGTAAATATCGCGTGTACAACGCGGAAATAATCGATGATACACGCGGGATACCCGTAAACACGTACGGCTATTATCGCATCCGGATATCAATATGTGGAAAATAATGAAGCTGCAGACTTCCCGCTGTCACGGAGCACCCTAAACAATTTCTCTCGGAAGAATTTTTCAATTCGTTTATGCCGTATGCGAGTCTTGAAAGATTCAGAAAGAATGACAATCGTACAACTTGCGTTTTCCATCTTTCGAAAAATACAAATAGATAAAATACGTAGTTAAGCAAAATCCAGTTACCTTATCGTAAAATCTTTTTTGTGATTCTAGAAACAAGATTGAAGGCGCCTGTTTTGTCATGTCAAAACAGTTATGCAGAGAAAAAAATCGGCATACTCTTGAATCCCATTCTCACTCTTCACTTTTATCAATGACTTATTACGTAAAATAATAATAGGACGTGTGTGTATTATATTGTCACGAATATTATATATCTCTTCGCACGAAGAGATTTCTCCTCGCTAAGAAAGAAATGCAAAAAATTCAGGTCTCGGCAAGTCACCATTCGTCCCTGCCGGTTCGTCCATTTGTGCCCGAAGACACGGACAGACTGCGCCGGGACACGTTAATATCGCAGATGCACGAGATGGAGGATGGAGGTTCTTAGTCACCGCGGGACATTATGGTAATGCATGCGTGGTTGCGCAACACGGTAATGCGGTTACGATTCATTAAGCCGCGCTCGCAGGTGGCGGCGACGCGACGCGACGCGACGCGACGCGACGGAGGCACAAGCAGGCGAGGAGGAAAAAGCGAAGGTCCGGCGCGGCGCGGCGCGGCGCGGTGCCCGCTCGAGCGAGACGACGCGATGGAGCTGTTCTCTCGCACAAAGAGCTGCGGTGGCTCTTCCGACAGGATAATTCGTCCTTTTCCTTTCTAGCGCAGCGAGTCAGGCTTGGATTTTCGAGCAGTCTCCCGGACCTCGCCGAGTGACGAGGGAAACGCGCGCGACTCGCGAATCGCGATGCACCGGGCCCACGTTGGCGATGTAACGATGATTCATACGCGGAAAGAGATCCGCCTCGTTGGAGCGAAGCGCGGAAAAGGCTATCGGTGTACAGAAATTCCGGCAAGAATTTATGCCGCGCGCGTTTGGCGGAGAACCACTTTGGTGTGTATGCATAAGTATCTATTCGTTTGTTGAGTACTTTACTATTGCAACTGCTTACGGCGATATTCGCGATAAACTATGACCTAGGATGTTCCAGACGTGCAAAAGAAGATTTGCGCGAACCTTTGTCAACAATAATGTTAAAAAAGCAATATTATATTGCGTAAACTATTAATAATATAATTTAATAACTATTATAATTATTCCATTTAACTGATTAAGTAAATTGACAAAATTGTTTTTTTAACAATTTCAAGTGACTATTAAAAATTGAATTAATACGTACGACAAATAACTTAACTTCCCGCAATAACTGACATTAAGAAATTATCTACTTCAAACCCATTCAAGGATTTATTACTGAAAGGTAATTCTAGTCCATGTGAAATATTGGAAAATAACGATGGAATTGTTTTGCTGTTGGAAGCTGGAAAAAAAATACGCGAGCGCAACTTTGATGAGACGTTGATTCACCGCGCAATGAGGAAGTAAACCGCGGGATCCTCGCGTAAAAGGATCTCGTACTCATTGCGAAACCGCTAAAACCGCAAAGCAGAGGTAATGGCGCTTGTCTGGGGGGCAGCACAATCAAGGACGTCGCTAATTCCAGGCGCACATTCGGTGAACACACCATTGATTAACCCCTTCACGATTAATCCCGACTTTAACGATCTCAGAAGAAATCGGATTACGCATCGTTAGAAACATCTTTGGAGACTCGTAATATAAATATATGTCGCATATAAACACTTATCCTATAATACATACAGTCCGTCTTCTGTGATTTTACTCTTACATATTTATATATACTGTCATTTATATCCTTAAAAATTTAGATGAAATTTAATTATATGTTATTAAAGCAGGTTGTATTTCTTTGTATTTCTTTTTTTCAGAGAAAGCCCTACAGATCATAGTCTAATATAAATGAGAAAAAAGATAAATATCGTAAGATGAAAAAAGCCCAGTATTATTCACAAATCACGTATAATAGTTTTACGAAACAATAGTCTCCTCTGATATTTTCTATCTATCCCTTTGTCTGAATTATTTTTCAATCTATGCGCATTTATACCTACACGAAATTATTCATTGATCGATTCAAAGGACATCGAGTCGCATACCTTTTATCGGGGTGATTATTTCGCAAAGGATGACGCGAAGGGACCTTTGTCTCGACAAGCGAGCGACAAATCTCGCTCCTCTTTGAGGGGACGAGCCCCGACCCCGGATGCGATGCAACGCACTACGTCGACTCAGTCGGAACGCAACGACGAGCAGGAGAATCGTTTATTGTGCGAGCTCGATTAATCCTCCACCATCGCCAATTTCGCCGAGGACTCGCCTGGCTGACCGGCAATAGCTCGCCGGGGTTCGCCACGTGGTCGGCGAACGTGTCCCGGAGTGAAAAGTTATGCTACGGTAGCCGTATAACTTGCCGTATAAATGCGAGGCTCCCCCGTTCGTCGTTCGCTCATGGCGTGTTGGTGACAACACGAGTTACGCATTATTGCTTGCGCGCGAGTGCGTTACGCGCGCGCGGAAAAACGATCTTCCGATGTAGAGAACGTGCGATGAGAAAATTCAAATATCTTCTAAAATCAAATACGGGATAAGGGAATAGATGGCACAATCAGAAATAATTGATATTATAAATATGAATAAAATTAAAAACTTCAAATGGGATAAAGAATAATATTAGGATTAGCATTAAAATTTGACCCTATATAAATGGCCTAATTTTTCAAAGAACAACTGACATTTGATATAAATTAGTGAATTATGTTTGAAATGAAAACGTTTGGCAAAATAGGCAAACGCATGTGTCCATACAAGTTTGGGACGTAGGAATAATGGCTGAATTAGCGAGCACGAGTAGAAAGTGACGAACGTAGTCAGACCGCGAGGCGTCGAAAGACCATCACAGTGCAGTCGCGACAAAGAGCGGTTTCAGCGAAACGTGGCCGCATCTCCTTTACGAATCGTGAAGAATAAACGGCTGAGTAAACGGAGGGGAACGACAGTAAGAGAAGGCGACGCGATACAACACGACGCGATGCTCGAGGAAACATACGAAGCGGGTGGCACAAGAATCGCGACGACGGAAAAAGGAGCGAGACGCCGACGCGGCGACGTCCCGTTGAAGAGGAAGGACGACAAGTGCGACGGCGAACGAAGGCGGAAAACGACCGGCTGCAAAAGGACGACAGAAAGAAAGAGCGAGAGAGAGAGGGAGAGAGAGAACAAAAAAGAGAGAGAAGAGGTAAAGAAAAGGAGAAAGAGGGACGACGGCGTACAAAGAGCGTGTGCAAACGCGCCAATTACGAACTCGTCCGAAGACGGCCATTAAGAGTCGCGACAAACAAACGACCAGCCCTTTTTGTCGTCCTCCCGAAGAGGCCCCGCGACGATCGTTCTAACGATCGTCGGTAC
Source organism: Temnothorax nylanderi (assembly GCF_030848795.1). Classification (NCBI taxonomy): domain Eukaryota; kingdom Metazoa; phylum Arthropoda; class Insecta; order Hymenoptera; family Formicidae; genus Temnothorax; species Temnothorax nylanderi. Next base: position 332,859 of record NW_027249194.1, on the reverse strand, counting down.
ACCTTCGCGTGATTTCTCAGCCGGCGGAGTGGACGAAGAATCGTCACCCCTCTTCCCTGACTTCCCTCCGTCGCTGCTACTACCACCAATGCCGTTGCCCTTCTTTACCCCGCGCGTTGTTCGCCGCTTCTCTTCGAGTTCGCGAATGGTTTCTTTGTCGAGATTCGCCTCGCCTTTGATCTCGGCGGGAGAGAGCGTCGCACCAACGTGGTCATTCCCGTACGGTCCCGCCGCCGCGCCGTCCGGTTCGACCGGATTTTCCAAGGGGACCCAGCGTGTGCGCGTCCGCGTGCGAACGCGAATCAAATGCCAATCGTACCGAGATCTTTAAGCAGCTTTCATCACGCTCCGCATCTCCGTGCCCCGTCACAATGTTTCCGCCGACAGTCGGTCGCACCGCTCTTTTTGCCGCGTCGCGGTAAATCACTGATAACCAGAGATGACAGCGGTATTGTTTCGCCATTGATTGGCTCGTCTGCAGCTCTAATTTAGTACACATTCGGATAAAATTAGTAACTTTTTTAACTGCAAAAATGAAACACGAAGAGAAATTAAAAATCCTTAATTACTAGACTCCATTGACAAATCGGCAATAAAAAAATTGCGATTAACGGTAATTAACGGAAAATCACAAATTAATATAAATTATGTAATCGCTTATATATATATATATTCCCTTTTTCTCTAAAATCTATTGTTTATTATATATGGGTTTCAACTCAATATATCATATATCATGTATTATTTTTTCAATGTTCCCAATATTGTACGCATTAGGTACGCCATCAACTATAATGCGCTTACAGATCGGCGAGCCTTCGGTCGACGATGTATATTATCGTTGATCGATTTACGTGTTTTCTAAGCATCTGCCCGCAACATCGCTACATGCACGATTCGTCGATTGTTAATAATCGATTTGCCGGTAACTGATAATTATTTAATTAACAATTAATTATTTGCGGCTGTTAACGACGTGAGTGGCTTCGCGGCATCCCCGGGGGCACTCCGAGGTTAATTACCTCACAACGTTCAGCCGACTGTGATATCAATGTACCTAGTTTGTGCTGGGGAAACCGTTAAATAGTCATATGCATTTCCAATCTGCGTATCTGCGTATCTGCGTATCTGTTGTATCGGAACGCCCGTCGGCCGTAATTACAATACGCAGCAGCTTGCTCGAAACTATCTGTAGAAATGTCTCGGACCTTTCGGGATAAACGTCCTTTTTTTATCTGTAAATTCTTTGTCCTGATAATCGAGATAATAGAGATAAAAAAGGCAATAGCGCACGAAAATTGTCAAATAATGAATCAGCTCTTATTACAATGGAAACGTTTTTTTTTTCTTTTTGTAATGGACCCCTATTGGAGAAAGGATCACGATAAGTCGTGACTCTCAAAGAGGAGATAAATCTCTTTGTCTCTGTCTTATTTGTCTAGATTAGACAATTGAAGCAATTGATAGATAAGCAGTAAAGATCTAATGGTATGGATGGTCATATATTGTTTCAGATAATAATAATTTTCGGTTTTTCGTCATTCCTTATATTGATGGAATTTCGGAACGCCTTTGTAACAATATTAAGAAATTCAACTTTCGAACTTCATATTGGTTTAAATAAACTTAACCACCTGATTAAACCACACAAAGATAAATTGTCTCATAATACTCGTAGCAACGTTGTGCATAAAATTTGTTGTCGGGATTGTGTTGCTTCTTATGTTGGACAGACCAGTAGACAACTTGGAACTCGAATCGAGGAGCATCGTAGTCAATTCAGCAAAAATATTAAAGACCAAGTACTCTATTTCTTCTCAACATAGATTAAATGGTCATGAATTTGACTGAGATAATATAAAAGTCTTGGATATTGAGAAATCTTATATTAAATCTTATATAAAAAGAGTACCTATCTCTGAAATGTTCTACGTCAAAAGGCAAAATAATAGCATCAACCTATAAGAGGATACATTAGATCTTCGTAATGATTATTTACCGATTATCGAGAGACTTCCACATAACTGAATTCTTCTGTTTGTTTTTATTTATTGACTAGGTTTTTTTCTGTTATACATGTGATGTTTCATGATATTGATTTGTATTTATTTCGCTTTGTAATCAAGTCTAAGCCTTCAGTCGGTGCGCTGATTTTGGCTCGAAATTATTGTCAGTACTGCAAAAATTTTCTTGACAAAAGACCGCTTCGAATGTTAAAAGATATATGCTAATGGCGTGTATGTTAATTCAATATGTCGTAGACGCCCCTCGTTGTGCTCCGCGAACGAAAGAGAACTTGCCCTTATAATGGCATAGGTATATTTACGAATTCATAAGAATGATCCATGAATTGGGAAGAGAGATAATTCTCACGTTACCTATTTCGATTTTTCTAGTCGCGCACGTTCGAGGCTTTTCAATTAAATTTTCATTTTCTCTTAGAATCAGCAGCGTTCTCTTACCCTTCGATGGAAAGCGCTTAATTGTCTCGCTTAATCCGCGCTACAAAAGCGTAGATCATCATCGTAATATAGCTTTTAGTAATTTATTGTATCTCGGCTACGCCGTCCGCGCCATTCCTCCTCATATTTTTCATTTTTCGTACGACCGATAATTTATTACATCGCCACGCAATGTAATAAATCAATCGCGCGTGTATCGGCCGATCATTGCGAGCACTTTTCCGCGTTTTACGATCAGAATTTTGGTCGTAAACGCGCCAAGAAAAGTATCGAGTCACAAACTCGGGATTGCGCGCGCGTTCCTTCGCTTTTTTTCCCTCTCTCATCCGTAAATCTAAAACGACTTTACGCAAATAGGTAGGCTTTTAGGTTTTACGACGAAAAGTACCGGAGGTAAATACGGTTTAACGCCGTACAAATAACGCTGCCGGTCTCGGAGCTCGGCATCGTTTCGAGTAGACGGAAGAGAAGCGAAGGTTAATCAGAGGCGTCGTCAGGCTGGACATAAAATTGGGAACCGCCGCCAAGAAAAATATCCGCCCGCGCTCATTTACTCCGGTTTCATCTTCATTCGCGCACCACTGAAAGATGTATACGACGAAGACGTTTCGCCACGTGGCGGTGTGCAATAAACTATAACGGCATCAGTCGTCCATCGCATCGCATCGTTTTCTATGAAACAACGATCCGATATTCCAGGACTTAAAAATAATACTGTAATAATCGCTATTGACGCGAAATAAACTGCGGAGTCTCGTACGATTTAGATAGAAGAAAAATTTCAAAAACAGCAACGTCTGTTTCCACGGTTTTGGCATACCAAAAATTCTAGTTTCTCAATGTGATATACATATTATAAGTGTATCAAGTTTATCGATATAGTATATTGAAGATATCGAGACTACTACAACGTTAAATCCCTAGTGTTAAATTATACTTAATTTGAGTCATTTCATTTTAATCAGTTCTATAGATCGGTTACTACTGCTCCTACTCAATATGTCGTTAATTTAGCTAAACTAATGAAGTTAAAATAATATATTTCGACATGGTAGTTAAAAATAACAAAATGTCAACTTATAATAAGGTTTAAATTGGTTTAAATTTCATCTTTTAATATTTAACAGTGTATGTGTACAGCATCGAAATAATGAATACATTGAAATGAAGAGGGATATGATTGCCTGGTGCAATGTACGTGGCTAAATAACGATTTATTTGTAATTCCTAAAGTTCTCTCATTCTCGCGGTGGCAAGAAAAAGAGAAAGAGAAGAGGATGGGGGAGAGAAAGAGAGAGATGAGAGGGACAACAACCACGCGCTCACGTGTGTCGCAATGTCCCTTAACGACTGACGGCTGCTGGAGAACCGGTCGACCTCGATACACCTCGAGGCCCGGCTCTCCCTGTACATATTACACACCGAGTAATATACGTATTCCCGATACATATACATGGTGTGTACGAGCTGGGATTTTGCACAATCGCTGATGCCGATGCCGCCGCCGCCGCCGCCGCCGCCGCCGCCGCCGTCGCCGCTCACGAAGTTAAAACTATACCGTGGAAAATCGGTTTTACCGTGCCTCGTTTAAATAACGGATCCCACGTTTTTGCGCGACACAAGCCTCGCTGCACTGCCTCGCTATTGTAACGTCGCGCTCTATTCTACTCCACATGGTGCATCCATGGGTGTATTTAACTTCAACGGGCGCGGAAGGTCGCGTTGTTCGGGCGATGCTCGGGCTTACCTGCCTTTTTCCCACATCCCGAATACCGACAAACTTCAAATATGTCGTAGATCAGTTCGTAAAAAAAAAATATATAATTTTTACAAATCGTAACGTAGATATAGAATTAATCTTAAATTCTGAGAAAAATGTTCTTTTGTAAGAAAAATAAATTCTTTCTTATAATCTGTAAATTAAGAGTTTATATTTCGGGGATTCGTAATACAACTAGAAAAAAGACTAGACTATATACTTGACTGATGGCATTACGTTCGTCAAGTCCATCAAACGTTAGATTAATAATATTTTTCCCAGACGTAAAATTATTAGATTATCTCTTAATTAATCTGGAAAATAAAATCTAGGAACGCTTCAAGCCGTCGGTCTTCTTCATCAGACCGTTGTATTTTTACGCTTCTGCATTCGCGTTGTAACACGTTATAAACGCACACGGCGACATAATGGCGTACGTCGATACGTTCGACGGATCAATTTACCTGTTCCCAGTGTGTTTCACAACAAGGCTTATCGTGTCGTTGCCGAAGCGAACAAGCACGCGCGAGTACCGCCGACAAATCCGATGGCCATTAGCGCCATTAAAATCTTGTTTAGTTGCGTCAGAGTTCGAGCAGATTTATCGCGCGATTGCACGGTGACATTTGCCCGCCACTTCTAATTATCTGATACGCGTCCCGCCTCCCCCTTTCAAGATCTCACACGTAGCTCCGGAATCGCTTCGAGTAATTAGCTTCTTTACCGTTTAAGTAATATTTCGTAACGCCTACGAAACCCGTTGTAATCGCGAAAAATTGCTTGTTTTGTTGTTATGTTGCGGCACAAACAGGATCAAGCGTAAACATTTTAGTGTCGCTTGCATAATAATACTCAAAACACGATAAAAATACAAACAGGTTGCGCGCGCGAGTCTACTTCATAAATAAAATTCAAGTTATATTTAGTAATTTCATACATATATCCTCTTTTTTGATCCTTTACAAGGTATAAATAGATGATCGGATATGCGAATGTATATAATGTACAAAACCTGTCACGGTTTCTTTGGCTAATTTCTCTCCATAAATAAAATATTAGAAATTAGATTATTAATATAATATTCTAGTTAGAAATAAAAATTTCCAGATACAGACTAAACCTCAGAAAGGAGTGAATTTTATTTTAGGGGAATTTTTGCTCGCGTGAAAATAAATTCGACAAGTATACAAGTCTACAAGTCGACAACTCTCAATAAGTGCCAAGAAAAGTATCAAGAAACAACATGCAATTGAATTTTTATTGAGGAAACGCGACCATCAGATTGGTCGTTATACATATGAAAGGAAATATGAGGAAATCTTTGGCACTCTGTATCAAATAAATCTGCAATTTTAATTTAACGCAACCTGCTGCACGAGAATTAAGCGCGGCATGCGTAACGCGCGATTTTTCGCGATTGCGGTCGCTCACCCGGCTTTAACACAAGCGCAGTCACTACGCTACCGCGATAATCGCGGCGGGCAAGTGAACACCAACGGCACGCTCGACGATCTCTAGCCGAATGATTCAACCCCCAATTACCTCCTGGAGCGTGTCGCGGCCGACAATATCGGGCCGGTCGGTCCTCTCTATGACGTAAACCGCAAGCGGAGAGCCCGGGCGATTAGCAAAGAGCGGCGATGGCGGTAGTATTACGCCGTCGTAAGGTACTCCCCGTTCGTGAAAGTAACGGGCCACGCGTTTATATTTTTCAATGCAACTGCGCTCTCGCGAGCGCGCGCGCGCGCGCGCACGCTCGGTCGAGCCGAGTTTATGATTTTGCTTAATTAATGGTCTCCTCGTCGGCTACCGCCCTCCGTTCCCTGGTCCCCCCCCACCTCCTGGTGCCCTCCCGCCCCCACCTGTTCCCGGCCTCTCGCCGCTACGAGCGGCGGTGGCGACCCGGCGGCCATTAGCCCGCACGGATTGCGCAATTTCGGGAAATTGCGAAGTAATTCGCGGTTGCGGTCACTCTCGACGGCAGAGACGGCGACGACGCTGGCAAGGCGACGCGGCTGGTTAACCAGAAGCACAGAAAAGAACTCGTGGATTCTACGAAAGGACGGTTGTTGTTAGCTCGAGCGATGACGACTGGCCCGCCGCGATCAATCCGGCGAAGAAAAAAGAGGGACAGGGGACAATTATATCGGGAGAATCGCGCCCGATTGAAGCGACCGGCCAATTCTGCGAATATGTGTCAATTTGGATGAGTTTTATGTAAGAGAGATCGAATACCGGTTTAGTTTGGCTTGAAAACATTTTAGGAAGTCTTCACGAATAGTGATGTTATGATGTAATAAGAGAGCTGTTATATCTGCCTGCTGTGTATTACAACTAGTGTTTTTTTAAAAGAATTTTCCTAAGGAAAAATTTTTTGGACTTTTAATTTTTGGACTAATTTATTCCTAGATATTTGTAACTAAATATGCTTTGTTCTTTTGTATAAGCGGAATTAAGAAAATAAAATAAAATAATATTACTAAAACTATATTGATTACTTAATAAATATTATGTAATTACTTAATAAAATCATATTAATATAATGTGAATCGCTTATATTGATATTGGTTTAACTAATCCTGAATGCAGAAAGAATGTTGAAAAAAAGAAAGAAATATCCATCACTGTAAGGCACGTGCCCACGCAATATTAGCGCGAAGCAGATTTTCTATTTGCGAAAGATATCGGCGGTATTCTGGATTGTTATTGTCTACCGTTGCCGTGGCGATTTGTTCCACCCCCTTCACCGTTATAATTACGTTACCACCACCCAGATAGTTCCCGTTGCGTTCGTTATACTATCGCCACCATCACCACCACCATACATATTGTCTATATTTCGTGTCTAAATGAGAAATCAGATGTAAAAGACGAGAAAGAGAGAGAGAGAGAGAGAGAGAGAGAGAGAGAGAGAGAGAGAGAGAGAGAGAGAGAGAGAGAGAGAGAGAGAGAGAGAGAGAGAGAGAGAGAGAGAGAGAGAGAGAGAGAAGAAAGGTAACAACTTATTTCAAAAAAAGAAGGCCCGTTTAAAGTGGGCCCGTCTAAAGAGAAAAAATAAAAAAAGAAATGTCTACGATACCGATGCTATTCTGAGTACTGAGTTCCCAGTCTTTCATGAGGATTTCTCGGGCAGGTCAGGATGACGGCGACGTGGGTACACCTATAATGCAGACAGTGATTGTCACATATAGACTGGCGTAAAACATCGTGTTATGCGAAATTGTCGAAAGTTTATTAAAGTACAGTACTATAGCTATCTAAAACGAAAAAAAAGGAAAGAATATTGAGTGCGCATTTTAAATAAGTAATCTATGAACTACATACTCTGTAATTTTCTATAAAAATAATATAATCTCTCGCATTTCACAATTTGTAGATTAACTTGCACGTATGCCGTACAGATAATTGACACTAGATTTAATCTAGATTTTATAAATATTATTATAAATAAATAGTAACAACTTTTATCACACATTATTAACTTCTATACGGTCTTGTCGAACTATAATTGCGATTGATTTAATTCTCTCAAGCAAATAATTATTTTCTCACTACAAAACTTTTGTATCTGGCTGTAATATTAAATAAAAAAAAAGATGTTCAACAAAAAGAGTCCAAGTTTTCTTCCGTTCGTTGAACAGGCATGGTTTACGATCGAAAATCCGCCGAAGCAAAGCGCGATAATTATATCCGCGTGCGAGTTTTTCTTTCGAAAAGACCGGACGTCCTAACTTTCACACGTGCAACGTTTCTGCGGTGAAATCGGCGCGTTATACTCGTAAGTTGCGAGGTGAGCAACAGTCGCGACTCACCGTTCGCGGTTACGCTTACTAGCGTCTTCGGAAAGCGTGGAGAGCAATGAGACAGCTCTGCCTCTGCACGCATGCATATATTACCACAAATGTGTGTAAACACACATCCCCTCGAATTACCTCGAAACGACACGTACGGCGATAAACGTAATTTCGTTTAATTTCGTTTAATTAACAAAATCGACCGTTCGTTTACGGCACACATACATGTTAAAATGAGATTTTATTGTACATTGGAGGAAATAAAACCTCGTTAATTGTTTTATTAAAAAAAAAAACGCGCGCGCGCGCATGTTGTGTGTATGCGTGCGTACATATATGTGTGGAAATTAGAAGACGAGCCGAACGAATGCGAGTCAGAATCATTGTTTTAATTTAATAAACATTGAATTTAACTTGCTGATAAAAAGAACAGTGAATAAAATAGCGATCGTAAATCGAGTATTTCATCGTTGTAGCAATATGTGAACAAAATTTATAAAATTTAAAATTAATTATCTCACTGATCTCACATGTACGTAAATTTAGAATAAATTTTCGAGTCAGATCGAGAGACCAGAAAACATTTCAAGAGTTTATAAAAACGGAGTTATGTTGAAAGCTCTTCAATGTGGTTTATATATCTATGTATAGTAATGATATGAAGTTAAAATATATCGGAAAGTTGTGGATATGGTTGGGCATAAATTGATTTTCTGTCCTATAAATTACATTCGGGACAGAAAAGGATTTTTAAGTCCACCCAAAATCTTTAAAAATAATATCTATTATTATTATTATTTAAAAATAAATTAATTTTTCCGAAATTTTGCCTATATTCGTTGACGTATAAAGTAACAAAGATACATAAATTCAACATTGATAAAGATATATAAATGAAATCAATCAATCAGTATCACTAAAATTTATAAATACAATCTATCTATATTATTTCATATTTTTCGCATATCAATTGTAGCCAGCGTGAAGAAAGAAATTCATATATAATAATAAATTACTGTAAAATTTGCGTGAAAAGCTAATATTATAAAAATAAAAAATATTATTGTGTACAATAACGTCTAGATATTAATACACAGTTGGAAAATTTGTGTACTTTTGTAAAAATATCTGCTAGTTAAAGTTTTTGTGTTAAGTAATCAACACATTCATGTGTAAATTTAACACATGTCTGCTATATTAACTGATTTTAACAAATATGAAATGTAAAATTATTAAAATAATTTAAAAAATATGAAGTAATAAAATTTGCACGTATTTATTAAATGTGTTAAAAGGAGTGAGGATAACTGCGTGTTACTTATTACTATTCTTCGTGTGATTTCGATGTGGTCTCGACGCGTCTCGACGTGTTTCATTGCCTTGTTATACTGTGTTATGATAGAACTATTTACTAGAACTATTTTATCTACTTTATCTTTTGATGATGGACGTACATTTTTATTAACTGTTACTATGGGTGCGTTCGAGGAGTGCATTATCAGCGTTATTGTGTTATTCTATCTTTATTGTTTATTAGTAAAACAAGGATAGAATGACGCAATATGTTACATTTATAAAATGTAAGAAGAATATTTCTTATATGTTAATTTCAAAATAAAAGTTATGTTAATTGCACTCACAATTAACTTCAAATTACGATCAAAATTACATTTCTCTTTTTGAAATACTAATGTTGAAATATTAACATAGTATCAGTGTCACCATTTAACATGTTACGTTAGCACAAAAATTTGGGTGGATCGTTTGGAACATGTAATTTATGTTAACACAAATTTTCCAACTGTGTATGTATAAAAAAAGTAAAATCTCAATAGAGTATCAAAATATCGCAAACTTTTCTCTAACGAATCGCATTTTATCTCTCAACTCTGAATAACTGAAATTTCCGCTCCATTGGCCTTTGCAATTTCCTATTTTTTCTTTTCGCAGCAGTTCAAAAAACAAACGGTGCGGAATAATTCATCGCTTTGACAAATTTTTCGAAAAATATTCAGCATAGAAATAGTATTTCACGAACACGTGAAATTGTTGCAATTTCTGTTCCGCGCATTCGAATGGCATAACGAATAGTTGATTTTTTTTTCTGGAACACACATCTCTGTGTGTACATGGCATCGGAAATATTCCTTTAAATCAGAAACATTCCATGGATGTGTCAATTCTCGTTTGTTTCGACGCATTGCTTGCTTTTCTGCGTTCACAGATCACAGATGTCTAGAATATCGGTGTAAATCCATATCGGGCAATCATTTATCAATAAACTGCAACTAAGGAAATGAATGCGTTATATGTACATTGTACATGGAGGCAAGTTTTGCCAATTATTAACAGAGAAATAACAGAGAAATGTTTCACATAATTATTACCGGGTATTAATTCCTGATTCTATGCAACTTAGCAATTATGACGGTAAACTAACGGAAAATGCGTTGAATGGTCGCGAACGTTTCCCAGACACACACCAATGTGAATTCATTGTTAACGTATATCTCTCTGGACACGGCTCACCGCAATGGCGTCAAAGTAGTTTATTTGCGACGGGAAAGCTACTGCAATGCACACGGAAGAATCAACAATGGCGAAAAACCGGCCGAAACGGGTAGAAATATGTGAGAGGAAGGAAGAAAAAAGTAGCGGGTCTTACCGCAAGAGCGCCGAAAAGTTTATTTGTTTCATGTCTATCTACGACGTAACTCCAAGTTCCTTTTTTACGTCCTTTGTCCTTTATGCATCGTTCTAAATCTTGCTGTCAGCAATTATGCGCGAATACTTCCATGACAAAGAACGGTGTTAATCCGACGACAATCTGACAACAACGATCGATTACGAAACATTACTGACCCTAACCGACGTTGTATCCTGAAGAAACTTATTCATTCTCGAATAAAGTATTTAAAATCTACGCTTGGATTCGACTTGGACTTACTTCATAATGTCACAATTTTTACTTAATAAATCGTTCATTTCCAATGCCTAGTAACTCGACGATTATTGACGTGGATAATTCCAATAACGAAAAGTCCGCTGTTTAAATCTATCGAGAGAAAAACATAAGGCGGTGGACATAAAATATTTCGCATAATTTCTCCTTTTTAATCCGCTCTTGCTCTGAAAGTGGAGCATTTTATGGCATGCGGCCACACCCTTTGGCCGTTTATATGTACACATGTATATACGTATATATAGGTATATATATACATTTTTTTTAACTACTACTGAAAAATCCACACAACGAGACGAGTTCTCCTCGTATAAAGCCGAGTCCCCGCAAAAGAATGCGAGGTCCCAAGGAACGCTCCTCCTCTCTATGCGGAAAGGAATCTCGAGGGTGAAGCGCGCCCGAGGCATCATCCGACATCGGGCACGACGCCCGCGGCATCAGGAAGCTAAGTGCACCTGCATATTCATGCATACGTGCACGCATGCACGCGAGGTTCCTTAAACCGTATAATCCCGGGAATGTATTGGGTCAACAAAGAAGAGCTGTGGGGAGAGAGACCGAGTGCTCGTGTAAACTATCGCATGAAGCATTTTGGAGCTGTTTACGGTGTTTGCGCGTGTATTTATCATCCGCGCAGATCTAAGTGAAAGAGGGTCAATAAGGTTAATGAGGTATTACGTCGTAATATCACGAGTCTCACGCTGATATGAATCTTGCGTCTTAAACGCCCGCGTCGCGGCGTCGCGGTCGTGCCGCGCCAAAGACATCCAATCCAAGCGATAACATTTCACTCGCTCTACTCGATAATTTAGACCTTTCTTGATTTTGTATCATATTTCTACGAGGTGTGTAATATTTAGTATTGTCGGAAGTTGACGTATAAAATGCGCTATTTAAAAATTCCGATGTCACGTGAATATGTCAAACGCGAAGAATCGCTTAATATTAAACTCGACGTGTTTGCAAAAATAGACATCTAAATAGACATCTACTGCATAATTTCAAAATGTCGGCGGGTCATCTGGGATAGCACGCTGATATGTTTTAGGAGAATGAGCATTTTATTAATAAATAATTTATCCATCTTCATAATATATTATGAAGAAAATAAAGATAGAGATCGAATATAAACTAATAAAAAAATTTACAAACTGCTTAATGTTTTTTTTTACAATTTTTCAGTTATTTATATAGCAAACATTATTGCTTGTTACTAACAAGAAGTTTGCGCGTCGATTTAAACTGAAATTGCAGAGAGTGAACAACCACCAGCGGCAAAGATATCTCGCGTTCGCCATTAGCGAGCTACACGTTTACACACTTGTATTCGACTTGTATAACGGATCGCGATGCAGGCATTCATTACATACTACACTCACTACCTCCACGTGAACTACCGAAGCGGGAGTCAAGAAACGTTCCGTGACTTGAACACGACCTCCATTAGCCTTTCTCGATCAGATCGCTAATTAGTTGGCATCGGCAGGTGAGTTGCAGCCTCCGCTCCGCGCATTTGCGCTTCCTCTCTCAGCGTGTCTCTTTAGCCTTCGATTGCTTCGACATTCCTCGCAAATATTAAAACTTGAGCGTGTATCAGGATCAGGCCGGAGCGTAGAGAGATGAGACAGATGAGGTGAAATTTGTGAGGAAGAATCAGTGAATTTACACAGTGAATAAAGTGGTTTGCGAGTCAATGTGACGAAAAGGATATTCCAAAGAGAAAAAAAACCTGGAAATTGTTCTATTGCGCTCCATCTTATTTTGTAATATGATATTATATATTACAATAAAATATATTTAAATTTTAAACTGTAAATTATATTTCTCTTTGTAAATTTTATAACATTTTTCCAATTTTGTTTAAGAGCGCAAGAGAAAGAACGATCATGTCAGATTCCTTTCAGAGGGAGGATCCCTTAAAGATTCTCGATCTGATTGACGTAACGATTATCAAGCAGCAATATGACAAGATCTTTTGTATCTTGTGACTTTGCCTCTTTTGAAAACCATCGATCGCCATTCCGTTCTCCGCGAATAAACCGTTAATCGTTTGACGTAACGGCAGAGGCAACGCGGGCGGCTCGGTTCCGCGGCAGAGCAGGTTTCAGGTGGCCGGTGGTCGGTGGTATCGCGAAACAACGTGGAATGGCGAAGAGCAATGGATAACCAGCGCGCAATTAACACAGCAGAAGCCTCCGCTTGATTTTACACGAGCCGCCCGCGGTAACCACCCCGTCCACCTCCTCTTCATCACGATAATCCACCCCCCCTCTATTTCTCTCTCTCTCTTTCTCTCTCCTCTCTCCCTCACCCTCACGGCCCGGGCTCGAGCTCGGCGAATGCGGACGGGAAGCGCGCGGCGCGCATTTAATTTGCAAATGCAGATTGCTTTCCATTTTAATATAAATTGTTCGAAACAAAGGCAGTAATTATGCCGTGCTCCCGCGCTTTCAAAATGGCGGGGCACTCGTTACCGTCTCACTCTCGATCGCGCTCTCCCTCGGTCAAAATTCCCCCCCCCTCTCTCTCTCTCGTTCCTCTCCATAATAGATATTATAGCGTAGAGTGTGTGCGGAAACAAGAACCTGTGCAGGATGAAAACGAAAGAGAAAGCGAATCAATCGGAGCTTGAGTATACGAACGTGCGAGATTTTTGCGTCTTTGCGATGCATCCAAAACATTAGAAAGTATAAAGCGAATTGTGTCAAAATCACAAGATTTGGCGTTTCTTCTTTTATTAAAATAAGAAATGTCGAGATGCTAATAGTTAAAAATAATTCTCATAAACAGAAATATCTATCTATTTCACGAAAGAGATAAAATGTTTTGATTATAATACATATTAACAACATCTATATCTACATCTGCTCTTGGCATTATAGGCATCTAATTATAAAATTAGATGAAGACATTACATTCTTTACATGGCTGTGAAGCACGTGATGTGCTTCATTAATTCTAGTAAAAAAAAACTGAAGTCTTATTATTGCACAATGTGTAACCGAAATTACTTCAAAAGTACAATTTAATCATTACAATTAAATTTGCATAACTTGTAATTTATAATACATATAATACTTATATGTATAAAATTAAATGTCATTATATATATAAGACGGCAAAGACAATTGAATTTCTATTAAATATCGAATATATGTACATTTTGAGACATTCTTATTGAAAGAGTAAGTATATTCGAAATGTTTTAATTAGAAATGCATACGACATTTACCATCATTTGTCGGAAGTTTTTAATTTTAAGTGTTTAACTTTTTGTTAAACTTACGCGAGATGCAATTGAAATTTTTTTCAGTGGAAATTGCTATAAAAGGCAAAACAAATTGCATTGTCGATTCTCAGAATTTAACTTGCAAAACATTTTATGTTATTAAGTAACGACGGAAATTTTCACTAAATAAAGATAAATACTTCTGATGTTATCAAAGAATCGTTGATGGAATATTTCAATTTCTTGCAAAATAATTCAAAGCAAACACAGATGTTCTTGTTGACTATGTACTTTACACATTATTTGAAGAACGAAATTGCCCAGTTGAACATTAGAACACAGCGGGAAGGTTAAGAGAGTACTAGCTCTCGCGAATAGGAGTTTAGAATTTTTCAGACGAAAAATTCTAAATAGTAATTCGTAATTCGGTTAAATGGTGTTTCGAACAAATGACTGGTTGGCTGTCCCATTAAAACGCTCCGAGCGATACGAGGCGGGCCGTCGCGCCGCCGCGCCCGCGCCGCTTTGACGAACCTCACCCTCGATCGCTGTATGTAGTGTATGTGAATGGCGGGGGAATGCCCGCGGGCAGATCAGCGCGGCAAAATTTTCGCTTTGCTCGCTGGCGCATGACGCAATGGGCATACATACATACACACGACACTCGCAATACACAGGCGCACATCTTGCTCGCATCTCGACAGCAGGCCTTGACGCAGATAATAACGTAATTTAGCCGTGTGTATATCTGGGGGAGGTGGACGGCGGTGGCGCGTAATCGCATGAGTTGCTCTGCGTTGATGGTCTATTTGCCGCGTACTAATTCGCGAAAGCCGCGCGCGGCCTCGATTGAAATGCGTCTAGGGATGTTAAATCCGGTCAGGTCAGATAGTTACGTATCACTACTTCGCCGCTGGATATTACGAGCGCGCGCGCGTTTACGTCAATACCTACTTCTCTCATTCTCTTAAAATAAGAAAACACATCCATTTTCAAATTGTTATTTCATACTCTTTTTTTTTCATTATTCACTATTATACATATTTATATAAAATTTAATATAAAAATATTAAGATATCTATTGATCTCATCAGAAGATAAACTATATATCCTTGAAACGACACGTGGATCCGTGTGAGCACGAATGATTAGTAACCAAAAAGTCCTGGGTTTGATCCCAACCTTCATTCTTCATCATATGTCCCATTAAGGGAAGGAAAGAATTAAAAAAAATAATAATAAGATGCTAAAAATTTTGTGTAAAATAACTGAAAAGTAATCGGTTGGAGACCCAGTGCTAAGATTAAATCTTATCCCAAGCACTTAAAAACCCTATAGATATACATCTCTTCCTAGATATTTTTTTACATTTTCCATTACACTTCCATTAAGAATTAGTCGCAGCTCTGTTGTGATATCGCGAGCGGTATGCGTATAGAATCGTTGCGATGCCAGCCAGCGAGACGCTGACGGCCATCGCCGACGGTCGCCAAAGCAGGTAGGTATATAGTACGAAGAACCAGCCGATGGTGGAAGCGTTCGCGAGCGAGCGCGAGGCTTTACGCGGTTGCCATACACGGGGATGGAGTGCGGAGTGTGCATCGCCACCAGTGAATTTGGCCGTAGGATTCGAGATCCTGCCGGCTCGCGAACGATGCACGGCCAACGTTCTCGGCTGCATCGAGTCAAGAGTATTCTGTCCGCTCCATCTGTCTAGCTCTCTCTCTCCCGCCCTCCCTCCCTCTCCCTCTCTCTCTCTCTCTCTCTCTCTCTCTCTCTCTCTCTCTCTCTCCCTCTCTCCCTCTCGCCATCTCTCTGCTTCTCTATCTTCCCGATTTGGGCATATATAGGGATAGAACGAGATAGATAGCGATAGCATTGGACCCAAGAGTGAGTGAGAGGGAGAAGGAATGAGAGAGTGAGAAAGAGAGAGAGAGAGAGAGAGAGAGAGAGAGAGAGAGAGAGAGAGAGAGAGAGAGAGAGAGAGCCAGAGTACCAGCCGAATTCCTAGCATACCGCGGGGCCAACTGGTTAGCGAGCGATTTACGATATTGTAAACCGATGCGACGGCGGCTGCCGTGCCCACCGCCGAACCTCAATCTAATAGTGGCGACTCCAACCTCCGATGCTAGCCAAAGGCACGTCGCGTCGCGTCGTTCTCCCGTGACTCTATAACCCGCGGAAGACTTGTCGCACGCCTTTTTCCGTCTATCAGCATCCATCAACGCAAGCACCGCGATCGCGTCTTCTATCGTCGAATCCCGCTCGAACACAATTCCCTATGAAACAATTGTAAATGAATCCTGAGTGATCCACGGGACGGTCTATCCGGCGAAAACATGGGAAATCTAGTGTGCTTTATTAGAAATGCATGACAAAGGTGCATCCACAATAAACACATAATATTATATGAAATACTACAGCAAAATTCGCGAGACCTTTAATTATGACGGAAAAGGTTAAAATGTAATATGAAATGTAAGATACTGTAAGAGAAGTATAAAGATAAAATTTAATATAATAATTTACATATGTTTACAGTTTACATTATATTTTCAATGTTATTCATACACGGTAATTCATACACAGAAAGAATCGTTTAAAGTATCCAAAAACTTAGCTAGATACAGATTTGAAAATAGTTTTGTTGAACCATTAAAATAATTATATGTAGGACGTTCAAGCTAGTTGTCAAAACTTTTTGCAGCATTATCATCATATACTTGAAAACGTTCTACAAAATTATGTTCAGATCTGTATCTAATTAAATTTCCAGATACTTAAACAAAACAGTTATTCCCGTCATCACGATAAACTGATAAAAAACATTCAATCTTTTGTGCTGCTACTTATGATTAATCTAAAATAAAATAATTCAGAAGACCACAACAAGCTCTGAGTTATATATAAACTATGTATATGGGCATCTACACATGAGCTTGCATTTGAAAAAACTTAGACCATTTGAATTAATTCATAAAACTACGCAAAATTTTTTGCCAATCTACGATGACTGATAAAAAATTGTACGAATCGTGATAATCAAACTTCATACTGGTTTTGATTAAATTTTGCTCGACCAGGTCGAGCATCGAAAATGCGAATATGAAGCTTACATGAATAATGTGCGCGAATTGACACACGGTCGAATCTACATAATGTATCGAGATTCCCGGCATGAACATTCGCGGAAGCTAATATCAAATCGCCCGTTCGCGTGACTGCCGACTGACTTTTGTATTATCGACATAATGTTCGCTGATGTACGATAATGATCGAGAGGTAAACCAAACAATGAGCACGATCGATCCCCGATCATTGGCGTTACGTTGTTACGTGAAGATGTAATTAGAAATTTCGGGAAGGTTCAAAATTGACTAAATCCAATAAACATAATATTCAGTAATTTCTTAACCAATAAAAAGTTTATGGGCAAAAGTCCGACAAGTTCCGAGAAATAATTATATGAGTTTACTTCTCTCATTATTTCTCTCTCCAACTAAAAATTAAAATTACCATTTTATATACACTTGACAGATTGCGTGTTGACATTCGTAGATGATATTTTGACTCCAAAGTAATTTTAACGAGCATACACAAATCTTCGTTATTTCAAAAAGGTAATTGATTTCCTTGAGCATCTGTGGCCTATTTTCCTTCCTGCAGTTAAAAGCCAAGCGATGCATGATTGTGTGCACATGTCGAAAAATCACTCGAATAAACATGCCGCTTTGAGATCGGTGTTCCGCGCACGATACGTTTTTTTGTCGCCTGCGCAGATTGCATATCTGCTCCGCCAATAAACCCATTTTTCTGGCGATATTGTGGAATGAATTGTTTTTCATCACTAAGAATAAAGACTGAAACATCATTTATGATATGACACCGAGGAGAATTATTCGCTATTTTTGATATTGAGATTTTCATTGTGTATCGATATTCACATTTTCAACATTGGCTATGAAAGCTCTTTTCCAAACAAAGATTCATATCATTCTCTCCAATGGCATAATACGACTCCATAAAATTCCATCGTCTACGTCAAAAACACGTGCCGTAAGAGTGCGAATCACAGAGTGGACTCGGTGAATAATTAGAGACGGCGGTGAAAGACGGAGTAAAAGCAAGGCGCGGAGAAACGGTGGAAAAGGCAAAGCGTCAAGCGACAATGAGACGCGAGGGGAGAGATCCGGAAGAGATCTCGCACGGTATACAACACGTGCGCGGCAGGGAAAGGGTCGAAGAGAGAGAAGAGAGAGAGAAAGGGAAAGAGATCGCATACGGTAATCTAGTTGCAAACATAGCTCGGGGTTGGAGCTCGAGTAGCCATGCGGAATAATGATATGTAATCGCGAAACTCTCCTGCAGGATCACGCGTGTGCGTAACGCGAGTGCCTATATAGAGGCGTGAGTTGGGATCCGGAGAATCGTTATAGAACAACCAAACATGCGCGCGCGCACCGCAATAATCAACCTCGGTACCGCGATAATCAACACGAATATAGCCAGTGACATCCAACTTTCGTGTTAATTGCAACTGCGAACACAGCCCGCGATTTCGCAATCGGATCCGTGAATCGCACTTTAACGATTATATTTCTAGATGAGCTTAAAACAATCCGTATCCGATATCGTATCCGTGACTCGATTAAAATAATGGAAGAATCAAGAACCAAGGATTTAGGGTTTTTAAAGAAAATACTAAAACTCTGAGAAGCTTATTTTTAAATTTCAAGATCGTTTCACTCGAATCATTTTATTACCTGCACATTCGTAACTTCGTATACCATTTATTAGAGAGAGCTGATAAATGATGCATTCAGAATATTTTAAAACATATATAGTATGTTACGCGTGAATGTGGGTTATAATATGTATATAACAGATAGATAAGTTCGCTGCAGCGAAAAAGACGACGGAAGAAGTCAACTGAATAAAACTCTGATCACTCTTGATTCAGTCCGATGTTTTAAACTATCAAACATCAGACTGACAATGAAACGAACAGAAACACAGAAGTAAAGTCATCCCGACTAATTGTAAGGCTTGTATAAACTTTCATCATTATTCCCAGATTTTAAATTCAATCTTAATATACATGTTCCATTTATTTCCGCTATAATAAATATAAAAGTGTCATTATAGCACATAGACACGGCTGTCAATAACTCCGCCTTTAGCCACGAAAACGGGGATACGGAATTGCTCGAACGTACAAGACCCGTTCGTTTAACATCCGAGGAGAAATTAGATCCGTGATTAACAAACTAGACACGCAAACGCCGGCCGTCCGGGAGAGCAAAATTCCGCCCGACTCGAAGAGCTACCTACGAAAGCCGACCTAGAAGCGGATTTCCAACATGAGCGTCGAAGCAACTATCAGCCGCGCCTCGTATCGCATTCGTGGCATGTTCCGTTGCGCATAGACGATGCTCGGAAAATTTCTCCGCGAGCCTTGCCCGACCCCGGCCCGAACCGGCTGTATTTTGTCCCTTTGGGACCTCCGAATCTCGCTGTCTATTCGGTATTTCGCGGCACCGTTTGTCCCCTCCTCCCTCGCTCGCTCTCTTTCTCTCTCTCTCTCTCTCTTTCTTTCTCTCGATGCTGACGCTACCCATCCTCGATTCCCGTTCAAACGCGCGTGCACCTGCGACTCGGGTGCAGTCGCATTTTTGCGGTCGGTGCGACCCGTCCCGGGGCCGTAAATATGAGCGTGATTACTTTTAATTCCCTCTATTCGATCCCTGACCGCTCCCGCCCAAGTGCATCCATCCTATTCACAGCATCCAGCTTTACCTCCCGCCTCTTGCCTCTCGCCTCTCCTTCCACATCTGATCTCTCCCGCTGCATCCGTCTGACCGCTAGTTAATCATGTGCGTTGACCGCGTCGCTGATGAATCCGCGTTCGCCATCGATGTCTGTATTATAAGCTTGTCCAAATTCTATTCCATATTAGAATAATTCTAATTTTCATACGTGTATCGTAAAAAGATCGCTTGAGATTCTTCGATGCTAAAGAATTCTCGAGAAGATTGAAAATTGAAAGAAAAGATATATTTGTTTTTAAATGAATATTTTATCTCGACAAAGTATTACATGTTTCTTCCATCAAAATCGAAGAAGTGAAGAAAGAAAACGTGGAAACCTGGCACATTTGGTATATCAATAAATCTCACGTTATAAATAATTAGTATAAGCACGAGATCGTTATTCAAAATAACACATTGCCACGACGGAAATTAAATTTTATAATGCTTTCCATCTGACGAGATGGATATAAAATAATAATACACTTTGCTGGAGTAATAACCTGTGATCTAAGTGCGTTAATTATTATCGCATGTTTCAATGCTCCCCGCTAAACTAACGCGATAACGCCCCGTGAATTAACGCTCTCAAAAGTATAAACAATTACGAGAATGACATTTCCTCGAGGAAATTTATATTCTGCGCAAATTCTCGTAAGATTGCAGGTTGCAAATAAAGTCTCGGCAGCATTTGCGGAGGTTGCGCGCAATCTGAAAATCGTTGGGAAATTCACGGTATACCTACGTGCACCGGCAATGAACTTTCGTGAATTTACGACGACGCATCGGGTTCGATAATTAAGGCCGAGAAAGACAGGCGCGCAGCGACGTTATCTCGCAGTTTGGCCGAACGCCAAAGGAAAGGAGACGCGCGCCAGGAACACGTGCGTGAAGCCACGCCGCTAATCGTGAATCACGCGCTCGAATCGGTTTCACGGGAGCGAAAATTCGCGGAGCCGCGTATATGCCTTCATCACTGCGTAACACGCAGTGACGAACGAACCCGGGATAAATGAACGGGATGCACAAATCGATATCAATCGATAACTCCTGATCTCCAATCATTTTACACGGTGAAGGTATCAATAATTAGAATTATAAAAATTAATTCAGTCACTCCATGTGTATGCATATATTATATGCGTTATTCTTTTTTAAAACAATGTTGATTACATACAATATGTATTTTCCTCGTGATCGATCGTTTCCGCGCCGCGCCGACTTATTTCAGTATCAGCGTAGTCACGATGCATTATATTGTAATGCGGCGAACAGACGTGCACGCAATGACACACGATTACGAGGGCGTAAGGAGGGCCGTTCCGCCGTGATTACGGCGGAAGAAACGTTAACGATCGACCGTAGTGATTCATTTGCTACGCCGCAATCGTTCGAAGAGCATACAATGCGATGGCGTATGCGATTAAATTTAGCCGAGCGAGGATGCATCTCTCATGCAGGATGTTGCCCAGATATATTATGATCGCGATGGCGATTATTAGTAGTGTCGAGTGTGATCGGCCAGATCTGTATGGCAATGTGCGATTATTATGCGCGGCGTGTGTGAAATATTATTACGATCGACACTTTTGCGGAAAGTGATTCATCGTGTGACGATGTTACGCTCTGTAATATACGCGCTTTATCTCCATCCAATTTATTTTGCGTTATTACAAAACGTGACAAACCCGCCGCCACAAAGTGGAAGAAAATCAGCTGTAATGAGCGCTCGTTATTGGGAATTTTGATGAACGCATCGATATTAAAACCTCGTCATTGAACAAATTAATTTATGAACGTATCAGTTTATATGACCCGAGTGCGGCATAACGAGCGCGACGCGATAGATATTTAATCTATTTATCATGTTATTTGTAATACTGAACGCGCGTGATGCAATATCGGTTCCAATAGGATTGGAATTGTTACACGACAATCTTTGAATAAGAATTAATGAGCATGATGCATGTTCTTTTTTTTTTTTTTAAGAGAGTACGATAAAACCTCTTGCGATCAAACTTGCGTCTCCATACATAATTGATTAAGCACCAATTTGTCTCTGAATTTAAACGAGATTGTCAACGATGAAATCATACAGTGTAATCGAATATCGCTGAAGTTAACAAATTTATAAACGTATGTGATGAAGAACTCAGGTTATGAGTGGAAAATGCAATTGTAATCTATATTTACTTCTTAATTCTATCGACAATGAATTAAGCAAAACTCTTCTTTAAAAGTATGCGTTTATTATCTCTTCAGCATTCCCAACGCCACAAATAAAAACGAATTTCCACCAAAAATCCTGCCAAGAAAAGACTCGTCGACAAATTGCCGGTCGATTCATTTTCCAGAGTGTAACGTTTAAAATACAAGAAAATATTTCAAAGAGAGAGAGAGAGAGAGACAGAGAGAGAGAGAGTATCACGACCACATATTTTTATACGCTCCGAAATTTCGAAGACGGAGCTCCTGCGCGCTCTAAACGCGGACACGAGATTTATTTAAAATTCGACGCCGCTCGAGCTCGCGCCAAAGCCAAAGGGACAAAGACGCGCCCCGCTCAAAGGACGCGGACGGAAGCTGCCGCGTGTTAAGGATGGAATTGTAAATCAAGCTGGAGAGATCCTTGATCCTTCGCACAAGTCGCGAGTCGCTCGAATGGCGCAAACCGTACGTATGTACATACGTACGCACACGCACATATATAAGTATCTACTTAGGACTGCTCTTTTTCGCGAATAAATTCACACGAGAGAGAAGACTCCGAGGGGGCTGTCGCGACTTACCTTATCCACGGTGAAATTTAAATTCAAACCGACGTACTGACACATACGTGCACGCGCGCGCGCGTATGTGTGTGTGTGTGTGTGTGTGTACGCACGTCTCCCAGAACCGCTCCGCAGCCTCTTCTCGCGTAGGAGGTCGGCCAAGGTGGGCGGATTGTCGGTCGGCTATCGGAAATATTTTCCAACGCCGAGAATTTATCGGGCGTCTGCCCGGAAATATTTGAAAATTCCTTCGACGACGAGGGGGGTAAAAAGGGAGAAGGGGACAGGAGGAGAAAGGAGAAAGAGAGAGAGAACAGGAGGCGAAACGGAGGCGCTCCCGGAGGGAAGCTACAAAATTTTTCACACCTTAATTAATTCCGCGAGAGGCAGGATTTCCAGGATCACGACGAGGTGAGAGCCTAGCGATCGATAATACGTTCCGCGGCGTTTATTCGCGGCAGCAATAAAGTCACGTCGGCGACAATATAATCCCTTCGCTTTCGTTGCGGATTCTAGTCAGAAATCTAAGCTTAACAAAGTAAAAGGGAAAAAACGAGTCAATTTTCTCTGTAATTTAATTAATTTCTCGTGTATTATTTATATATTTTTTCATTAAAATATCTCCACTAACAAAAATTTATTTCACGCTCTTATACTCTCTCAATCATTAAGAAATTATTGAAGCTCTTTCGATTATCGTTACGTCCTGAAACAATGTCTTGCACGCACCATTTGTCGGATTTTTCGGAAATGACATAAAATCTTCGGAAGAAACTTTGCGAGACTAATCGTCGATTTCCGCGACGTGAAGAGAAACGGGAGGGTCTTGATCGTCACGAACGTATCTCCCGTAATATAAGGGTGGAGGAATAGATTACGACTCTTCACCCTCGACTGTGCTTTTCCGTCGAGAACGGTCGACATCGTCGACATCCCTTATTGCAGAGACCTATGAGTTTATTGCGAACGACCACGTGGCGTGTACAGGGTCGTACCGATTTATGAGTGTGTATATACTATATACATATATATTTGTCGCAGAGACAATTATCTTCACGAGCACCGACATCCGCATCATTTATTCGCGCGCGCTTCGACACTTCCCTTATCCGCGTCGCCAGAGAATTCCGCGATCGGAACGATGAGCGATGCGATCACGATCGAGTCGACGAGAATTTCAATTACTGACGTGCGTCAGTACGAGTGACATAAAAAGTGCTGAAAAACGAAAATTGAACTTCGTTCATAGGATTTAATCATTTTAACCTCCGATAAAAGGAGTCGCCGAACGAATTCGTCGCGTTGCTGCGCGGCGGCGTTTTGCTTTCATTCAAATGCGAGAATAGCAACGAGGCGATGGATCTGAAATCCACAATGAATATTACCAGGTGACAATCCCGAACCATCCTCTTAGAATTACACTTGTTGCTCGGCACTTTCTCGCGATCTACAAAGTCGCTTCCGACGACTGCACTTTTATTGAACGAAAGGCTGAGTATTAAAAGAATTTGCGAAGCAATCTCCAATCTCCGTCGTAAGCTCGAATAATTATTTCGTTATAAGATCGGTTCGTTAAACGCTTACTATTAAGAGACAGAAACAGAGACAAAGATAGAAAGAGGGAAGAAAGCGAACAGTCTTATTTATTCAATCGTCGTTAATCATGATTAACTATTAACGTAAACACCCCCATTTTAGATAATATTAAAGAGTCAATAAATAAAATTGTTTTCATCAAGAAGAAACATATATAATACTAATTTTTTTAATTCAAAATACTATTAATTTAATGAACAATTTTGATTGCCTTGAAATATTATCGACTGTACAAATTGTTCTCAAAAGATTTTATTTTTAAATGAAAAAAAAAACCGTTTAAAAAAGCGATTATTAGATTCAGAGCATTACCTAGTTAAAATTTGAATTTATTAGTTTTTATTAGCAAAAAAATTAAAGCAAATTATGATCCAGCCTCTTCTATAAAAATTTACACACATGTAGGTTTTAAATAAACAGGAAAGGCCCAGCATTTGAAAAAGAGCGTACAATTCGGACTCTATTTGCCGTTATCGTATTTTATTCTGACTTCAATCTTGTGAACCGGTACGTGTGCTCCCACGTGAAGGGTCGAAGATGAATACATAGGGTGGTTTCTGGAATGGCAAATACGTTTTCCGTTCCCCTCCGAGCTATTGGCTCTTATCGCGGTCCCCGACTGGATTGTTTCGCCGGGAAAAAAAGTGGAACAAATTACTATCGTTCGCAACTCTCTTTTTCTCTTACTCTCATCCCCTCATTCGCCACTCTTGCTCCATTTCGTTCCGTTATGGAGCCTACACTTTAGTTAAGGTTTGAAGGGCTCTCCAAAGAAAAGCGACCTCCAAGTTTATCACATGCGATACGTTAATGAAAAAACACGGGACGCAGTGATATCTAGCTAATGTAGCAAGAAAATTTGTCTAGGACGACGAAAGAGAGAGTAATGTATTAAAATAAATATTGTACTCAATGTATAAATCACATTGTCAAATATTTCATCAGACAAGTTTTCCTCCATTAATCTTTGTAGGGAATGAAATGGGGGGGATCTCTCTTCAAAATAGGGATTCTTCCAATTCGCATAAGCATATTCGGCCGGCTTAGAAAAGTTAAGATCCTATATTTTTTAAATTTATTTTTGTGTAGTGTAGTATAAAGTAAAAAGGCCTCGGAAGGATAATAATCGAACAATCGCGAAAGAAACAGGAAGTAAAAAAAAACTCGCGCGTTCATCGATTCATCTCCGACTACACCCTTTTTCTTCCGCCCTCGACTTCTCGCAACGCGCTCCTTCTCCTCGATTTCCACTATTGGCAAAGCGATAACTCGGTACGTCGGCCATAAATCAAACTGCCAGAGTGTTTCACCTAGCCTCTCTCGCGCGGAGGAAGCTTCCTCCTTCTGAGGCAGCTCCTTCATCCTGCAGCAAATGATCCACGACGGTTCGCTTTTTATTTAAAGTCGACGAGCTGCCGGGGAATAAATTCGCGTTCGCAGACAACGCGCGTATCACCTATACGCTTAACTACATACGCATACACCAAGTGCTGCTAAACGCGCTAATTTTAATCGCGGACGTTTTCACAAATCTGAAGTCATATTAGGTGTAAAGCGTACGCAAAGATTGTTAGCGCGTGTCGTATGCGTCTCTGACGATCATTTAATATAATGCAAAATTTAAGGAACAATGTATTTCTCTTAATATTAAATTTTAATAATAATATTTAATTCGACATCTTGTGCTGAATGTTGCTGAATTTAAATTCTATAAAAATATAAAACACTTTTGATATTCCACGATTGTTTTTTTTTGTTATTTAATTGTATCGCAAGTTGAGCTTGTAAAAGGTCTTTCGTTTTTAATTGCGGAAATAATTTTGAAAGCGAGTTTGTGCCGAATCGCGAACGGGATCGAAACGTCTGATTGCAACTGATACTTTTGCGGTCACGTTGCCCATCCCGTGACTATTGCGCTTTAATTACCCTTCCTCCCCCCCCCCCCCCCGATGTCAGCTAATCAGGTTAAGTCCAATATGCCGAGCGTTAATTAATGCGCCACGATGCACCGCGGCGAGTCAAAGTACCGTTCGCCAGTAGCTAATGCCTGCTTTTTCCGCACTGTACACTACACGCCGCACACGCTTCGTAGAGCTGCACTTTGAACTTTGCGAGAACGTTAGCGCGGCATAAATTACCGTTTCCGTTGTAAAAGGCTGTTTCGCGCGAATTCTCCGCGTAACTCGGCGTTATTGCCGTTGTATATATACGAGGTGTACGTACATATACATATATATACATATATATGTGCGTGTGTGTGTACTGTTAAAAAAAATGGAAATCCTAAGAAGAACAGCGGCTCTCTGGCTTTCTCCTCGCGAGCGAGATCCTTCAACGACAAAGAGCAGTAATTTATT
Source organism: Temnothorax nylanderi (assembly GCF_030848795.1). Classification (NCBI taxonomy): domain Eukaryota; kingdom Metazoa; phylum Arthropoda; class Insecta; order Hymenoptera; family Formicidae; genus Temnothorax; species Temnothorax nylanderi. Next base: position 306,122 of record NW_027249194.1, on the reverse strand, counting down.
ATAAAATAATAATAACATCGCTCACAGCAAGTGAAAATGTTTCGAATTTTGCACGACAAAATCCTCACGTCGAGTTTTCCCCTCCAAGATGTATTTTTTTTTTACAATCCGTCACATCGCGAGGCAAAGATAAGTGCTACATTGTATCACGCATTTTCATGACGCGGAAGCGACTCTCTCGCATGAGCACCACTGAAATGTACTCTTCGCTGGTGTCGGAGAGGAGAGCGGAGAAAATGAGCGAGACCGAGGGGAGAGAACGCGAGAGGGTACGAGAGGGGGAGTAAAGGGGCACGCGGCGAGGAGTGACGGACGCTCGGCAACGAGGTAGGGGGATAGTTTAGGTTTAGGTTGGGATGCGCCCGGCCAAGCCAGGCCAGGAAATGCACTTGACGCTGCGTCGTCGCGAAGGATGAGTCATCGGAGATACGGAAAACCGGTTCGCCTCGGCTATAAAGACCCCGGCCGGCTCACTCTCTGCGCCTCTTCGCTCTCAACGCCGCGCGCCGGTGTCTTTTCAGCCACTCTTTCTTCCCCGTGTTACCACTCCCCCCCCCCACCCTCGCCCTGCCTCCTCTCACTCTGCTGTCCCTTCTCTCACCACAGTCAGCACTTTTCTATCTGTTCTCTCTTTGCCTATCTTTTTCCCTTCGTGTCCTTCTCCGCCTGCTGTACCGAGACCTCGCAGGATCAACCGTGGTATACTCGGCACTCTCAATCGTCACTTTGTCGCGCTTTTCGATACCAAGTATCTGATAAAATAGTTGCCGATAATTAAGATGAAATCCTCGGGAAGATATCACGTCGACTTTTCAGAATATGACCTTGCGGAAAGTTAAAACAGATTGAAAATAGAAACTAATGATTTTTTATGTCACAATAAAACGGTGGTATTTTTTAATTAAAGACTACGTAATGTGTGTAATAACGCTATTTTTGGCTTGCAGCAACGTCTTTCCGTGATAAATTTCACACCTCTCATAAATTTAACATTTTTTAGTAATTGGACACAAATTCTTTTTCCAGAAAAAGTATTACGTATATTATATGCACATGTTTGATTGCTTGATACGTACGCACTCACATACCAAAAAACACCTTGCTATTAAAATAAGTTCAACAAAATCACCTAACAGAATATGATTCACAAAGAACATCGAAATACATGTATTTGACATTAAACAATGTCAAATCCGCGCTGTTAAAAAAAAAAGAATAAAAACATTATCTGGCTTTCCGCAGTCGCGCACCTGTTGTCAATAAACAACAAATATCGCACCGGTGAATTATTGGCTTTTCCTAAGTCCTTTGGTCGGGATTTGAAATTGATATCTGTCGAAAACAAAACTACCGCAATTTCAACACGCGAAACAACTTTTACATCTGGGACCTGAAATATACAGTTAGATCGTGATGTCACATTACACCTATTATCGTCATAATAATCTCGTTTTCACGCACACGATTTAATATGATTTATATAGCCGTGAAATGTGATCCCGATCGAGGGAGGCACGCTCTATAGCATCACAATAGACGTGATTTAGTCAGAAATAGAAGGAGACATGGACTTTAACCGATTTCCAAGTGAGACAACAACAGGTAAGACAGGTACGAGCCGACCGATCGGCGCCGTACATTTGTATCGCATTGTTTCACGTAGCCGAACGAGATACGCATTTGTCCGAGCTCGGCTTTTATAAAAGTGAAAGATACGCATTTTTACGTGACAAATCGGAGCAAAACGACCGAAATCACACTCGTTGGATTGTACGACAAAGAATTCGAGCGACTGCGAAAAAATTTTCCGTGCGATACGAAAACGAGGGCGATATACGATACAAGAGATGACGATACGCGTAACAAAGGACGCAGGTGAAGAACATTCCAGTTACATTTCGCATTTTATGATAGTTCTCCCGAGAGGACTCTATACCTTATAAAAGAAAGAAAGTAACAAATCGGAGTAGTGAAATTAAATTCACTACTTTTCGCACGTGCGGCGCATTCTGACATGACCGCAAATTATAGGTTTCTATAAAGTGCTGCAATAAATTTTCAGAGTTTTAAACATTTCACTCTCTTTATACTTCGGAAAATGAAGGAAATACGAATGCGAAGTTGCTTCAACGTGCGACATCGTCACGTATGACTCATAAGCCACGTAATATATCAATGTCTATCCAACATGACTCATATATAACGGAAATGAATTCCAAATTTAAATACAGCAACGATTTAGTGATTAGTAATTGACATAGCAATAAGAATAATTGACAATTAATTGATATATTTTGAATGTATTCTCAGAACAGAATCTCCCGAAAAAAGATTACAGTGATGTTTGAAACGTTCTTATTTAACCGCGCGGTCCTCGCTTCTCTTTTTTCGAATACTTTCCGCGAGGAAATTCATAAGCGTACGTGAAACACGGTAAATGGACAGCGGGGAGGAACAACACGTGGAACAGAGAAAGTAGAGAGGAGCGCGTTACGAGCCGCTGCAAGCGTGTATATAATGCGCTTAACCGCGGTAACTCTAACTGCAATCTGCAAGTGTCTTACTTTGTAATCGGTCGCCTCTTTCCCTCATTGTCAGCCGTATCGTTGCACCACCGTTGTACGTGGCTTTATGCAAATTTCACGTGTCCCATTATCTACGCACACCTTCGCGCACGACGCGTCAGTGCAACATACGTGAAAACGTTAACATGCAACTTTGCTAATGGACTCGAAAGACAACGCTTATAAGATCGCTCCAAAGTGAAGATTATTGAATTACATTCCCGCAACTTAACTGCAACAATTTTTCAATACAATAGTTGCTTTCCATTTACATCAAAACTCAGATAATTCTCACTTGTGATGTCATTCTGTCTTTATTATTCATTAATTCCCAAAAAGGATAGAACGACGTCACAAGTGAGAATTATCTGAGTTTTGATGTAAATGGAAAGCACCTAATGAATCGTTGAAAAAACATCCGTTGCAATGTTCGCGGAATTGCAGTTCGAAAACATCTAATGCAAAGAGTCAGATTTTTAAAAAATAGATTCCTCTTCGCGATTATTTTTCGACGCGCTTTCTTTTATATATGAAAGCAACATCTCCGCTTTCCATTTTATTCAATTTATAAAGTACTATGGTTCAATTTATGAAGTATCATAGTTCAATTTACAAAGTATCATAGTTCGATTTATAAAGTATCATATAGTTCAATTTATAAACTATCCGCCTCAAGGCCTGTTTCGAGCACAGATCGTCACGATCTCCGGTTTAATGACATTTGCAAGGGCCGGGAAAAAGGTCAAGATGCACCATAGCAATCGCGTCTCTCTCTCTCTCTCTCTCTCTCTCCCTCCCTCCCTCTCTCCCTCCCTCCCTCCCCTTACACCCTCTCTGTCTATCGCGAAGAGATTTGCCATGGTTCTTCGGAATGAGCTCTTTTCCTTGCTTCGTCATCGGCAAATCAGTGCGCAGAGAGTACATCGTCCGCGTCGTCAGGAGCGTATTAGAAGCATCGGGACGAGCGGCGATTTGTCCGGAGAACAATAGAAGGTCAGTGCATTTCAGGACGTTGCGCGATGAGTGCCGGGCAACACACAGAGATAAAAAGAGAGACACACGCACGTACGTTCGCCGGTTACGACGTTTATGCAATCAGGTGCAGGCCATCGCCATCACACTAGGGAGAAAGGACTCTTGCACTTGGAGCTATTCACGTCGTTGCTACCGCATGGCGGCGGATTTCTTCTTGCGTGTGCCGCAGCAGTGATATTTCACGACAACGGTCGTAATAACTTTCGATGGTATTTCATGCATTTTCTAAACACGCCCCCAGGTTCCCTCCGTCCACCCGCGCGAACGAGCGCGATAACGATCGGAGAGCCGCAGGCCGCAGCGCGCGCTCTTCTATGAAACGATAATTCTTTGCGGAAAATATCTTATCTGCAATTTTCTCTCCGTATGTAATACGCCGGTCGACACGCTACTCCGAGAATCGTTGATCAGATAAATCAAGATGCGCGATGAATAATTATCTAATAACTGACGGCACCGGGCACGTGATACGATACGAGCCGTGAGAAAAACTAATTGGCAAATAAGAGAGGTTGTATTTCTACATTATATGTAATCAAAGCGTGTTGCGCGCGCGTTTGTTAATTAATCGAATGTACAATATTACTCAAGAAATTGCCCCATGCAGGTCAATTCACTTCATAACAAGGAATTACGTTTTCTCCAATCGCACGATAATTTATACTCCGATACCGACAAAAAGCAAACACAATGATGGCAGTAAAAAGCAAGAACCAGCGAAGACTCGTTCGCGGATAGAATTGCAACATCAGCCAGCTAGCAGCTGTATCTCGGTGAGATGGAAGTAGGAAAGCGATGAAAACTGCGCGAGCCACTTCGTCTCTCAGTTCGCAATCTCCCAAAGGTTTATCCCTCTTTCACTTTATCTTTTGCGTATGTGGGTACTTGTACTTGAAGACGTCTTATTTTGTGGGCTCTTGCGAGGCGGAAAGAGACAAGAGAGGAAGAGAGAGTAAGATTGGATCGGAAATAGACGAGGAAAAGCGCAGAGAGAGAGAGCCTTCGAGTGCAGGCGGCGCGAAACGGTTTTGTCTCCGATCGGGAGACAAAACAGCGACTATTTCTGGTGGCATGGCGGTTCACCTACCGGTAGTGCTTTCGAAGAACAACGTCATCGCGTCGCCGCGCCGTCATAAACAATTATTGCCCATTTGAATCGAACAGTCTCCAAACGAGAGCGACTGAAATTTACTGGAGCCACAGATATTTCGACGAGCTTAAATTTTGTTGCTGGTAAAAGCCGCACATCATTATTCATCCGAATCAAATGGTCTTTGGAAACGAGTAATTGAGGCTCATTGAAGCCGCTAATATAATTTCAATGAGTTCAGATTTTGATATTATATGTGGAGATACGCAGATAATGTCTACGGCTTATTCACAATATGAAGATTACTATTACGCAACGAAATTATATTAGAAAGTATATTTAGAAAGTATAATCCTAAATTTGACAATACCGCGCGTACGTATAATCTTACAATTTATTATAACGATTTAAAGCGTCTATCGACGTTTATCTCGTGATTTACTATCATGATTACTTTTAACTTCGTGTCTAGTAAAATTTAGAAAAATGATTTTAAAAAATAATTAAATTTTCTACTACATTTAGGAGGTTTATATTTTCTTTGTGCTTTTCATCGTAATCTAAAGTGCACTTTTCTACTAAGTAGCTGAGTTAACATTTCAATCGATAATAACCCATTAGTGACTGCACTTTCACTACTTAACAGTTTTATATCCTTTATCGAAATTGCCACATCATAAATATATAAATTAATTGCTCTGCCATATATTTAACAATGTGCGACACGAGGACGTGACGTATTTAGAATCCAAATAAAGCTGAAACGATCTACGACGAGTATCATGATAAAGTCATGATGCTAAAATATCTTGTCTAGACTGGAACACCTGGGACTTTAATGTGCAATTAAATGTGTTTCTCCGAGAAGAAATTATCCCACGAGAGAGTTGAACTATAAAATGATATCAGTGCGCGATTGTCCTGAAACTTTTAGCCGTCTAAACGATCGTTCGGGGACGAATCTCGGCAATGTACGGTACAATCCTGGAAAGGACCTGTACAAGCCGTAAACCACGGTAAAGTCGAACCCGGCCCCCGGCACGTCTTCTACCTGCGGACGTTTCTGGTGATTTATAACAGTGCTGATACACGATATCTCGTTTTCAGTAACGTGCGCACATGCACGCCTGGAAAGTACAATAGATGCCTCCGGGCATTAAAAAACGAAAAGAAGATTAGTCAGAAAGGACTGTATACGGAAAGATTATAAGGATTGCCATTGAGCTATGCTTAAGTAAACGATGACGTGGCCTATATGGTAGGATTGACCTTCGAACAGGTCCCTAATCATGGGCGTTAGAAAGCTTTTTTTCTTTAAGGTAAGGAACGAGATAGAATTGTATAAGTTCAGTAAGATAGAATTGTGAATATTATAGATACGCGCAATTATATATATATTTCCGGCTGTAGCTGTACAAGTCTTAATGAGTCATCAGAAATCCAATTTTTTGACTATGGATTTTATTTTTTTCATGATACGTAATAGGCAGTTCTGATACTTATAACTTCGATGTAAGTACCTAAGTAAAGTAAATATGTACTTATGCAAAATAACTTTATCTCCCATGTTACTTTCGCTAATTTTTCATTAAAAATTTTCACGGTTATTCGAGTTATTTTATTTCATGATAAACTTAAACCTATTCTCAAAAATGTATCCAACCATTTATAATTCTATTTAATATGCAATAAAATAAAAGTTATACGTTATACAAGCGGTTTTTAATATATACTACAAAGCCATTTATTTTCCACAGCATTATATATCTTTAATAACATGTATCAAATTTAATCTTTACATTTTACATCACGCATCAAAATAACCAAAATTAATCACGATAATCTTTGTGAGCCATGTGAGTTGTCACATGATTCCCGCGCTGACGTTACTCTCACAGCACAAAGCGAGCCAAGCAAAAGAATCCCTCAGAATCGCGGAAAAGGAGCAACAATGAATTTAATTTAATACGGCTTTTTTGTAATTTAAAACATGTGTTTCAGAATTTGTGAACAATCTTCCACATTTACTGAATATCTATGAATATACGTATAAGCACATATTGAAAAGAATCAATTTTAGAAGGATTATTATCATCTAATTTTTAATCTTTAACTAATCAGTTAAGCTTACAAAAAACTTTCGACCTAGCGTTTCTATTTCTTTGTAATTTCTTGATTATGTTTATCAATTAGACTAACAAATTCAAATGGTGAAACATGTTCTACTGGCTTTAATCAAAACTCGTGCTTTGATCGGTATGAAGGAAACAGAAACAGGTACTTATCGACATTAAGAACACTTGGATAAAACGTATAAATTTTATAAACGGAATGCGGTTCCGCATACATCGATCCGGAATAGAAGGTAGAACAATTAAAGCTCTCATAACGACGTCAATGCAATTATGTGCACATCATGCGAAAGAAAATGCTGTCGGACCAATCATATAAATCTTGAAGAGTTTACGGGATAATGATTCTCAAAGTTCGTTGTCCGTTGATCAAACGAACTTTTTCTACATTTACACTAGACCAGGTGTCCCTGAACAATAACATTTTCTCTCAATGATGCAAATACGTAAGATAAGAGAATTGAAATTAATTCACTAATTTAATTCTAATATTTAAATATATATATTCATATAAAGATGATCGGAAAAAGCTATACTTTTCTCTAATAATGACCGAATCGTAATTAATTATATAAAAAAATCAATTAAAGACGAAACTCATAAAATCCACATTTTCCAAATAGAATGATTATAATAATATTAAATATTAATGCAGCCCGTGCAAGAAGAATACAATCATATTGGGAAACAATTGTCATATTCTCGCTTTAAACTTTTAATTATTAGCGAGCAGACGTAGAGTTTTTGTGTAAAAGTTTATTTTTGAAGTGTGTTTCGATGATATTCGCGAATAATCGCGGGAGAAGGGAGATATGCGAGATGTGCCTTATCCATTGTTTCGCGCAATCTCGCGATCTCGCGATCATCGAGCGCGCGAACCGATAAATCAAGATCCCGAAATGACTCGTAAAAGCCTGGAGCCTGGGGGCCGCGGTTCACGAGCCGGCGGCTCGCACTTCGGTACGGTGCGGTGCGGTGCGGTGCGGTGCGGTGCGGTGCGGGTTTACAAATACGCGAATCAATTCCGGCTTTATCGTTCCGACCGGCGCGGGCGGCGGCGATTGGCCGATCGTTCCCGTCGCGAAACGCGGCGCGTGTGTACACGCGACGCGCACACGCATATGAGTACACGCGAGCACACGGCTCACGCTCGTCGATTAAATATTCCCGATGCATATCGCGATAATAATTCAGTTGCCACCGTCGCTCTCTTCGACCGAACGCGGCACGGTATCCACACCGGCAAAATACGAACACGGGACGTTTCCGCGCTATTACGCAGATTAGAAGAGTCGTGGATTCATGGCGTCAGCCGAAACGCAGATATTTGTGGGTCAATAATGTTAGTACTAATGTCAAAAAAATGATTTTTACGTGATTAGGATCTGAAAACAGCGCAAAGAAACGCGTCTCGAGATTTTCAAGAAAAAATTATAGTGTTAGTTTGATTTAGTTTGAGATTTGCATTGCGAGATTTGAAAGAATTAAAAAATCATTTTTTTTTAAGAATTCTATAAAGAGATGTAAATATTACCGTTTGTAGAGAAACTAATACTAATAGTAGAAAGTAGAAGATGCGTTTAGTTTAGATAACTTTGTTAAATATTACAAATTATCAAAGGCAATATTTGAGACTGATATATCTTCTGCTAAATTATATTTAGTAAAAGATTGTTTAACTTCTATTTGCATTTTGTATTTTATGTGATCATATGATAACAGTCCCATTAGATTAGAGAATTGTATATAGTTAGGTATTTATCTAATGACTAAAGAAATGTCTAAAATAATTCGCTACAGTATTTGAAATTAAGAATTTGAAATATATTAATCTGTTGACTTTATAATGTTTCGCCGAAAAACAATATCTTCTCGTTAAATCAAATATACGAACAGGCTCTTTTATAAACGCAAAAATATCTCTCTAAAAGATATATTTATTATTCCATTTATATTCCGGTTAAATCTGGGTATCTTGCGACATATCAGATTTTTGACGCCACGTAAGTTAACGTAAAATTCAGAATTTCTCTGAATTCTCGCGCGCTTTAACGCTTCGGGGCAGGAAACGTCACGGTATTTACATGGCTATCAAATCGGCACGTTGAAAAACATCGCCGCTGATACCTACAACGCGAGCCTCGCGATTCGAGTCGCTACGATTTCGGATAAGAATCGCGCCGTAAAGCAACCGACGACGCAACGTTTCCCCGATGTGATTTAAGGTGCGAATTTTAACCACAAAAACGTAATTAGAGGACGAGCGTTAATTTTTTTACACGACTATCTACCCGTGTAACGATCACGGTCTGGCGATTACGTGTGACTTCTGCAAGTGTCTTATACGATCGAGTGTCTTTCGACACAGAAATGCGCACAAACATACATACACAAGTACACCCCACAGAACCGGAAACGTGAATAGACCAGAGACGAATACGACTTTCCAGGGCCGCAGCTAATAAATCTTTTCCAACTGAAGAAGATTCAAACACAAGAAAGGATTAAATTTGTTCTGTAATATGTAACTATACAAAAAGTCACTAAATATTTCTAAACAAAATTATTTCCTTGACAAGTATTCAGAATTTCTAAGTTAATTTTATTAACTTACAGAGAATGCGTCAAAATACTTGGTGAACGATAATAGCACGGAAATATTCATTATCGGATTTTGAGACAATACTTTTGCTACGTTGAAACTGAAGATAATATCACATAGTGGTAAGTGTATAAAATTAATTTGGAGTAACAAAATCGTAATTCAATCCCTCGTTTTCCAATCCGCGCATGTAACGTCAAAAAAATTGGAAAATTGAGAAAAGAAATAGCATTCGACAGTTCGATTTATCGCGAAAAAAGTATTATTTTAAGATGCGAAAGGAATTACTGCCGGTCATTATAAAAGTTTTTCGCTGCACCTTTTAAATCCGTCTCTGGGACGGTCTCGCGGCACGCAAGGCTACGCGGGGAGAGCCGACAAAGGTGTCTTATCGCGGCTAATTTATATTTTAAGACTTACTACCGCGCCGTCGTACGAGGAACGCGAAAAGTCTCGCGAAACTCGGCAAATAAATTCCTCGCGCGGCCGCGCTTTCGCGTTTGCTCGCGCGTGGGAGAGATTTATCAAAATTCCAGGCAACAATAAAAGAAGAGAGTCACCGAGGGGCGAGAGTGCGTTTTCATAATCGCCGCGAGGTGCGTCGGAGCGCAACGCGAAATTCAAGAACGTGGGAGAGAACATGCCGTAGGTCTCTTATCGAATTGTAAACGTTTAGCGTTCGTTAACGGAGAAAACGTGACCGCGATGCGATACGTACAAATTGGAGGAGCGTCGCCATGGATAGGGAAGGCGACGCGTTATCGCGCCGGTCACCGCGTAGAACAGTAATGACGGCATTAGCAATAATTATCGTCACGAGTTTATTATTCGGTTAAGGCTCGTGCATCCGTCCGTTTGAAATATTTATTGTCGTCCTTCGTGATAAGAAGAGCGCACACAAGAATGTCGCACGCCAATCAAATATTCTTCTTAAAGACGCATTATTCTAAAAAAAAATCTCTCACGTTCTTTTGCGCTACCTATTTAAGGATGTTTTTTATTTGGAATAGATTTTTTCTCTAACCTTTTTTCGATGGTGTGATTTATACATCATATGTGACATCACGAGGGAATAAAGGGCCAACAAAACGAGCTAAATTAAGATATTATATTAAAAATAAAATTTTATGCATAATGAATTGGTTAAACGGTAAACGTTTCGACTTCGTTTAGTCTTCCTCAGTACTAAAATAATAAAATTAATGATAATAATAAAGTAATTCGTCTACCATAAAGTTCCCGCACGATTGTAACGAATAATAAATAACATATAAATTAAACTTAAATAATTACAATGAGATAACATATACCTAAGGTCACATAAGAGGCTAAGACAATGGCAAAAAACATAGTCCTTTTTATAAAAATTGAAATAATTCCGAGTAGTAAAATTATGTTAGTCATTAGTTAAAAATAAAATTACGGTTCTTTTCCCCCTTATTCGGCGTTAGGAAGCGGGAATAAGATGGTCCAATGTGTCCAGCGAGATGTCACGTGAAAAGTTCGAGTCATTGATGAAAAAGAGTAGTTGAAATGGTTCAAAGTGTGAAAAGAAAGAAATATCTCATTGCCAAGGTTAATTGAATTTATGAAATAACAAATTATAAAGAAAGTATGGTTTCCAACTAATTGACTTTAGCCTCCTACCGCTACGAAGTCAAAGCGTAGACAAATGTGACATATTACTCTCATAACATAGATACATGGAGCACTTCTTATCGTAAGAATATCGACAGCGCGTTAAAAAAATCACCTTGAAATTATTCCGAAGCGTCCGTAGGTGAAAGGAAATGCGTGGGAGATGAACCCTCGTGTAAAGATTTAATCGGCCTCGTGCAAATTGTATTACGAAAGAGGCGGGTATTGGGAACACAAAAGATGCGCGTGTGTATAACGCTGAGTCTTTTCATCGTCGAACTAAAAAATTATCTTCCTCGCATCTTCCAGCTTTCCCGTGCAGAGCGCCTTTGCGCAATTCGCCCAAGTTGCGATATAAATCATAGCCTCGAATCGCGTAGGCTGGCAGCAGGAACGCACGCGCGCGGCACTTTGAATGCACAACTGCATTTTGCGGGGTTTTTCTACCCGGTGCCTACGATTTACGTAATGACGACCCGAACAAAAATACATATGCCACTCTGTCCGAGCGGCGTGAATAATGCCCTCAAACAAGGAACGCGGAATGAATTAGTCCGTGAAACAATAAATTAGCGGATAACACAGCTAACGAGTTCCTAGTGGAGAAATGTTACGGAGGAGGAACGAGCTTATCGTTTGATTCTTTGTAAGTTCTCTGGAGTAAATGTCTCCTCGCGAAATATGCGAAATATGTACAAAAGTATTATTGCCTTTTTAAAACATACATGTACATAGGTATATCAAATCTAAAATTAATCGTTTCGCATCTCAGCGATTAAAAACAAATAAACATAATATATCACGGTTTTAATGGTTTTCTCTCGAGTTTCTGCTGTATAGAGAATAATACGTGTCGAAAAGGATATTAACCACGTTGTTGGTTATCGAGAAGAGAGTGCGAATACGCAAAAAATCGATCACAGATTACGATTAAAAATGAACGTTACCGCGTATCCGCTCACCGCGCGGTATTTAGTTATAAAAAATGCAAGTCAATAATTCCGCGGGAAACTAGAAAACGGCGAGAGAGAGAGAGAGAGAGAGAGAGAGAGAGAGAGAGAGAGAGAGAGAGAGAGAGGCAAAAAGACTAGGAGAGGCAAGAAGATTAAAATGGTATATCTACGAGCAGCCTGACGAGAGCCGGTAAACGCGATTATTATGCATACGTAACCTACCGGGGAGCGCGCCCATCGAACGCATACGCAATGCCGCTCACATATACGCACACACGATGATGAAACAGGCCGGAAAATGTGATGCACTTACCTGAAACAAAAAAGAAAGAAATTCTAGATTAACATTGACATTCAGATTATACCTTATTTATAATTTATAGAATTAGCGACAATCGCACGTGCATCGCGCATAACTTGCTTATACATACATATATTTTAATACTGTGTTTTATATACATGTAAAATAATATAAAATAATAAATATGTCACTCCCGAGAGTATCCCTACTTTTGCTTTTATACATAAAACTCATTCAAAAGTACGAAAATTAAAAAATAAAAACGTACACAATTAAAGAATATATTCGATTATTTATGTAATCTACCACGTTTGTAAATCCTGCATCTATATTTTCGGAGCAGATATTATAAATTAAAGTAGCCAGCCGTGATGCAAGATTTCGCTAGATCCTTAAACACTGTTCCTTAACCGTTCCTTAAATGTTTCTAGTGACTAATCGTGTTATCCCAGAACATACTACATGCCTTCGATCTCTAAGTAAAGACGATCGATTGCGTGCTGTAGGGAGAGGCTTCTCGAGAAACCCCTCCTCGTGATCGATTAATGAAAGAAACTGCCAATTCGGAACGATGTAACTCGCGCCTTATTTCCGTTACTTCACGTAAACGCTTACACTTTGGCTGCTGGCCAGAACATCGAGACTCTGCTCCATATCGAATCGAAATGTGTGTGCGTGCGTGCGCGCGCGTGATCGGATCTATTCTTTCTTCCTCTTATCGCAGCTAATATATCTCAACTAACTGATCACTTATAATCGCCATGGGAGGAAAGGAAACTTAATTACACAGTAATTGTGCAAGTACCGCGAAAAATTTTGTCAACAAACAAAAGTTTTTTTTTCATCTGTGTCGGAAAGTATTTACCCGCTATTATGGTTTTGCAGCAATACATTCTATGCATATAAACACAGCAAAAATTAATAATAAATTCGGAGTAATCAGGACATAAATATTTGTTGATATATGATAATATATCTGTTAAATAGACAATGATAACCTGATATATTAAAATTTGCTTTTTAATTAAAAGATATGCAAAGTTTTCTCGCCCTCTCTCGTTGCTCTCTTTATCTATTTAGTTTTAGCGTACCTTACAAAGAACACCTCGTATACGTAAATCACTTGGTTGTGTTTTATATGTATATATTATAATTTTTGCTCTAAAATAACAGGTAAAATAATTTTGCATAAGATAAGGGTGAATTAGAAAAAATGTACATTTATTGACTTGATATCAGCTTTCGATACTCTCGAAATCTATGAATAAAATACTCCAAAAATTAAAAATGTTTATCCAGCGATTCGTACAGGTAGCAAATACGATAAATTGTGCAATCTTGTTGTGTCAAGCATCGGGAGGTGTACGAAGGATTACGAAATCACATTAATTTATTACGCTCGCTATTTATTTTGTAAATAAATTCAACAAACGAGCATCGTTATCGTGGCCCTGTGTGACCCGATGATTCTTATATTATATTGCATAATGAATGAGCAGATAATATGTAAAGCGTCAAGAATAATATATATAAAATTAACTCACAAATAAAAATTAATATTAAAAGATATTCAAATTTCTTCGTACATATCTTTCGGAATAAAATCAAGTAGCGTATTACCAATTTGATAAGATCAAAAAATAGTGTAATTTTAAGTTCTTTTCGTAATATTATGTCACATGTTTTAAATTACATTGTTTTATTATTACAAAATTTCGCGAGAAATTGTGTTGTGGTTCCTTTAAACATATATCAATAAAGACATTAGTTCCACTTTGGTCACAATTCCAAGGCTTTCGACCAATCGACCTTTTTCTTTCCGGAATTGAAAAGAGACAGAGAGAATCCGGGAAAGCTCAGTTAATTTTACCTAATGTTTGTAGACGCGACCTTAAATTATTCTCGGCGCTTCAACCCACAGACACGCGGCGTGTTCTGCGCGCTCGGAGATCGTTTGGCGAATATAAACGAACAATTTTTGGATCGCGACAGCGTCACGCGATTGTTCGCGATCGAGCGATCATACATCGTACGTTCGCGAACGAGGGACAGCTGCAGCGAGGATACATTCCGTCTTGCGATTCACGCGCGGAGGTAGGCGGACGTGGGCGTGCGCGTGTGTACCCGTCCGTCGATTTAAATATTTAATTCCGCTTTAAACGCCGGCGGAGCGGCATAGGCATCGCCGCCATTATTCGCGAGTAATAATTCCCGCCGCGCCGGTTGGGTAAACGCGGCAACGGAAAAATTAGCCGCTCGTGAATCATCCGTCGGTACCGCGAATCGCTCCCCTGAATTTTTAGCGGCAACGCGCGAAAAGATGGAGGAAAGTTCCGTGTAATCGATGAATAATTGAGACTGTCCCGCGCGAATTCTATTAAAACGCGCAAGGAAAAATTCCGAGGTGAAATTCGATCAAGCTAGGTCGACAATTGATTGTGAGTCGTATTTCGTCGAATGAAAGTAATATAACTTTGTGGGAAGAGAAGAAAGATTCGATCGTGATTCATAAAAGTATCGCAAATCAAACGAAAATAAATCCTGAGTTATCGTACATGTCAGAAACTTTTCTATTATCCTGGACATACATTAGACGGATAGATTTTCTAAGAGCCTAACTTCTCGCGGTGATAAACGTAATAGCTGACGCTGCGGTCGCCATCCACGTGGAGGACGAGATTGACCGCTCACACCAGAATTTTACAATTTCCTACGAGAGGATCCATCATGACCGTCCTGATCTTTTATAATCGTCACCAAGTAGATATCGAGTCGTCGAAACGTTTTCACGTTGCTCGGCGGATAATTGAAATTGCACGGGAGCCAAGAAACCGAGAGCCTACGTCGAGCAGACAGAAGGCGAAAGATACACCAGGAGTCGTTTCCACCACCCCGCGCTGCTGCTGCTGCTGCTGCTGCTGCTGCTGGTACTTAAACCACTTGCCAAAGTTCCCCACCATTGCGGAAACTCATTCATGGATCACGACCGTTTGCTCGTGCTCTTATTGAGCCGACGACGACGTAACGCGCAGAAATATCGCTTGGCGATATACGTCAGCCGTATCAAACGGCGCAATCACGGCAGGTTCAAATCTGATGGGTTGTCGATACTCTTACGCGTTTAACATCTCGAAGAAAAATTCATTACTCACAGTACCAGTATCATATAAACGAGGGAAAGAAACTTTCTGAAAGATATAATAAATCGACAAAAAGCAGTATAAATAATTAATTAATACGCAGTGTATAAAAATAAGAGCGTATATGCCAGTAAATTATCGAATAAAATATACCGTTAGACCAGTCAATTTCTCTGGTGAATAACTCAGATACCAATTAAATCTTTAATTTTCGAATACCTTTAGCATTTTCCTTGTTATTCTATTTTCTTTATTATTCAAACGAGATCGCTTGAGAAAATACATCGTGTTTTTCTCCTCATTGGTTCACATGATTTGAGGAGAGAAAAGACGCGACGCGAGAATATTTACTCGATTCCCCATGCAAAATTGCTTCTTCAAGAGAATACGAGCTATAATTACGTGGGCACTACGCGTAAGTCTCGGGGAGACCTTAAGGCTGAACGGATCTGCTTTTATTTTGACAGCAAGCATTCTGCTCGCGCATAAAACCGCGCGACGTCAAGCCGCTGCCTTTCAGTTGGAAGGCGCACTCGACTATTTTAGCCGCGAAATAACTCAGTCGAGGGTTCAGTCGGGAGAGTCGCGAGGCACATAGGGCGAGGAAACGAGGAGGGGAGAGGGGGAAAGAGAAGGAGGGAGAGAGAGAGAGAGAGAGAGAGAGAGAGAGAGAGGACACAGAAGAGTGAAAGGGGGTAGGCAGTGAGCGCGCCATGATATGTAGGTCCTAAAGATAGAGCGCCCGAAACAACCATAAACCTTTTTATTTCACTCGCCGACGTGCGTTTCTGCAGAGACCTGCACGCCCCATGTTTGCCGGCGTCTGCTTTTCCTCTTTTTCTCTTCCCCTTCTTTTTTGCAATAAAAAAACCCATCAGAGATTATGCTCTTACCGGCAGCGTCATCGTAGTGCGCTATACTATAATTCGTCGCATTTCGTAATTTCGTCCGCACTCTCCTGTCCTATGCGCGCTCTTCTCTTCGTAAATCCCCTCTTTCCAGATGGAGCAATTAGCGTTACAACTTAACGGCGGCCTCGAACGTGACTTCAATTACGAGCAAGTTATGAGATTATTCGATTCCGCTCGCCGAGCGATACTCAGAGAAGGCCATTTATACATCGCTAATTGCTGTTCGTTATATTAACAAAAACTCACAATTCGATATACTCATTAATAAATACCGATAAATATAACGCTCGTGCAAATTCGCCACGTGAGTAAACATCTTCTTATCTATCTATAAGAGTTCGGAAATACGATTAATCTAATGACGCGAAGCAAAAGTGTTTCTCTCCGTTGAACGAATTTATTCCTGCACAGGCGACTCCGTAGTTCTATAAGATTCATTACAACGGCTACTTTTGTAGAAAGCTCTCTTAATTACCGCCTGTAGCAATTATCGGGTCTCGTAACCGGGCGATCGAGATATCGACTAACTTTCGTTAACTATCACGTTTAAAGGGATAATCCATTAGCCAAGAAATTTCTTCATTTTAGGACTATAACATTGTCACATTTGTAATTGCTTTTATACAAAGTCACACAAACATTATTTCTCCACTTTAATGAAAGCGATGGAATCAATTCCCCTTTCAAACAAATCTACAAGTGGATTTTGTGATAAACTTACTTCTTCTTAAACAAATATAGGTATATAGAGCAAAAAGAACGTTCTCAGTTAAAATAAATTTAAATAATAATAAATCCATTACACCTAAAATAAAAATCCCGTTAAATTTAATAGCACGTGAAGAAAAGTACTAAAAAATAAAAGTAAAATGGATCCACAAAATAGAATTACTTATTATGTCTTCAACTGTAAGAGAAAGACGTAAAATCAGTTTGTACTTAAAGACAAGTAAATTTTAGAACACACAAACGATGGGAACGTCATTCGTCCCCCTCGTCGAAAAACGGATCATATCGAGCGGCGGACGTATTTATCATACACGAAGTGGAATATGGAGCAACGACGGGGACACGGTATAAATGGCAATCGGCCAGACTTATCGAGTGAGATTGTCAAAATTGAATACACAAAGGATCGCGATCGTCGCAGATACCGTCAGCAGTTTATCGAGCATCGCCGCTCCGTTAAAATCCAATTAGAGACTGTCGTCGAAGTCTACGAAGCGATCGTCGCGCGTTGCTGTAAAAACAAGCGGAAGTAGTAATTATAGGTAAACCATAATCGGGGTTATTTCATCGGATTTAAAGATTTTCTAATATCGAATAAATGGATGCGACGACGACAACGGAGATGCAATTAATCGCTAATCCGCCGCTTGACATTCCTATGAAAGCCAATTACGCTCTGCCTCGGAAAAGCGTCGAAGAGAGACCGCTTGTACGAGGAAAATTACTTTTCATGCCATGCATGCGGAATTTAAGTTGAATAATAAAATTATCGAAAGTACGTGATGCGTTTCCTATATTTCTCTTACTTTTGAAAAATTCTTATAAAGTTTAAAATAATTTTTAAATCGGTATAACTAAGATAATAGCAAAGAATTCATTAGGATGCAAATTTCATGAAAATCATTCATTATTAGATCAATAAGGAATGTTGTGCTCGATTAAACGATGCAAAATTTAATCGCTCACAAAAAGGAAGTCTTCTTGAACGGATGCAAACGTTTCTTGCACGCAGTTATGCTCGGGTTTCCATTCGTTCGTAACGAGGCTCGATCGCCGTCGTTATTATGAAATATAGTCGTCGTTATACCGTTGAATGATGACGTCACGCAGGTGCGGCCACGAAGGTACCATGTGCGTTACACGTTCGCTTTAACGAGTGACTATGTCCTGCAAACCCGGGCCAGACAGAGCCCGGGCCGCGTTAAGTAACGATTATCCTATCACGCCGATCACTCGATGGAACGAAAAATACGTTCTGATTTGCCGTACTACTAATTATAAATGAAAATAATAATTTATAAGATCTATTGCAACGGTAAATTGCCTTGTGTGAACTCCGAGGCGGCATGGCACAGTATTTTTTTTTAAATCTGTATCTTTTAACGAGTCATTTATAACCGCATGTTATAATAGAACGTATGCAACTGTAATTATATAATATATATAATAATTATAATAAGTTATATAATTATACACATCAAGCGTTATACTGCAGATCGAGAGATTATATAGCAACTTATGATTGTATAAAGATAGAAACGTTTGTAAGAAAACTACTGCAATACTCTATCTTATTTCTTTAGGATGGTTCCTCAACAATGGCAAGAATGTAATGTAAAATCAATATTGAATTTATCTTAAGATAACAAAAGTCAATAAAAATTATATCAAAGTATGTGATATAGTATAATAAATAATGTAAATATATGTTCGTAAAAACTATCGCGCCGGCGCGCGGCGGCTATCGGATTTTCGTATGGCCGAGAGAAGAGTGCTTCTCGACGGCAGTACTCGACAGCAACCCGTTACATCTTACGGCGTAAAGAATAAGTCTACGGAGCTGCATCTCACATCTGTCGTGCCCCCCTCCCCCTTCCTCTCCCTTCATGGTTGCTCAGCCACTCTTTCTCCCTTTCTCCGTCATGCTGCATCCTACAGATCACGAGTGAGGAGGCACAAACCGGCCCGCCGCGCCGCAACACACACCCGCACGCACACATACACACATACATGTATATGTGCACTTACGTTTGCGTGAACTCGAGATGGAGCTCTAAGAGAAAGATAATAGAACGAAAAAGAGCGAAAGAGACAGAGAAAGAGAGACAGAAGGAGAGGGGGCGTCGATCGAGAAGCTACTTGACTGGTTGACCCCGGGGGAGCTGAGGGCCCCCTTTATGTCAATTTCTCGTTATACCGTGGCGCTCCTTTCGCGGCGATGATGCGGGAAGGAACTGTGCAGCGCTGTGCGGTACTTAGTTACAGGCAACGGAGATTAATTTTAACGCGATAAGCAGAGAGGGAAATAACGGATGATCGTGCGTGAGACGGCAAATAATTTTGCCCGAAAACGATCGCCGAAGACGAAGACGAAGACGAGGACGAACACGGGGACGAAGACGAAGACGAAGACGAAGACGACGACAGCGACAGCGACAACGACGGCGACGGCGACGGCGACGGCGTGGCCGCGTCGTCTCTTCTCTCCGAGTGATTTACTTCTTCTTATTGGAAGCCTGAAGATAGATCGTGGAAGCGCGGAAGAGGTCCAGGATGAGGAAGGGACGGCGGAACGAAGAAGAAGAAGATAGAGAATAAAGTAGAGTAGGAAGAGACAGAGTACGCAAACGATGGGGGGGGGGGGGGTCCGGGAAAGGGAGCTATAGAGATGCGCCGTCTCTCTGCATCTTCCTCCTCGTCGCCTTCCTTTGTTCCCACGCCACTCTCCGGACCCTTCTCATCCTCTCCCTCCTCCACCTCCTCCTCCTCCTTCTCCTTCTCTTCCCCCTTCTTCACTCGCGGTCGACCTGGCCCCCTCGCCCTTTCGTGATTCACCGTTACACACAAAGGGGAGCTCGGACTTTCGGTGTAAGCGGATGAGAGAGAACGAGAAAGAGAGAGGACGAGAACGAGAGGATAAAAAAGAGAGCAGAAAGGTATCGCGCGCCATAGTTCCAGGATGAGCCAGGATGCTTCGCACAGGTTCTTTCATAGAAGACGCGGGGCTTGAAATCGAGAGGCAAGAATGAAGCTCTCTCGTGCCGTCATGGTCCTTCAGAGCGCCCCCGATATACCGGAGCGAACTGAGAGCGCGCGGAAAGGAGAAGAGCCTTATAAAATCGCTATTCTCCACGCGAAAAACCGATGGTACAGGATAATCGTTCGACAAGTCGATTAGCGCGAGAGAACGACGAAGTAAGGGACCGTTCGTTCATTCGAAGGAACGAGGATACGCAAATTATATATTTTTAATCCTAATTAGATTCAAGTAATATATAAATACAAACTATACAAACACGCATTGAAACTTTTTATATTTTTCTGAGAAAATAGTTGGAAATTTCTATAGTGATACTTCAGACTGGTCTATAGTATCTCACGAGATTCCATCTTTATTTCCCTTTAATAAATAAAACTTTAACACTCGCATCCAAAAATATGATTCTCTTCGATTACACGAGTCAATTATAAATGCGTGATTCTAGCGTTCTTCAAACTCGGAAATATGATGTTGTCAAATTGATCGCAAGCGAGAATAGAGAAAAGAAAAGAGGGCGATGGCTCAGATGGCAGCTGGTAAGAGTCGGAAGGAATTGACTGCAAGGAGTAATCGCGCGGAAAGCATGCAAGGGAAAGTCCGTTTGCAGGACGTAGCCTTTCGGCTGCATTTTCGAGCTATAGACAAAATAAAGCGACGGTGGTCCCATCGGATAAATTGACCGGTAGCCGGGAACGGATGAGGGTAGCGGGGCGGGAAGGAGGGTAGGGGCAGACGAGAGGTACACGACGCGGAGAAGTGCAATCACAAGAGGAGAAGGACCACGGGATGAGGTGGCAAGGGAGAATCGGGCGGAGGGGATACCGTTCCGTGAGAGTACGCGAACGATAATTCGGAGCCACGCGGGCAGCTCAAAGGACCCGCGGGACGATATATCAATGCCCTGCTTGCTGAACAATTTCAACTATCCGCGATATACAAAGAAAAATACCAAATCGAATGCCCGGAATAGCGGCGAGCGAGCCTCCTATCCGACCCTCTCTTGGCCTTCCAGCCTTCCACCGTTGCGCTCTCCTTTATAGACACTCGATGCATCCCTTCTCCCCTTCACCCTCTATCCCTCCCTGCCCCTCTCTCTCTCTCTCTCTCTCTCTCTCTCTCTCTCTCTCTCTTTCTCGGTAGGTACGTAGGTACGTTCCTGCTGGACTGGCTGCAATGCCAATGGACTACCACGGACTCTCTTCTCGGATCTCTCGAGAGCAATGGCTCGTGCGCACGTGTGCGTACGTACGTGCGTGGTGCACGTGTGTGCGAGCGTAATCGGGAATCCGGGAGAGAGGACCTACCTATCGACGAGGAATAAATTAACGAGCTGCAGGAAACTCGCGAATGTTCCGTGAGAAGACTCGTCGGGGGAACGGGTGGCGATGGTGCAGGAGGGAATGCGGGAGACGTTTCCGGCGGGCGGACGGACAAGAAACGCTCCTTCGCGCGGTGTCCCGAAATGCGAATTCGATTGGACAAAACCACAAAAACTTTTTATTTGAGATTTATTATTCATGGCGTAGACTTTTGTGATAAATGCGCGGTTGCGAGAAAGAATAACGAACCTCAAAGATGATCGAAAAAGAAGCGAACAAAAAGCGTTCCAATTTATTTCGTAAGTCACGCGTCGCACATTTCATCGAACACAAATAATTTTAAATTATTAAAACAATTAAACATACGCCACTTAAAAATTATGACTTTCGTATTAATACGAAAGCATATAGAAATAAATTTATTTCCTAAATGTTATACATAAAATATATCATCAAGTTGCATCGTGAAATTCTATTCGACGACTAACGTTCATACATTAATGATATCGCAACATGTTGTGAGAGAATTAATAATAAATTCGCAAAATATCTTTCGCACGTGCAAAGTAGCACGTTTAATAAAGCAGAACGTCTTATTTAACTCATTAATCAACAGCATGCATATACATGACGCGAAAAGAGCAATCGAGTATACTTGAATATAAATGCTATCAACAATAGTCATTTTTATAAATAATTATTAGTAATGAATACCGTGTATTTATTACAAAAGGTGCCTCTCGATATGTTTGTTTTCATCTCAAAAATTTTTTCTCGCGAGATATTCGCAGTTTTTTCTATATATCAACCTTGCACACAGAAGCGCACCTCAACGAAAACATAATTTTCTCAACGCGCGATGTCTTTCGTGGGTCAACTTTTCAATTACGCTCAGAGAGCAAAGTTATCACGGACGTCGCTCCCGCCGCCAAGTTATATAGCGAACGCGCGTGTCGAGCGACGATGATGAACGTCGAGAAGCAACGAGGTAGCCCGGCCGGCTTCACTCTCGTATCTGGCGCACGACGCAAGCTATATGTCAATCGGTTGATGGAGCGGTGGTTTGGTTATAATTGGATCAGTTTAGTTAGGTATTGCAAATATTGGCAGCCAGGGAAGCTGCCGACCCAGTGATGAAACCTAATTGGGTAAGTCGGTCTGGCTTTGCGCCAAACGAACCGGGCCCAGCTTCGAATTCTAGATACTCCGATGATTCGCCTTCCGTCCAGCCGTCGCCGTTCTTCCTACCGCTGCCGGATCGAACGCGCGGAATTGACACGTAAATACAACGAGTTCGGGATTTGGTGAAAATGGAAATGGGCGCGAGATAGGGAATTCGTTTCGGATCGACCGATTTAATTGGAGCGACGCGACGCGACCACATGGGTCGAAATTGCATCGCGGCGAGGTGATTCAGCCGGACAGTCAGTCGATCGGTCAGTCGAATGTGCGAACTCTGCCGCTGTTCGCGCTTGAGAAACGAACATGTTATTCGGGTTTGGGAAACGATTGCGTAAATCCAAGTAACGAATAAGCGCGCAATGTTCGGCGATAAGTGCGTCAAGCACCGTATTAAATGAAAATAAATGCTAATAAAACGCTCGTGATATCATGCAACATGCAACAATATCGAATGATATCGTACAAATATATTTCTATCATTTTTATCAGAGTTTGAAGAAATAGAACTACATTCTCAACAATTTCGCTATTGACTCTATACTTCTATTCTTATTGTTCCTATATTTATCAGATTTATGACATATTCTGAGACATTTTCATAATTTAAAAGATTTTTGCGCATAGACTATCGTATGACGCGCTTTATATATATTATAGTTTCACGATACAAAACTTGTAAGTTATACATAAAATTAAAAAATATATTCTTTATTATAAAAGAAATTAGAATTTCAGTCATAATGCTTGAACATTTAAATGCAAAGTACATGTCCCACGCAATATAAGCGTAAATTTCATATTTGGAATTTATCTACCGCGTCATATCTATATACATGAATAATTTACAGCATTATATGAGGGCTATCGTAATTTTTTTACTATGTTATGCGAGTATCGCGTTATGCAAGTACCGCGTTGTACGCGGGTTTTTATGTCCGAATACTCTCACAAATGGACAGTACGATAAAAGATATGTAGCCTGTCGCGACTGTTCGTACATCTTGAATATTCAAGCACTTGGAAATACCCATTTCGTAATTTAATTTATTCGAAATAACCAGCTATAGCTATAGTTTATTATATAACGAATAATTACGCGTTTGGGCAGGGTGCCCCGTTCCCACCCAACCGCGTAGGAAACACTTGCGTCGCCTCTCCTTTTTTCTTCCCTCCCTCCCTCGCGCGCAAATACTCACGAAACACAGATATTTTTTTTCGGTGCGGGGTGAACGAACCGAAGGAAAGCGACGTGTCTGTCGTTTGCCGGGATGCACCGTGCATTGTAAACGAGCCGGGCGACAAGTGTGCACTCCCGGCAGTAGTGTTGACCTTTCGATGATGCTAAGCCGCCGCGCCGCCCGCCACCCGCCAACCCGGCTCGTCACTGCCATTACACGCTCACGCTCAGCCGACACAACATGTGGGCTACGTCGGTGTTGTGTGGGGACACTCTCTCGTTTTCAAAAGCGCGCTAAACACCCGGATATTTTGCAGCGTTCGAGAGTGCAGCCGCGTCTCCTGTCCTGACGCGGCGGCGCGCGGCGCTTTGTCACCTCGCGATTTTCACGCTCGCCACAAACGAGCGACGAATGACCGGGTTCTATCGTTTCACAATGTTTTGACAATACGGTAACAATTATCTCTCACTATTCACAAGCAGCGAGTGGATGTCCGATTAAACACCGCGGATAGTTTTGAAATGGATAACAATTATATTTTTATTCGCGTAGAACATTGAGGGCTTTGTGACGTTCGGCTTACAAAGCCACCGGTCCTCGATTCAAACAAAAGTATAATTGCGAGTTGCGAGTGATTTAACAAATCGCGTAACTGAAGTGGACGGTTGATGATTTCGTAATGTTCTGTTTTCGCTCTATAAAGTCGATGAGTGCTTATTCGCCGCGCCGGTGGAAATATTTTTCCGAGTTAATTACAATACAAGAAAACGTTAAGTCGTCCGATTTGACATATAAAAGTCACCGTTACCGTCGGTCCCGAGGAGCAGTGCGATTCCTCAAGGTGAAGCTGTTCTCTTGGGCCGAGATAGTCTCTCGCGATACAATGTAGTTGGCCAACGAGGAACTATTTTTAAAACGACAGCGTTACACAAGCGTCTCGCAACCGCGGCCTTTCGCGCGCGAAATTTTATTTTTCACGAGCGACATGCCGTCATCTCGGCATGACGTATTGTCATGGAGAAACTGGAGTAACGTGTCAGAACAGAGTTCTTAAACGGCGACGGAGGTCAGCGGTCAGCTACAAGTTCGAGGTTAATCGTGCGTTTGGCAAGGCTCGCCTGTTGCCGCGCCGCTCTCTATGATCCGCCCTCTTTATATAAGGCGGGCAAAGGACGGAGCATCGAATGCAATAATTTTCAGGGTGACGTCGCAACTCACTTTTTCCTCTGCACGAAAAATAGCGGTGACGTTAACCGACGAAAATAAAGCCGAAGAGATACACTTTCGTTTGTCTGTAACGAATTCGGAGCTGGCTTCTTTCCTCGACTCTTAAACTGAATTTTATCGATTTAAGACGTAACGTCCGCTGTTGTTATAGTCGCACCTATATTCACATCTTCTAAATATAAAATGAGATTTAGGTTTCTTCAGAAAGCTAGTAGAGAAGAGAAGTATTGTAAAAAAATTTGGTAAGATGCAGCTAAACCGGATGTACATGTACATACCTACAATTGCATGTGAAGATTTATTTCGAGTATTTTGGAGATGTATTTTGGAGATGTAGAACGCATTCTAGCGATGTTCGGGACGGAAGAGGAACGAACGAGTGACACACGCGTGAAAGGGATGATGAGCGCTGTATCGAGCCACACGTACACACGTGCGCGCTGATATTCGTCGTATATGTATACATATGTATAGGCTGACGGACGATCACGTGAACGTGAGGGTCCAACGGCTGATACGGCCCCGAAATGAATAATTCACGAGGAGCGAGCAAGCGAGCGTGACCATGCGGGGGCTCCCCCCGACGATGGCGACGTCCGGGGCACTCCACTACCGCGAGAATGGGACGTGAGCCCGCGCAACCTTTACACGGCTATTACACGACACGCCGTTATTATTCCTCTCTTCATGCCAAAATATTCTTACGCGTACGAATGCGCGCCGAAAGCGCTCAAGGATAAGGAGGTGACTCTCCGCCGGATTTCGAGGAATCCGATCGCCATTGCGGTTCCGATTCGTGGAGAGATCCGTGATTAATTTCTTAGGCTACGACCATTGAAAGACCACGAAACACATACGGATACAAACGTATATTGCTGTTCGTTAACGTTGTTATTCGTTGCACGCCGTCAGGTAATTATAATTTACATATACCGTGATATTTAGAAGCAAATAAACAAAGATTTTAAAAGTCAAATTCTAAAAGCTTTCGCCTTGTCCGTTTTATCTAAATACGCATCGGCTCTTTGATCGACGCTTTCGTTCGTTCGGTTATTGGGGGAATATAAATAAAGCCTATCCCTCGTATAACTTACATGTTATTTACTGCCTATTTTTATTCCAGTTCAAAGTAAAGCCTTGGCTATAGAGCAACTCAGATACGATATTGTCAGTAGATACTATGTTGTCACACTTCCTTGCATTTCATGCAAAGTTCCCTCTTTATACTCGTATGTAAATCTTCAAATCTCGTGCAAAAGAAAAAAAATTAACGAGAAACATGATGATGTAGTAAAAATAAAAAATTTTGACTACCGCATTATGACGCACAAAAAACACAGAAACATCTTAATTGAACTTCCTATTTAAAATCCGTTATAGATTTAATCACAATCAATGAAAGCCTTGGCGACCTATAAAAATGATAATAAAGTACAAACCATCAGCCACAGGAAATATTCATAACTTCTTTCATGACGCGAGCCTGACGAGTCTAACTGACATGGCAATGTTGGAAATGTTTAATCCGACACCAGCGTCAGTGAACACCAACGCAGTAAGATAAGGCAAAAGAAGAAACAGAGAAAATAAGAAAAAGAAGGAGAGAGAGAGAGAGAGAGAGAGAGAGAGTTATTGCGCTGCCATGAATTACCGCAGTCGTGTACTCAGTTTTCAGGCTAGCAGGTGAACCTCGGTAACTTAATCTTTTTCTGCTCATCTATCTAGCTTCCGTACGCACACACGTAATACGCACACAAGCAGTATACGACGATCAGGCTCGATTGAGCTTCTCGCGTCTAGCTATGTACGTACAAGATGCACATTTTACACGATGCATGAACCTGTGCAAGAAAATCTATCACCTCGAAGAATCGATGCAATCAATATAAATTAATACGTAAACACGATGTTTACACATCGATGAAAGGAAATCAATATACACTAATATGTAATAGTAAGTTTACAAAACATAATTTCAAATGTAAATATTTTCTATTGTTCTCAAGTGCATATTCACTAAAAGCGCAGTTTTAACAACAATCATTATTTAGATTTAGAAACATAATTATAGAAACAGTTAGAAACGTAGACTGAAACATAATTAAAGAAAAATTTATGAGACAATATATCATGAATAAGTTTACGTCGAAGAATATTGATTTCCTCATTCTGTTTACCGTTTCTTTCTATTTTTACTTTTACACTATTTTTACACTACTTTTCTATCGATCTCAATCGTCTTTTTAGCTCGAAAAATGTTAATAATAGTACGTTGTTAAATTAATAGAAATCGTTTTTTCGCTTTGTTTTGTTTGAAATAGTTGCAAATAATCCGCTATTTACCGTCGCAGAAAGCGAAAAAATTAGAGACTCATAAATTTAATGCTGCCTTATTTCGTGCAACAGTCGATATTATAATTTCACGATTTATTTCGCTACAAATCGGAGCGGTAACGTATCGAAGACGAATGCTAGAGAGGCACAAATTCGAAATATTAATTCTATGAATATCTAAATATAAGTAGACGCGTTTTGAGAAACGTCGCTATCGCGCGATCACATATCCGTTGCTTCTTTTTTTTCTCGCAACGGGCGCCAACTTCGATATAGCGCGGGTCCATTAAAAGCGAATCCCCAATATCAATTAGGAAAATACGAGATGCGGAAATGTCAAGCCGATACCTGCTCGGTAAAATGCGACCAATTTACGATACGAGGAAGATGTCACGCGAGTAAGTAAATGAGATGGGATCCTGGGACAATCATCATTTAAAATACGCCACAGCTCGGAAGAGCACGAAAACAACTATTCACGGAAACGGATGAAACAAGTTCGAGTGGGTCCAAGGACGTTTACGACAGTAAAAGTACCGTCATTCCTCTTTGGAAACGAATTTTCGACATCGTCATCTAGAAAACAGTCATTAAACAGAAATCAAACAGAAAAGGATAAAATATTGTTGGTAAACAATAATTGCGTAATTATCTTATATTATTTTTATACGTACATATTAACGATTTATGTCAATTTTAAATTTATCGTATCAATTATTACATGGTATTGATATCTTGAAAAAAAATAGAAAATATATTTTGACATTTGTGATATTTGATACCGAACGAGCAAATATATTGGGAGCTTATTAAATTTAAACATGTCTGGATATTCGATAGCACGTGATCAAATGCATTTAACAAGCATCGATAACCTGTTAAATTTAAGCATCTCCGCGAACGATTCTTCTCTTTTTCGAAAACAAAAAAAAGAGAGAAAATGCGAATGGTTTTGGCCGATAGCTAACTTGTATCGCGTCTTGCTCAAACATACACGGGGATAATTCTTTGGAAGCAACCAGGAGGGGTGGGAGAAGAGAGGAGAGAAACGGTGCGTCAGCTCCCGCCAAAAATAACGTGGATAAACTTAGATGGCCCTCCGTCCAAGAGAACCAACCAAACCCGAAGACCCCGAGAGTCTAACTCGAGTCCTAATGAAACCGCTCGTAGTTGTTCAGGATCATACGCGTCCTCATCCGCCATTTTACTTGTTAGGAGACAGCAAGTGAAGACTCTCGATCCCGCAAAAGAACGTGCAAGTAAAGAAGGTTGGCAGCAGTCGGGAGAAAAAATAGTAGATAACAATCATAAAAAATGGAAGTTGAATACAACGATCGCCGTAATCCAAATTCGTTCGTTTCAATTTATTAAAGCTAATTAGTTAATATAATCAGAATATATGTTTATAATAAATGAAGAATTTATTCAAACAAAAAGATTCTACTATTATTTCGATTATTAATGTAAGCCTCGACATGCGATTTGTAAAAAAATTATATATTAGAATCTCATTTATTTAACTATCTATGTCGACTTAGCAGCGATTGCTCAATAGACATGTTACGAACGATGCAAACACAAACAGCTAATTAACGAAAAGATGAGAAGAGTCGCTCGAGACATTGTGGAAAAGCGCAGAAAGAGAAAAATCCACCTGCCCATCGGGTGGACGTCGAGCTGATAAATTTATAGTCCGTACATGGTCCTATGAACGCAGTTACCGCCGGAAATAAATCCATCTCCGTGTAAAAATAAAACTGGAACGAGGAGCCGCAACATACGAGCCACTAAGAGAGACCTAGTGGCGTTATGATAAACCGTAGTGTGAGCGAAATAAAAGGAACATCGTGAGTGAAGTGAAGAAGGGGCGAATTAACGCGCGAGTGTGGAAAGGATTGTTTCGCGAACTGCGCGTTATATTAACGATGAACGACACGTTTATAAAAATAAGGAGGGCGAACCACCAAAAACCGAGTCGACGGATCATCGAAATATCTCGTATCTCGCGAATTTACAGCAGGTATTCTGTAATGTAAACTTTGGAGAAACATGAGACGGTAATACTGAAACTTTAGTATCTACTCCAGCAAATTCGCCATTTTCATTCCTATTACCGTCTGATGAAATCATAGTGTAATAATATAATATTATTTTTTGTTCGGACTGAGATACATTTTTTCAGACCCGTTGTATCGAAAATTATAACAATTATTGAAATTATTCTCGCGATTTCATATTTCGATTGGCAATACTCTCTTTACATTGACATATTATAAAAAAGAATAAAATGTGATTGATGTACAAATATAATATAAATGAAACAACTGTTGGATCAGCGCCGGTTTGACTGATGATCAAACTAATACAGACGGCACACTGTGACAAATCAAGCACTGAGCACTGAGCCAACAGGAGAAACAGAGACAGAGGAAGAGCGAATATAGGGGAAAGGAGGTAGAGTAGGCGAAGATAGAGTAAGCGAATGAGCCATCTTGGTGGGGACATGACGCAAACCCTAATGACTACTGCGTTAATCTAATCTGGTCCGGAGACCAATAATAACACGCGAAAATGACACTCTATATTCCGGAGTCCGATTACGAGACGCTTCTTCTTAGAAATGCCATAAGGAACACCGGAAGAGAAAATAAAAGAATCTCAGCACACTCAGGCGGTGGTCATAATCTTTAGTGAAAGACGTCGCTGTAGAAAAAGATAAAATCGCGCAGTTTATAAAATTTTTATTTTAAAAAATAACACTTATCAAAGATATTTTAAATAGTAAAAAACAATGAAAAATAAATATTTTAGACATGTTTGCTGATTAACTCCGGCAGATCTGGTTGGTCTTATTGACTTATTTATTTTAGTTTACAATTATTTCTATTATCTTTTAGTCTTAATTCTTTTTATAGACTAATATAAAACCATGAGATCAGGCTATGCAATTCTGGATCCGCTTCCAAGAAATTGTATGATCGAATCGCATTGGAAAACACAGCTACCGATTCGAAAATTGATAAAAGGCAGCCGTATGTCGGCATGGTCTTTCGTGTAAGCAAATAATACAGTGGCTAGCAGAGTAGCGATAGAACGGGCGGCGACGAGAAACTTTGCGCACGTGTATTTTCACAAGCTAAGTTCCCGTGCGCGTATGAATGGTTGAAATAGCGCGTAAACTTGGTGAATTTTCGCCGACGCAGTAATCATCGAGGTAATAGTAATTAAAGCGTTTCGCGTGCATCGTATCGCGCGCAAACACCCCACGGCCATCAAGTAGATGACCGCCGCGCGGCCGTAATTTCTGGACAGTTACTATCGCGCGGCGCGATTTTGGTATGGTTCCAAGCGTAGGTGAGCGGCCTTCGTGGAACTCGCGAGTGTACGTGGATAGGATTATTATCGTTCAACGGTTAACAATTATTCCGAGTAATTCACCGTTCATCCCATTTCATGTCAAGCTCGGACTACACAATGTTTGTGTTATCAATGTTATCATCCAATATCTTTGTACCTTCGCGCTTTATATAGGTATCTGATGAAGAACCTCAAATTTTATATGTCTTATATATATCTAAAGCACGATACAAGGTGCATCTTAAATACACACGTGCATATATATATATTTATGTAGACAAAGTTAATTATAATTTTTAATCGGTAAAATGACTAATAGTAGGAAAAGCATACAATTGGGTTATTCGGGCACGCTGCAACTACACAGTTACAATAGCGCCATTAAAATTAATTAAGTTCTATTGTTAGGGAGAAGATTTGCATCTCTATCGCTCGACTTTATTCATGTTTTACCTCGTAATAATGGGAAATAATATGGCACTCGTTCTGCTACGGATAAGCTGCAGAGGGTGATTTAATATATTATCCGGATTAAAAACTATCGCCGAAAGTGCCCGTAGTCGAGCGACGTACGATCGGCGATCGCGGTATGCAAAGTGAAAAATAGCGCGCGCGCGCAATCGAGAATCTGATGTAATATCGTATTTGCTGTTGGAAAATTGCCGGGTAAAGAAACATTGTTTGCTTTAACATGAATATGCGCCCGAAGTCCTCTTAATTAACCTTGCGGTTTCCGTAGAAAAGTTTCTGACGTGGGGCCACGAACAATGGTCATTTAGCATATCCGCTTGGCACGCGCGATAGCGAATCCGTGGAAACCGCTGTTCGCGATTACCTACAGGCGGTTTTCGTACGCCGCAATTAATAATACCTTACCGAGAAATTACGCTAACGGAATGCAAATGCACAAAAGTGCAGCGTCGAATCGAAATCAGCGGTAGATTGACGAGCGTGATAACGACGACCGTAACGATCTCTTTTTTTTTGCAGCATGCGCGTGTACGCGCGCGCGCAAGAGCAGTTGCATAAAATATTACGTATATGTAATTGCCCCAATGCATAAAATATTACGTATTTATAATTCGAGCACAGTCACGCCGATTTCTTCGTATCTTTTCGACAGATAAGGAGAGAGAGAGAGAGAGAGAGAGAGAGAGAGAGAGAGAGAGAGAGAGAGAGAAAAGAGAAAGACACTACCTGTTACATTTCCATCGAGGTCGAAAGTTGATCGTGCACGATATATACGCGCGCGTGTGTATACAACGGCGCGGCGCGGCGGCCCGACATGCAGCCCGATGGATTATGCAGTGTGCACTTAGAAAGTTCCCCTCGTCAGCGATTTTCCTGAGTGAACAGAGGCAACTTACGCCTGATTCTATTTGGTTCTACGAAACGCGTGCGTATATGTCAAAGAAGCCTCGACACGACGATCAAGCTTTAAACTTCAGTAGCGTAACAAATCGTAATGCAAACGCATTAGAAATCTCCCGAATAACAAATTCCAAAAATAATTTTGGAAAAAATTTGAATATAGTAAATAGTAACACATTAACGAGTTATTTATTTTGCGAATCGCCTTGCCACGAGCATTAATCGAGATACTCTTAAGCTCGTATACGATTCGCAATGCGAGATGCGTGGGTCTCTCGCCGCTCTCATTGTTCATTAAAACCGAGGGAAACGACGTCGTAAACGTGCCCACGAAATGTCGGGATGACCAGGACACACTGCAATTTCCATTCGAGCGTGTTAATACAATACCACCACCGCCATCCTCACCCTCGCCGACGAGGACGACAGGGACGATGACGCTGATGGCAACAAACGTGAAAGAAGAACCGAGAGGAGGAACAACGCACATCTCTTGCACGTGCAAATAACGTTTATACCTAGAGAAAAAGAGAGGGAATTAGATAAAGAGACTGTGTGTGTGAGTGAGTGAGTAAATGGCTGTGTGTGTGTGTGTGTATGAGAGAGAGAGAGAGAGAGAGAGAGAGAGAGAGGGAGGAGGATCCTCGTAAACACCAGGTCGTAACTGTAAAACCCGTTTCCATCGCGTTTCGCTTACCTCGATCAAATTTCCGTGTATATCGTGCGAAAACACGTTGCGAAGCATTAATTAAGAAGTGAAACGGTACATGGACCGAATTTAATAGCGTTTATCTTCGCAATAGAATGCCTACTTTACGTTTCTATTCTTTCCAAATTGTTTAGGATCCTATTTCTTTGAATATTCACTGAATGTTACTTTTAAAAATTCATTACTATATATATGTGTACAATTGGGATAAATGACGACTAAATTTAAGTAAATGCGATAAAAGACAACTGATTTCTACCGAGATAAAATTTATCATTAATCGTAAATGAAGGTCTCGCGTAGAAGGATGCGGAAGTAAGAATTTTCCACGCAGAAGCCCTGTCAGGTTGAATAGCGAATCGTGAATCTACGTTACTCACGAAGATGAGGAGAAAAGAAGAGGACGGGAGGGACGGAAAAAGAAGGCGAAGCAATTTAATTTTTCTCCCGCGTGCGGAAGGTTCTATATCGCGCCGAAGGAAGACGCGACGTGTCGCGGTTTATTACATTTTTCCTCTCCTACTCAACGAACTAATGGACCGTTGGAAATAGTGCCGAGGCTATAAGCTCCTATTCATCCTTGAAATAAAATCAGCACCATCTCGCCGGCTATGTCGTCTCACTTTGACTCTTCATGGTTTTCCCTTCGGCAAACGTAAGCGAATAAAACGCAGCATAATATAAAGCAGAGCGTACCGTAACAACCTATTATGTTTTCGCGCATTTCATATGAAATATATATTTTACGTCAAGAGAATCTTTAACTAATTTCTCGAGAAATAATTAAAACGACCAGTTACATTCTTCACGTTTTTCATTCCGAGCAAATTTCAAAGATGAAGGAGAGGAAAGCTAAAAGCTATGTTCGCGTCTACCACACTTTAAACGTGAAAATTTTACGTTAACTACAAAATTCTTTCAGACGATAATATCGCTCGTATGTGTGGTGTATACCATATATCCACATGCCATATTTCAATAATTTCCAAATAATGTAACTTTACTAAATTAACATGATATTAAAAAAGAAAATATATAAAAAGAAGTTAGAACTTGACAGTTTTATAAAGAGATTTATAAAATCTTATATATGAAGACTGTGTTTAGCAAACTCCAACTTTCGAAATCCCACAGCCCAGCCGTATAACGTAACGCACCTTAGAGAAATTACCTGCGAGACAAGGCAAACGACTAATAAAAAAGAAGAAATTAAAGTATGACGACAGAGTCTTCCTGCGCTAAAATATTTCTATCGCATTTGAACGTGCCAATCGGAACGGGTCTCACATGCGTGTGCGTGTGCGTGTGCGTGTGCGTGCGCGTAACCGCAAGGCTCCTTACAATAAGGAACTTCTCGATCGCCTTGGCGAATCGCTCGCGCGCTGACCTCGCGCCGAACGAGATCGCTCCTAGACCACCGACCGACTCATACGAGAAATCCATCGGCACGACTTCCTGCAGATATTTCAACTTTCTAGTTAACCGGTCGATCTACCGATCTACCCAGCGCGGTTTGCGGCACGTTAAATCACGTCCTCCTAAACGAGCCGATAAGAAGTGGCCATTGTACGCGGCAAGGAGTCGTTGTTTATATCCTTGCGACCCTACCCTCATACAGATACGCGACGGCGTATCTGTCGATCCTCTTAGGCTTTCTAG
Organism: Temnothorax nylanderi; assembly: GCF_030848795.1. Taxonomy (NCBI): domain Eukaryota; kingdom Metazoa; phylum Arthropoda; class Insecta; order Hymenoptera; family Formicidae; genus Temnothorax; species Temnothorax nylanderi. The sequence continues at coordinate 271,651 of NW_027249194.1, read as the reverse complement.
AAAATATCAAGCGATAATTAGCAGGAAGATATAACAGCGGGATATCGTTCCGAGGTCGTCACGGCGAGAAATCCGCTATCGAGCGAGATTTTTTCACGCTTCCAAGACTTTCTAGTCGATTGATCCGCGGCGCTTATCCTTCCACGTACATTAAACCATGCGCTGTTAAAATTATTTTCATCGCAATTTCCGTCCGCAAATGCAAAAGCAATCATAAAAAAGAAAATTATAGTTCGTCTGTTTAAACGTGTCTCAGGGTGACTCAATAAAATCAGTATTAAAAAAACGCTTATTTCTATTTTGCTTTCAATTAATTTAAAATTATAGTCGCTCGATAATCATTATGGGAACAATGAAGTGCGCAGAATATTGCGTTTAATAATACACAGAAATTTTCAAGATAATTCTTAGAGAGATCACTCCAATGTCTCCAATCGACATTTGAATCAACATTGATTGCCCATCTACTATCATTGCTACTTACTTCCCACGTTAGTCAAGCTATGTTATGCCCGGTCTAGACCAGAGGATGATCCTACTTGTGGCTTATCTTAGTGAGTAGTGTACACTACTCACTAGGAGTACATTTCGTTTCACGCACGATGTGCATAATGCATCATTTATCCTTGTTGTTCATCGAATGTTAAACATGGATAAATGATGCATCATGCGTGAAACGGAATGCATCCTAAGATGAGCCACAAGTAGGATCAACCTCTGGTCTAGACAGGGCATTAGAGATGTTAGAGTCACCGGTTTTTTTTTCTCAAACAGCAATTCTTTCGCATCGAACCATAATTGAAATATTTCTAATTCTTTCTATCCCTTTTTAAACCGGACGAACAAAATGTTTCTCGGATTTTGGAGTCTAGGTTAAAAGTGAGAGCGATTAAAGGTAAGTAATGGTCCCTTTCTCTTCTTCTTTGTCGCTCGGCTCTGCAGGAATAATCCCTGCCGGTTATTCGACCGGTGCGAGAGATCAAGCATCTTTGTTATCGGAGCTTCGATCTGGACCGACGACCAGCGTCTGTCGATCCAGTCGCTCGTTACTCTCGCGGAAACGTAAAAAGTATTCCCGTCGGGTCGAGACAAGGGGCGCCAGCTTATGCCGCGACACGCCTCTCATATCGAAAACAATTATCGTAACGTAATATCGCGTCTATCGTCGCCGAACGACAATAAATCCCGACGCATGCACGCATACAGTCCGCATACTCTCCTTTCTCTGCTGCGAGAGTGTACCTAACTCCTTGCAATAATACCGGGTTGTACTCATAATCTACGAGTTATCGAAAAAAAGTGCATTGCGCTCGCCATTTTAATTAAGTAAAGAGAGTTTCTACTTCACCTATATATTTTACTTTTTGTACAAAATAATTATTTTCTCGAGAGGCGAGATACTTTATCGCGAAATGTATAAAAATTCCTTAAGATTCGAATTAAAACCACTTTATAAGAACTTTATACGAAATCATATTGCAATATAATATTTAATTGTGAAAAAATATCTCAGTATCTGCAATTGGCATTATAACAGAGTGTATGCTACTAAAAAAAATCACGCTCGAATCCGAACGAGTCCAGAGGACAGGTAGTTACGAAGGGCCACACAGTTCATACCGGGTGACCGATGCGTACGAGCGAATCGCGTGATCGTACTTCGGCTGGTATGCAGACGGACCGCAGTGGCGTGTTGCATTATTTTAGAGGGGAGGAGGGAGAGAAAGGGAAAGAACGCGACGTGCAAGGCGCAGACAATCGCGAGGGGGATCCTGACTGTGTATATAACGTGTCTGTGTGTGCCTGTGCACACGATATTCCACGGTAGCGGAGAGGGGACGGATCGGTCGACCAGGTGGTAAAGCCACCCCTTGATTTTCTGGCCGGCACGACTTTACCTTCCCTGGGGAGATGAGTGTGTGTGTGTGTGTGTGTGTGTGTGTGAGAGAGAGAGAGAGAGAGAACGGGATGGGGGCTGAGTCTCCCTGTACTCTCATTCGTACTGACGTACCGTACTCGACACGCGATCGAATCGCGCGCGTTTGTTAGCATTAAACTGCTAGATAAACGCACGCGTCGCCGAGTGCACCACCCCTCCTCTTTGCGATATGCATTGTCGCGCTCGCCACGGTATCGATGGCGGTTATCGATTCTACCATTTCATTGCTTATACAGAATTATCGCCTTTTTTGTCCCATCGACATCCCTCTTCCGTCAGATTTCCAGAGCAAAATTTCTTACACGTGACTTTACGCTGCACGCGGATTATTTTCAGCATTCGGCATTACAGATATTGTCGTCGCGTTACCTTTGATATTTCACACTGTAAATATTATAAATCTCCCAACCTCGTCCACGTGTCTTCTTAATCGATCCGCAAAGCCGATAAGAGAGAATGTATTTTACAACGTATTTTACTACGCGTTTACTACGAGTATGTTGGTACAAAGGATGATCATTATTCATAGCGAGCAGCAAAAACGAAGGACGACGCATGACTCACGCATCGCCGAAACCCGTCAGGCACGTAACACACGTCGATTACGTCTAATCGATGATACTGATAAACGACGTTAATTCATTTGATGCTCATACGCGCGCGCGTGTGTGTGCGTTTCGACGTATGTATACGTGCGCGCGCGGGAAAAGTTGAAACGATGCGAGTATGTAGCAGTCATTCGAAAGCTACGAGCAGGACTTTAAATCGCTTTTAAATCCGGCTGTCTGGTTCCACCGGTTTAGATATATAAAGTATAGAGCAACGCGACGTGCGACCTTTCGCAAATTGGTCCACGAATAGCGACCTTTCGTGTTAAAATTTGCCGGCACTCAGGAGGACTTGGCGCTTATTTAAATAACGATTGTTTTTCTCTCTTTTTTTTTTAATATGGACGATATTGTCACAATGTTGTTCCAATCGTATTTGTATCGTATTTTACAGAGGCGTTGTATAAAATTGCGATGCGACATTCTAAATATAAATTAACGCAACTCATTGCTGTTGTTGTTGCAACTGATGTTTATATAGGCGTTATAAAGACATCGTAAAAATATGAAATATAACGTCATTAAGTGGAGAGACGTTTAAATGGAAAATAGCATCGTAATACAACCACGACGCGTAGCGTCTACCACATAACCATGAAATAACATGGTAAAATACAAAATTAAAGCTGCCTTGAGCGTAAGAAAAAAAAATAAAACAGCTATTAATCTCGGTAACTTCAATTTTCTCAAGTTTTCTTTTGTATTTATAAGTACAAAAAATGCGTTCATTAATGCAGTTCAATTGTCAGAAATAAACAGGTCATTTTTGTTTGCGTTTATAGCATTAAAATTGACATTAAAAATATACACGATCTTATGCTAATGCAACATAGCTCGTCTAACGGCATATAAAAATTTTTACTGAACTTGATGAAAATTTTATTCATATTTCGAGCGCTCTATATAAACGCATTTGTTCAAGTTCAAACACACGCAATCGCGTCATAAATGCAACGTGCGATTTATCCATGAAGTGGAAACACTCCGCGGAATTGCAGACTGCGGTACGTATCGCGTCGCGCATAATGCTCCAATTGTACAAACCGCAAATGAAAAGTACTAATATCGTCAGACCGTTTTAATCTCATTGAGAAAGCGCTGGACGAACGAGCTCATTTCGCCGACCGGCGAAAGTGTCATTAACCAAAACTCGCAACTCGCCGGCACGCGTATAGATATGTACATGGAGCAGTCTTGCGTGTACTTGGCGCGAGGCTATCGTGTCTCTTGATACGCTACGGCTCAGGGTATTTTAATTTAAAAAAATATGAGCGCCTACGTGGAACGTGCCGAAATTCTGAGCGAATAAAATTAATTATGCGCGGATTATTCCTCACATTCTCGGAAACGGCACGAGTTCGTCGACGCGAAACGGGAAATATGAGAAACGGGAGGGAAAAAGAGGAAGCTGGTATCAGACATCTAAATAACAGCGCAAGTAATAATAGACATTGTACGTTTACACTGTACTTAATCTTTCAGAATCGTTTTGATTACCTTAAATTGACGCGTGTTTTTAAAAACGACTGCCACATCGATGCATAGATTCCACGATTAATTCTTTTAAGAAGCAACAGAGGAAACAATCTTTCTTGAAGATTCTATATTGTTTAAGGTTCAGTATTAAATTCATTGTCATAGATAACGTATGTGTAAAAAGCATGTAATTTAATCACGATTCAACTCTGCGAGAACAAGTCGTACGTACACACCTTTGACGATAATTTTAGTTACTTGAGGATTTGGCACCGTCTACGCCAAATAGAAAACTACGAGAGATCGCGCGCGAGCAAAAGAAACGTAAAACGGCGAAGAAGAGAGGCGAGACGAGGAAGCGGAAAAGGAGAAAGAAGTGAGCGCAGAGAAGTTGCAGAGGGTCGGTGCGCGCGCGCGATAATCCATTTGCTCCTTTCGTAGACCAACGAGACACAAGGTGTCCTATTTATATCCGCAAGAAACTCGCGCCTAATGTGTAGACCGGTATTGTGCAACTTTCATTGCTTTCCATAAGATGTTTGACTGTCTAAATGGTGGAGAAGAGAAACCACGAATAAAGGAAAACAGTGGTAATATCATTTTGTTAGCGAAACTAACATAAAAAACAATGCGATATCATGTGAGATGAAAGAACAAACCGAAATAGTTTATATTTTAATAGTAGCTTTAGCTCGATCCTTTCGGCACGATTGATGATATATGAGACTCCGCGGTTTCCGTGATTCTTGAAAGAATAACTTTACTTATCGTATATTAAAATATCTGAAAGTTTCAGAGAAAGTTTCAAATTTGTACTAAGGAAAAAACGGCTTCAAGTTTTCAAAAGATTGAATCCAATCATAATGAATCTTTTTTATTTTCTATTTTTAATTTCAGATAATAATGGAACATCCTGTACACTGCGAACGAGACGAAACAAGGGACCGAAGAAGCGAGTAAAGACGAGTTGTAGCCCCGAGCGAAAAATCTCCAGCGCGTACAAACAATCCATTCATTTAACAATGCGCGGCTCACGTTGCGTTCAAGGCCGCTGTATCACGGATCAAAGAGCTCCCGCGGCAAGAGAGCTGCCTAGCGGAGAGTTGATCATCTCGCCAAAGGGTAGCAACTCAAAATAATCCGTATTATATATCCTCCTACTCACACAATCCTCCGTTGAGAGAGTTTGACCTTCCATCGAAACACGACAAAAAGTGTCTTTGCAGCGGTCGCGTTGCGTTACTCCACAGTCCATAACAGTCAACGACGTTTGTCGAATTTCAATTACCGATAAATATATCTCGCTTACGATAACGACAACTAATTATGATAAAAATGTTCTGCGCGTAATCGGAAGGTACGTGAGAAAAATCGCGTCTGTCTTGCAAAACGTAACGCCTCTGGATAATTGAATACCGAAAAAATTCGGTTACGCGGCGCAATAAACAATACAAGTATCGATACTCTCGGGAGTCAAGAAAACGAGTCGAGCGTAATAAAAACATGCATTTCCGGAGTCATCCTATTTTCCGATCTCGCTCTTCCAAAACTCTCGCTCTTCGACACGATAAGATATATTTGACTCGCTTGACTCGAAAAGATGACGCGCGCGATATCGCTCACAGAAGGAGGCGTGTTACGTTCTTCGAGCATTCGACGGATTTGAATATCGACTTTATCGAAATACACCGATTACCGGTGACTACCGGTTTCTTCGAGCTCGCTCGCTCTCGTGCGTGCAACGCCCGAGAAAGAGAAACGAGGCTCGACCGGTCGCGTCCGGCCGGAGCGAGAGGAGCGGAACGGAGAGAAATACACGTTGCACCTGTCGGCTGGCTACAGAGAAGCGGCTTTCCACTAAACTACGTCACTTCAGAGTCGACCCTACCGATTAAAGGTCGACGATACTCGCGTCAGCCATCTTGAATCATGATGCGGTGAACGAAAGGATAAATGAAGACGCTGTTCCTCTAACCGGCTTATTCAAATGGATTGAATCAAGATAATACAACGCAAAGTCAGTTAACTTAATTGCAGGATCTCTAATACAGTTCATATACATATCTCTTAACATAGTAAAGATCATTTCAGGATCAAAAGTGATATATTTACGTTGCTTTGAATAAAAGTTTTGATTTTGACAGCTGCGATATTATACGAATCTCCACAACTTGTCTGTATAACGGTTTTATCGGTGAAAAGTTATTTGGGCATAAACCGCGGGAAATTTTTTCGTTTCCTTTGATCGCTTCCGGGGTCGTAATTTCCGGCACGGGCTTTAAGAAGAAAACAAGTTGTACGCGCGGGCAGCGGCGCTCGCAAAAATTTCATTACACCGAGGAAGTTAGATATTTCTGTCATATCGTAATGGAAATTTATAATTTTGCCGCTCGACGTAGGACAAACGTAACCGCGATCGGGACCGCGGCGTGGCACGGCGGGGCGGGCGTACTCGAGACTCGAGACGCTGTTTGTAGAAAGTGGAAACGAATTGCAAATGTTAGCACAATTGGCTGCGGCGATATTCGCGGAAAATAGAGAAACGCGCGGGATGTACGCTGCGAGGCGGATATTAAAATGTTGCACAGCTCGATGTATACATCGATGTATAAAATTCATGTGGCAGTAGTTCTTCATAAAATTTCCGTAATTTGCGATTGCACGTTGATGTGAAGAAGCGTAACGCGATGTGAAAAATATTAGAGATAAGCGTTAAATAAATATTGATGGCACTTTGATACATAATCGACGCTTTTATATTTAATATATAAAGCGGTATACCTTTTTACAATTAGTATATTTCTATCCACATGATCGAACAATAATCGAGGAGCATATAATTTTCGCAATATAGTCAATCTTTAAATGCGAAATGAAACACACGTGCATCCGAAAAAGCTGCGTTATAAGTATTACATCATTATTACTATACTTTCGAGCGATTGCGTCATCGTCATCGACTTGAAACCATAATCGTTTCGTGATCAAATCGCATCTATCGAAAAAGGAAATTGCTATAGTTATTGACGAAACACGGATTCTTATCGCGGCCGCAATTATCAATCACACGCAGATACCTACCGGCCATTCGACGATACACGAGTGCTCGCTGCACAATCGCCAAGTCGCGCTTATCTTCGAACAGTAAACAAAGGACACACGATATTTATAGATCGCGCGGATGATATCGTATCGAACGCAGGTATCAATAATCTTAAGTTACATTATTCATCGTCGTTGGCTCGCGTCAGATGGCCGTGGATGGGCGAAATTAAACGTGACGCATGGAGTCGCGACTTTCCGCAGGTGAGCAAAAATGTAAGAACGTAGCTCGAGTCCGACTCGCAAAGGGTCAAAGGGAAATTCTCTTGATTGCGAGTTCGCAATCAAACTTTGACAGCGCGTGAAAGTAAGCCCGTGACGCAGACAACTCCGAAAAGAAGCCGGGGGGAAATTTCGTTACCGTTTAAAGAAAAACTCGAGTTCGATGCTTTAATCAAAGCGCGATAAACTCTCTTTTTTTACAAACAGCATGTATTTAATAACGTATGCAATATTTCTACAAAATAGATCATTTATCTTCAATAACAGGTAATCTATCACGTTTCCCTTGGAAATAATAATATCCATATATCGACGTACGAAAAATGTTATCAGGTAGAAAACACGAACAATAAACGCACGTTAAGATAATTCCGAAGATAATTCCGAAATGTCAAGTAGTATAGCGCGACAATTAGTTACATATATAAATTACGTAGGTATCGGCTACTTGTACTCTCTGTAATTAATTGTCACGGTAAATTTCTGGATTATCACTCGCGATATCGAGGCATAATCGGTATCTGTAAGGTAATAACACAAGTAGTATCTGTATGCAGGTGATATTGAATAAGTATAAGGATTGGTAGCTCGTTAAATTGGTGTGTCCCTACGTGTACTCGCGCGCCCGATTTCCCGGCCGCGGCCGCGGCCGTCGCGATAACGCGAGGAGACGAGTTATCGGATTAAATTTATGTAACGATGCACTGCCGCGTGCGTTCGCGCGGAATTATTTTCGATAACCCGATGCGATAACGTCGCCAACGTCGGCAACGTCCGCGTCCTGACTGTCGCGTCCAATGTTTTTCCTTTCACGTTCGTTAGCGGCCGGTCACGCTCCGGCGAAGGAGATTGCACCGAGATTCATCGTCCGGCGCGAAATTAGCGCCGCGATTCGGATTATACGATTACGTGCCTTTCCCTCCCATTTGCCAGGTCTCGCGAAAGTTGAAGGAAACGTTCCGACGAGCTCGACGCGACGCGACGATAGGATTAAATGAAGAGTAAAATCAAATTGATCGATTCTTAGGAAACGATCTTTCTTCGCTTGATAAGATCGAACGATCGCGGATCGGCGAGAGAACCAGGGAACGTGACGTCCATCCGCGCGTGGTTTTAATCTCAAACTTGGCAAGGGTACCTTTCGAGAGATATATAACTCGCTTTTTTTATCGCCCAAACTCACGACGTTTTATTGCTTACAGCCGATACACGTTTCTATTATCCTGAACACGTGCACGAATTATACTTTACCAACTTTGCAATTCGTTACGCGTAATACTTACAGCTGTCGTTATGTCTTATAATCAATACATTAGAAAAAAAAACAGCTTTAGAAAGCAACACAAATAAAGCGCGCGGTCAGATTTAACTTTGCATCGTAATAGCTCCGCTCGTAGACGAAAAATAAAAGCACTTTTTTATTATACAATTTAAACTCAAGTTATCCGCGGTTCAGCCGTTATTGTGAGATTCGATAATCTAACATTCTAACAATAAGCGTCTCTCAACTCATCAGCAACTCGTATATAGGTACACAAACTGTGTCTCGCTGCGCGACGTGTGTCTTGATAAAATCCATCTTTTAATAACGTTCCCACTGCCTTTGCCAATTGTGAGTTTAAAGACCACGCGAGCCGTCTCAGTCTGTCGAAACTTGCCGAAACGCATCGGCAGATTTAAGGTGACGTCCGTAGTAAGGTCCGTCGCGCTGACGCTCGCTGTTCTAGCCGCTCGGTCAGGTGCGCGCCTGTCGCTTTAGTAAAGACACGTAAACAATGGATGTGTGTGATGATCGCGCGCAGCTGTTGACGGCCTCGAGGAGACCGACCAAGACCGACCACGGCGAATAACAGAACGCGGAAAAGGAGTCTCGCTGTATCGGCTGCACGAGAGAGAGAGAGAGAGAGAGAGAGAGAGGACTAGAAAAATCGCGGACTGCGGCATACGTGGAGCGCACGTTTCTACGGGGAACACTCTCGCGCTCGTCCGCGCTCGCACGCATCGGCGACCGAAGCGAACAGAGAGCCGGAGACTCGCATTCACTCGCATTCACTCGCACGCACGCACGTACGCATACACAGAGAATAAAGAGAGAAACTCACTCCAGAAATAATGCACAGTATCCATCCAAGCCGCGGTGGCGAAGATAGGACGTTGCCTTCCTCCGGGATTATCGGAGCGCGCTCAGCAGAGACCGTACGACAAAACGACACAAAACGTCAGGTTTCCCCCTAAGTTTCTTCCGCGCGACGACACTGATCTCCTCCTCCTCCTCCTTCTCCTCGTCGTCGTCGTCGTCGCCGTCGCCGTCGCCGTCGCCGTCGTCGGCGTAGTCCGACGACGACAATGCACTACTGACACTCCCCCGGGTCGGCGATTTCACGTCGCGGTAGTCCCGTCGCCGCACCGCGCCGCGCCGCGCCGCGAAGACGACGAAAAAATCGGCGCCGGTTATCTCGTCACTGCGGGACACTCACCGGTCTCCCGACGGCAGCTTCCTCGTCGCGCGTCGCGTGCATTACCCCGCGGCACACGCTTTTCTCGCGTTCGTTTTTCCCGTCGCGTTTACGCGCGATCGAGCAAAGCAGACGCACGCAGGCACGCAGGCACGCAGGCACGCAGGCACGCACGCACGCACGCACGCACGATGGAGCGGAACAGCGCGGCGAGGAGACGAAGAAACGGAATATGTTACGTATACGAACGACCGGCAGACACAAAAATGTACACTTTGCTCGCTCTACCTCGTCTAGCGGAGAGAAGACACGAGATCTCGCCGGAGTACTCCGATTGAGCTTCGCGCCTCGCGACCGAGGCACGGCGACCCGATGCGATGCGATGCGATGCGATGCGACGCGATGCGATGCGACGCGACGTGATGTGATACGTCGCGTGCGTCCGCGTGCGCCGCGACACTTTTCAAAACAATATACAACCAACACACCAACCAGCGCACGTCTCACCCCGTACGTGTGCTCGCTTTAAGCGCTTTCTCGCGCCACCGCCGTGCGCCACCGCCACTCCGCGCCTCCGCGGCACCGTCTCCGTCACCCCTTCCCGCCCCTCTATCGTCTATCTCTCTTTCTCTCCCTCTCTGCCCCCTCCCCTACCTCCTACCTTCCTCTCTTCTCTCTTCCAGCCAACGGCGGTTTTTCCGCACGCACACGCCGCCGCGGATCAATAATTCACCATACGAATTCACCAGAAGCGGCGAGCGGCAAGCGGCGAGCGGCGAGCGGCGACACGAGCGAGCGAGCGAGCGGACGAGCGGGCTGCTGGACAGGCGACTAGGCGGAGAGAGCAGCACGCGTTTCTGTCACGGCGCCCCCGCTCGCGCGCCGGCAGCGAGGAAACGCGCACGCAGCCCACACCACCGACGCACCGACGCACACCACCGTCGAGCGTCGAGCGACAACCGACAACCGACAACCGCGAGAGGAGAGTAAACCCTAACCTCGACGGTCAGGTGAGCCGTGTCGCGTCGCGCTGCCCTGAGCTGCGCTTGCGAATCGACTCGTACGCGCTACCGACGCGCACAGCTGACACGAACGACACGGCACGCTTGTAAACACGCGTATGATTCGGAGTACGCTCCGAAAGCCGGATGCACCATGTAAACAGCCCTCTACGGAGTAAACACGCCGGTTGAGAGCGCGCGTCTCTCGCTCTTTCTCTTTCTTTCTTACTTTCTTACTTTCTTTCTCTCGGTCGACTGCCTGCCGGCAAGATCATTTTTCTTTCGCCTTTTCTCTGTCTCTCTCTCTCTCTCTCTCTCGCTCCGCCTCTCTCGCGCAAACTCTTTCTCTCTTTACCTACGCACCTGTCTTTCCGTCTCGGAGCAATTGAGCAATTGCGAATTGCGAATTGCGAGGGACCGACCGCGACGGCGGATGCTCGCCCAGCTCGCCACGATCGGGCGGAAGTACCGCACAAGCGTGACAAGTCGAACGCGCGGTCGCGGAGTATACCCGGAGCGGGTAATAACGGCGTCGCTCACCTCGCTCGGTCGGAATTGGAGGTTGGAGGCACTCTCATGAGTCTCATGCGGAATACGCGCGCTACTACGTCGGTCTTTCTCTCTGTCTCCCTATCTCTTTTTCACGCACACACATACGTCGGGATTACGGCGTCTCTCTCGCTCCCTCTCCGTCTCACTCTCTTTCGTCCGTCCGTCCGTCAGTCCGTCTGTCTATCTCTCTCTCTCCGCGGGTAATCGCGCCATCGTCGCTGCGATCGGACTCGTTCCTCGCGCGCGGGCCCGTTGCGAGACGACGCCACCGTCAGGACGTCCACACGGGCGTGGACGCGCTCGCTCGCGTACGGCGTTTCGAGCACTGTAATTTTGTATCGTGTAGTTACTTACCACTTGGCTGAGCTGTGTGACGTGGCGGCACGCGCGCGAGCGCGAGGGCGGCCCTTATTTTCGCGGACGAAATTCGCACGGCGTTATATCGACGCGCGGTACTGCACCACGGGTAAATACGAGGACGGTCACTCTCGTGTTTTTGGAATGCCAGGAATGGCACAAAGAATCTGGACAACGCACACGCCTGCTGCGCAGCCGGTCTGCGCACACGCCGCCACACGCTGACACCGCTTAGGTGGCCGCGGGAGAAACCAGAATCCCGGACGCGGCCGACGCCGACCGAAGCGACCCGAACTCCGAAGCCGCGGCTCGCTGCTTGCTCCGATCCCCACCACTCCGCCCTCGCGCTCGCGCTCGCGAAGCGTCCTGCCCTCCTTCCCTCCCTCTCCCCCCGCCGGCTACCTTATCCCCGCGCCCCGTGCTTCCCTGACCTGTCCCTGTCGGATCAGTCGCGTCACGCACGTAATAGAGGTTGGATGTTGGTTGGGTGCGCTTGCACGTCCGTTCGCTCTCTCTCGCTTCAGGTTCGAGGGGCACTTGTTGAATTTCAGGGGTCGCATTTTAGGCTTTGCAAATAAATGCGCTAATAAATGAGAATGTAGTATCACCGGGTTCGAGGAGGAAACTCGTAACTGGCCAATTTACGCATCTTTCGTACGTTAATTCTCTCGAGTGATGATACGTAATCGAATAGATCAATAGAATATACTGTCCGGACAAATTGAGAAAGCAAAAATAGTTTTTTACTTCATTTTGCATTTTGCGAATATATTTTCCATTACGTTGCACGATGTCCGACTAATATTTTTGCGACATAACGCGCTATTTATCTATAACTTGTTGCGCATAACGTATTTATATCTTTAATTTGTTGCTGTAATATAATCACATTGAACATTGCAGCAGTTATCGAATACTGAATATCGAATTTGCACTTAAAAAAAACTATTGTTATAAAGAAGAAAGGATAAATGTTAAGTCCGATTTATTTTTTAAATTCGTATATCTTATGTATTTTGATTTTTTGAAACATGGAAATTGAATTCGATTGCAAAAATCTCGTTCGTGCGCCGTCCTTTTAATAATTGCGATTGATTTTAGATGTGCAACATTTTACGAAGTTATGAAATAGCTTCACTTTTTAAAAGAATACAAAATGTTATTGAAACTTATCTTACTCGGAAAATAATTCCTTTGTAAACTGTAGTTAAAACGCATATATATATATATATATTATATATATAATATATATATCAGAATGTATTTTTTTCTCTAAGGCACTTCTAAAATTGCCAGAAGCGTTTTTAGAAGCCATTTGGCGAAAGTTTTTTTTTATATTTCCGTTCGCATTCGAAATATCAGCATCATGTAGCATATTATATTATGTTATATATTATGTATGCGTCCACGCGCGTGTGTATACGTCAGAGCGCTTTAATGTTCATTTAATGAACATTAGCCGACGTCAAGGAAAATGTAAAGAATATTCTTTATATTTTCCCAGCTGACCTTCCATTGTTCTTCTTATTAAGAACTTTATTAGGAACTAGGTAAAAACCAAAGGGTAAAGAAAAAACAGCAGTTAAATCTATTGCAAGTATATTGATTCAAAATTGTAAGCTAATAATTACGGTTAAACGGACAATCCTTGACACAATCATTAGTCAATCCTAAACTGCAATAATCTCTTTTTAATTTATACTTTTCGAACTCCGACAATGCAATGTTAAATCTTTAGAATATAAAGCTCTAATTTTAATAAGTTTGATGTAGATTTTATAATAAAATGTTATATAAATTATTAAAAGATCTATTATGCTCTATTTTGAAGCGCTTTAATTATAAAGAAACATTTCTTCGAAAAATTTTTTAGTGGAAGTATATTGAATCTTTATAAAAGTCAGTTAAATCATTTTTGAGATGTGGTATATGCCAGTATGAAAAAAGTTCTTTCAAGATGTTTTAAAATCTTGCAGTTATTTCTTTCCGAGATAATCAACTCATCTTTATAATCATAGACATTAAGAAATACATCTAAGAAGTTGTATAAAGATTCAGATTTCATATTATTCAAAAATAAATTTGAAAAAATACATTTAGTTTAAGCAGAAGCAATTATGTACTTTGTTCCATTTAACTTTCAATATTGAAAACTATTTTCAATTCTCCTACGTCACCATCATTATATTATATATAGGTAATTCACTTTATATTTCACGATTATACACAGTGTACAGTGTACAGTTTTACATTTATATATTGAATTTTTCATGTATAAGTCTTTCTATTTTTAATTCCTAAAAAGCTTTTCTGTTTCATGGACCCCTTGCCAATATCCATATACGATATATAATAGAAAACTAACGCAGAGATCCATTCCGCAAAAACGCTACGCGATAGTAACGCAGTACCTCAAAAAGGAAAACACACCACAGATTAATAACGACGACATCAAACAGTGCGCTCTCACAAACCGAAATTCGGCGCGCGTACGAAAATAATGCCCGGAGCTGTTAACTTTTGCCGTTGCGACTGGCACAAAGCCTGGCCGTAATTAATGCCTTTAAACGTTTGCCGCGCAATGAGCTCCTTTTGTCAGTCGAATGCATTGTATTGCACAAAAGTTTACAAACAGGTCCGAGCAGCAGATGCAATGTGGCAAAGCGCGACGCGACGCGACGCGACGCGACGCGACGCGACGCGACATGTTGTACATACCACCGCCGGCGCCGCGCGCCGTCAGGTTGAAACGAGAGATTTTCATTCATTCGCGTTGCGTGTGTCGGTGTCGCGCACGTCGAATGGAAACGGCAAACCTCGATTTCGCCTGGCGTGTCCCTTCAATCACTTAATTGCGTTAACACCAGATTTCTGCCGCGAACTTCCGGCCCACCGCGAAAACCTACCGCGTTGCCTATTTGCTTTTTCAGTCGCGTTTTTTCTTCGCGTGATCGTGACGCGATTACCGCAAAGTACCACGCAGCTTTCGTAATCTTGCACTCTCGCGCATAAGTGCACTTTATTTAGGCACTATCTCCTTCTTATTTCGTCGCATTTAATATTCATACCAGTTCGAATGGTTTTGTTCTTTTCAGTATCCTTCTTTAAACTATGATTGTCGATTGTCCAGAAGTTGAGGGGCTTCGACATTCACATGTACCATATACATGAAATCTAACCTTGTATCTTTGTGCAATCTTACTGATTTCATCTCCCACAGCACAGGTGAAATTCTCAAGTCTCTGTGGATGTCAAATATTTCTAACCATCTACAATCCTCCGCAAAATTTTGTTTTGACACTTTTAAATTATATTAATAGATATTAATTTTACTGGTACAACCGACGATATCGTGTGCGGCTTTCGTAATGCGATACTGTTGAAAAAATTGGCGAAAATTTGCGATAAACATCGAATTATCATATTTGATGCTAATAAAGTAAAGCTCAGACTTGCGTCGAGCCTCAATGTCCTACTTGTTGAACAATTGAACGAGAGGTTTGAAATGTTTGATAATGCCATGCACAATCGATCATTATGCGGGCATGAATTTGTTCGCGTGAATTTTCTGATATCGCAACTCGATGAGGATAAAAGTCATTCGTTTCGATGCGCATAAGGCTTTCTCGATTCCGCGGTGAAGCTACATTCGCCTGACCCTTCTGCCATGGGTATCGGAAACACGCGTATGTCAGGATCGCGTTGTGCCCAGAGATAAAAGGCTAGTTTTACCTGATATTCGTAGCTGCGTATCATCGCACTTTCCTTGTCGCGAATACGCGGCACACAACGAGATAATAATAGAAATTCCACCAAAGGCATAATCCCCGAAGCCACTGTGCCGCGCCGCGCCCGGCGCCGACAGCGCGTTTTCTAACGGGGCGTGGAGGGCTTTAATGGTTGGGAAAAAGAAAAACGGCCGAGGCCGAGGGCCGAGGGAGAGAATGAAGCGCACGGCGCGGCGAGCTTATCTTATTTTAATGCGCGGCATGCGGAGTCTCGTTCGCGATGAAATTGACAATTATCCCGCTCTTTATACCCTACCGCTTATTCGAGCTATTTCGACCCGGGCGTAACGCACGGCACAGCCGGTATGCCGCGAATTCTATTTAACGTCGATAGCCGTAAAGTCATAAAACTGCCCCGCGGCCCGTCGCGTTGCGTCGTTCCGCGATGCCGAAGATAACTAATTGAAAAGCGTAGAAATAACGCTATGGCAGCAGTGGACAAAAGTGGAAGCTGTCTTTTCATCGTTTTCGTCGTCGGATCAACAATTACTACTGTAGAATAATTGTTGGCCGCGAGTGCAAAGAAAAAAGAAGAATACATGCGTGCCTCATTACACATACTTATTTATATATTATAGATGTACAATATATGTACATATATTTTTTTCGTCTCCTGTCTCTCCACGTGTCGCGAAAGAAACATCGCACGCGCGATTCCGCGTTATGCAACGATGCACTTTGCATTCGGCCGCGTCTGCTGACTTTACCTGTGGAGAATGGGTATAGGTTCATCGACACGCACCACATCGCGTCCGACGCTCCGCACCTGACTCCTGCAAGAAATCTGCAGCGTCGTCGGACGTCGAGTCGACCGCGACATCACAGTCGAGCGCCGTTCTGCACGAGCCAGATATAAATATGTCCATGTGCAAGGTGAATTAAAAAGGAATCGATAGGAATTTATTTTGCAAAGTTATGAATTTATAATCTTTTCTCGGCTTTACATTCGTCGACTTCCTGTCCCCTTCTATTTCTACCTATCTATCCATTTTTAATCCTTAACAGGGGTAATTCGAAATAAAACGAAGATAAATTTCTCTTTCCGTTTTCACATCCGATGTATAGGTAGTCGCTAGTCGCTAAGTAATTTTATTTGTTTTTTTTTTCATATGTCAGGAACGAAAAGATATAGAAGGAAACCCAAAGATTTTTAAACGAATCTTCCAATTTAGAATTTTAAATTCACTGAAATTGTTTAATTTGACCGAATTTTCTTTATCTTTTATAAAACATCTTTAAATAAAAGTTAGTAAAGTTTATTCTATTTGTGTAACAAGCAATTTGTTAGATTAAGGAAGTTGTGTAGCGTTTCTATCACATAAAACCGCAATTTGAAGGGATCGTCGACGGCGACGTAGTATCATCTCGCGTGAGTTGCATTTATCGTGCGTGTATTGTTTGGAGTTGCATCGTCTGATACGGAAGACAGTTAATTCTAGTCCGCGTCTAAATTCATGACGTCACAATGCTCAGATTGGACATCGCGTTAGCCGGAGCAACTCAGAATTATAACCGTAGAGTTACAGTCAAGATCATAAGCGTGCACGATGCTCTTGTTTCGCAATGTCATGGAAAGCGTCGACGTCGCAACTATTACATTCACAAACTACGCATTTTGAACGTTGATTTCATGTAGAAAGTTTGACACCTAATTTCTAAAACAACTAAGATTCTCGATCGTTACATAAAAAACACGAGATCATTTGTATTTGAAAAAAAAAACCTATGAAGAACATAAAATATAAATAATGGCATATTATCGTTTGTGCGGAGACTATTAAAACATCCTGTTTAATGAAATAAGATGCAAATTATACGATATATAAATTATTATAATTATTTGTCACGATGTCTTGTCTAATCTTCTGAAAAATTCAATTTGGAACCACTTGGAAAATTAAATGCGAATTTAACGATGCACACAAAGTTATGATGCACGCTGTATTGTTAGGGCAAATTTTTGATGGAAAATTTCTCATCGCATTTTTCAACGATATTTCAAAGACGACGTCATTTTATTGTCAGTTTTGCGACACGGCGCTTTTCCTCTATCGGCGTTGCTTTTATTTAAAAAGAGAAATAATAAAAAGGAGAGAGAAAAGGAAGAAGAGTGAAGGCTTCAGATCCGCCCCATACCAGGACGTTGCGTCGCCCTCATAAACTTGGAAAACATTTCTTATAAACGGCGGATGTTCCGCGGGGGTGAAATTCCTGACGGGTCTTATCATGGCAGAGATTTACTCGCAAGGACGGTGAGGTATAAAGTATTAAAATATCACGCGAATGGCGCATTCGGAAATTCCTGCTGCACCTAAAAGCAGAGACGGTGCTCGCGCAATATGAGGATTTTCTCCTTTAGACGGAATCGCCTCGCGGTAAGCGACTCTAAATTATTCGTTTCCTTATTTCCTACCAACTTTTATCATACGCCGACTCTTACTCTCCTTTCCTCTTACTTTTTCTTTATCAATTTAACTTGTGATTTTATTTACTGTTACGACACGCAAACATGCAGAATTAAATTTATATGATGTAATTGACGAAAATAAAGTAAGGACTAAGGAACGAGTAAGAATCACAATATAAGATGCTATTACGTAATTTTCAACCAATAAATTCTTCAGTAATTGTAAAAATAATTCTTTTCAATACGAGATAATTATGTAATTATTATATAACCATTATTTGTAATAGTCTCTTTCAATTTCTGATATTATTTTATATATGACTCGCGTTATCAGATTTTAAGATTGTTAAAATGTTGGTATTACTGGAAAGCATAGAACAATTTGAAAATTAATTTCAAAGAAAAATTTACGAGAAAAAATTTCTCGTAAATTGAACAAATATCGGCTCCGTTTGATAACAAAAATTTGTAAGTCGAAAGAATCGTGGTAAAGTCTCTGATATTTCACTCCTTTATCCCTTCGATCGAGATTTCACACACGAGGATAGAACATGGTCTTCGCGGAGGCGCAAGAACGTCTACGTCTACTCTTATTGTATCCGATCGTGTGCAAACGAGGACAAAGCAACGACGGAAGAAGACGCGGAGGAGACGCGCCGAAGCAAGGCGGGTGTGAAAGGGGTCGAAAGGGGCGAAAAGCGGCAGGAAGCTCCCGAAGGGGTGGAGGGTGAAAGGAGAAAGGAGGTGAGCGCGTACCTCACCTGGCATACCGGGAGAGTATCGCGACACATTTTGATCGAATTCTTCTCGAGGTCGGGGAATGCCGGTATCTCCCGTAGATATTATTACATATTTAGGCGGTACGCGCGGCCCTCTCTCTCTCTCTCTCTCTCTCTCTCTCTATCTATCTATCTATCTATCTATCTCCCTTTCACCTCGGAGAGATAATACACTTAGAGACGTATTCTCCTTCTCTCTCTCTCTCTCTCCCGGCGCGGCGCCGCGGGGCATACATATCTGGCTCACTATACTTGCGCCACTGCTGTATCCTCATAGCTCTCTCGCTCTCCTCGCACAGACCTCGAAGGATCGCAGTTCTGCGCGATATCCTGCATATCTCGGCATACCGTCCCCGTCGTTTCCGACATTGTTCCCTCGGCCCGCCCCCGCACGGCTCCCCGGCCCCGAACCCGGACGCGGAATAATCCCACTCGTTCGACGTCTACCGGGCCCGGCTTCCCGGCCGGATTCCATTCGATTCTGGTACCGAGCTTGTGCAGGGTGAGAAGCCTCGGCATCGGGCATGATAATTGGATGCTTTTCCGCTCGCCCATCCTTCCACCCTGTGCCGCCTGCCGCCATTCCCGAAAAAGCGCGACGAAAAAACGCGCGTAGGAGCTCCGTTGACAAAAACCTAGAAAAAACGCGTTACACGGATACGCAAGATAGTAGAAAGGGAGCTGATCCCGAGATAACGATCCGTATTCTATGAGAATTAAATAATAGGAAAAAATTGCCGTGCAATAAAAGAATATCATTTTAAATCGTTCGGTTATTAAGTAAAAAATATTTTTTTCACGTCTGCAATTACTAATTTTTACATGAAATATTTTATTTATAGCTTATATCTATAATTAGTAGTTAAAAAATACACTATAAATATTACAGCGATAGAAATTGAACAAAATATATTTGTACAAAAAAAAACCATTTCTTTATAAGTTTTTCATGAATGTGAATGTTCCTTAGACATTTTTTTTTTTAAACCGAGAAGTATGTAAACCGCGGCAAGCCGTAAAACGTGCAGTTCACAGAATTATCCCGTTACCCGTAAGCGTAAGTAACGCAAAAATAGCGCGATCGTTCGCAACATACGGAGTCATCGCAATGGACCGTGCGTCCATTACGCGTTCACGTCGCTAGCCCGGTAACGTTGAAATGCGTTTGTTGAATATTCAATGTCCAGTATCCGACTCCCGGAGGACGACGATCATAAGCGCTGGATTCTATTAGCAAACAGCCACGAGAACAATGGTGCATCGTCGATGCGATTCCGTCGATATACAAGCGGGCGAGTCGATGATCGAGCCCGATAAATGCCGGCCACCTTCCTTCGGCACATTTCACGGCGAACGTCCGTCCCGGGATACTATTCGCATATCTAAATCCCGTAGAACGTCCCTGTCCGTACAATTCCCAGAATTGTTACCAATCCGCGGGACCACTTGCCGCTACACTCCTTCGTGCATGACCGGCCCTTAATTCGTCAAGAACGCCGTTTCGCATCGTCGCCGTCGTAGTACGTGAGCGAACAATGCCAAACCCAAAACATTCGAAATGCGTCCTAGGTTCTTTAACCCTTAGCTATTACGTACCCAAGTCAAATCTGACCTGAATCTCGACAAGTTTAAAAAAGACATGCCATATTACTGATCAGATTGTTACTTCTTTTCAAAATAAAAAAACCTTAAGTTTTTTTTCACGAGCTATACTTCTGGTTTTTACAAATCATATTTTAACCTACCGCGGCATTAACTGAAAATATATCAACGCTGTCTTGGTCTTCTAATTTTGTCTAGAATAATATTTCTTTGGAGAAATCTCCTGCTTACAATTAGTAAAATGTCATATTCTGTGAAACATTTAGTAGTGTCGGCAAGACAGTATACGGATGTCTGAAAGGCGTTCTACGTTTGACAATCAAACAAAATCCGAAGATACCAGCCTCGAAGGAATGTACAAGAGCACGTCCGACATCGACGAGGATCTCTTGGACGCATTAGCGCTGTTGCACTCGACCGAGCGAGACAGTGCGGAGAAGCTTCGTCGGATGCTGGACACCTGCATCGAAAGAAAGCACGGGATCGAAAAGACTTTGGCCGCCAGAATGCCGAAACGATTTTTGCAAAACGTCGACGAATCCGCTCTTCCGATGCAATTCTCGAAGAGACACGACCACGTAGCGCAAGGACGTAGCGTGGTAAAAACCGAGATTTGGAACGGCAATCCTGAGATTATTTCTCTTCTCGAAGTTGACGAACCGGAGAGCATCGAGAATCATCGGACGTCCGACGTAAAAGTGTTCGAGGTTGATTACGAGGATTGCTGCGAGGACGGGAAAGACATTCCCAGAATTTCGATTCCCGACGAAGGATTCGCCGACGGGACTATGTGCAAGGTTTTCTTCAATTTAAGCCCGATCAGTTTATAATTTATAGCTCAAACGTGAAATCGCGAGACTGATGTAATCGTGTGACCGATTGCCTTCGAGAACCGCTGCGCTGTTGACTTAAATAAGTTGTGACATCTGTGGTGTGTGAAAAAAATCTGTAACGGCACAAAACTGGGACCCCTGATCTTGCTGGAGTGCCAGGAGCATCAAGAAGCTTATCATCTGTTGTGTCATCAGCCCCTGATTAGCAACGTAGGGGCGTTTACGACCCTAGATTCGTATAGCGGTGCAGACGGTGCGTGGTGCGTTGAAACTCTGTAGCTCGGTAGCTCCTACGAGGATTAAAATTATGAAAAAGGGACCCGTAGGAAAGTTCGACGAAATAGCGATACGGTCAAATAGAATGCAAACATTTCGGGATTGGGAATGTACTTGGGAAAAGGGACGGTTTGTTTGGGATGAATGGTAAGGTTTGGGAAGAACGCTGACAAATATTGACCTTAAGATATTTTTTCTTGCTTTCTTACATTAGTCACAAGTCTTGATGTAATATTTCTAAATTTGAATATATTGTGCGCGAGACGGGAGGAAAGAGAGAGAGAGAAAATTTTGTGTACTTATAGATATCACATACCTTTTCTCGAACACAGAAACTAAAATACTGTTTGTTACAGTCTTGAAGTAACGATGAGCATTAAATAAATTATAATCAATTTCGAATAAAGTTATTTGTATAATTAAAGAATTATTTTTTATTTAATTTCAAGTACATAATTTTATGCTTTAAAGCTATCAAAAAAGATGTTCAATAATATTTTTGCGCTGAAAAAGTTGACTCTGAATCGATAAACAATTTTGTAGTCGAAAAAAACTGCGAAATGTAAAATAATACAAAGACCTATACAAACGTAAGTATATGTTGGATACAAAATATTTTAAGATTACATTTACTAAATGCGTTTGAGCAACTCATTTTCAGTAACAAAATCTTGAAAAATAACATAAAAATCATGTTGTCATTAAACGAGCTTTAACGTAAAAGCGGACCAGCCTGTTTAATCGAGTGACATTAAGTACTATAAATAAATGTTTCAACTCACCTGTCCAGTCCGATCGAACTTTTCGACGTAAAAAAATCAGCAGATGAAAAAAATATTGTATATAGGTATACAGATTCGTCGATAGAAAACACAATTATGCGATCCATTATTTACGAAGAACTTGGCGAATGTTTCGCAGAAAAATGGAAGTCTATCACTCTTCACATATTCGCGAAAAAGAATTGGGTCTACCCTCAAATATTAAAAGGTGAAATTTTAATCAATACCTTGAGTTAAATAACATTTTGTTATTTTTAACTAGCATGTGTGTCAAAATTTACATAACACTACACAGAATAGTTAAATAAAAATGAGAAATAAAACGGATATTATTTTGAAAATAATAACCTACGATAAAGTAAAAATAAATGTATATTATATTATTGCATTTGTATTATCGCTAAAATATACATATAAAGATTGTTTAATACATTAAATATTTAATTAAATATTAAATATTTGAAATTATCAAAATTATATGTTTCAATTCTTAAAAAATATATATTGTTTATTTAGTGATTTAGATAATTTAGTAAATTTAGAGAAATTTCATAAGAGCAGATTGTGCTGGTTGTACACGATAGTTTTTATTTGACAATCATTCGTTACAAATAGAAATCATTCTTGCCCTGATCGAAATCAGTGTCGTAACAAGTCTGTTACAAGTCTTATCACATACACATAAATACACTTTTAATCACAGTATAAGGCAACCGCCCTAAACTGATTACGAGAAATATACACTATGTTACAAAGTGGTCGCAATGCTCATCGGAAATACATTACACCGGATGATGGCTCGACCAATTGTGTTTATGTGCGTGTGCGTATGTATTATATTATATGTATGTGTAGGAAAGTACAGGATATTTCATATAGTGACATAAAATCAGTAGCCATGTGAACAGAATGTTCGAGCCTTTGTCCAATCTTAAGCACGGCCGAAGAAAGTGACTTGTTAAATTTGGTTACGCGAGAGGACGACGAAAGTTCTCGTTCGTGTCACACGATAGCCATTTAATCGCGCTCGTTTATTCCCTTACATTAAGGTCAACAGAGTTCAATTACCTTCGGCAACGCTGCAGGTTTCAGCTGGATTCGAGGCTCGATTGCTCTTACTCTGATTTATAGTACACGGGACTGTGGCAGAGATGAAGGAGATATCGGAAACGTTGGGTGCAAGCTTGCTTTCGACACTGCGGAAATTTTGGAAATTTTCAAGTTGGATCTCGAAATTTGTCGCAAGTACAACGTATATACACATATGCGAAGAAACTGAAACAATTAATAATATAATGTGGCGCAAACTATATTCAATAATGTCTCTATTGATAAAATTTCAATCAAACAGATTAGGAACAAAATCAGATTAGGGGGATTAACAATAGATTGTAAAACTTATAAAACTAATTAACCAGAGACTCACTGCTATTTATTTCATTAATTAATTCTTTACTTCAATAATAATTCATAACTATAGAAATTCACTCTTCAATTTAAATATAAGAACGGAGAAAATAAATTCTGTGATAATATACAATTGAAATTTTTGGCATGCTTAAATACAAGCAGAGTATAGATATACATAGTTTGGAGGAAAATGGAGTAATAGTATACAGGACAAATTTATTTATAATATAAATAAGCAAAACCTATAACTGTGAAATGGAATATAGCAACATTGCTTTGTGCTTATTATCACAGAATTGTCAATTACGCAAATAATACATCGGGAACGAGCAGTTCCTTCGTGAGATCGTAGCACTTCATCGATATAATTTCGATATACATACAATATATTGTAAATTAGAAAAAAAATGTTACAGTAGCAAATTCATTTAAAAAAATACGAGTTTCGCAGAAAGAAATGGCTGCAACTCGACAGTGAGTATTTGTGTAAAGATTTCGTTTCAAGCTTGTATGTTTAAATTGTCGTATCAACCAAGGGTGAATCATCATACTGTTTGCTTTAATATGCCGTCGACATATAGTATACTCTGTCGTTTATACACAAGATAACTATCGTGCTAGCATTATTTACAGCGAAAGAAGAGAGCTTCAAGTACGATAGAAATTCTTGACAGATATGTTTAGTCATCATTATCGCCAATATAAAAATTCATATGACGAAATTTTTAAATATGTTTCCAGAACTTTTACCCTTAAACGCTTCTGCCGTAAGTGCGTGCTCGTCTTACGGAAAAGAAAACAATATTTTCAAAGGAGATAACGACGAATAATTTTCCCTTTCCCTTACACTTTACAGTTACAGCATTTAATCTTAGTTTCCTCAAATTACTCTGAGGATGTGTTAATACCTTAACGATAAATTTATGAGTATCAATAAATCGCACAACGATTACGAGGCGTAATCACAACAAAAAGATATTTGCTAAATAAATGTTTAGCACAGTTTTCTTTGGAAGTATGATGGAACATTTTACAATATTAACGCTTTTAAAATTAATATCAGTTGTACCCTTTTCGTGTTTTCTAACACATAACTTTTAAATCTTTCGCCAAACGAAAAATTAACGCAAGTAAAACTTGAATTTTTCGCTTCGTAGTAATTTTGGAACTCATTTCTGTAAGTTAACGCTATATTTCTAAAAACTCTTTTATACATACTATTAATCTCTACTTACATATATGTATATAAGAGAAATTCGGTATTCTCTCATACAACTACACTCTCACAATGTAACTTGCGTCGTTCGTTATTCAACTAAAACACATACAAGATGCTTCATTAATTGCGCGTATCTTTTTTGAATAACAGATTTTCTGAGGAATTTGAAGATAACTTTTCAAAGAGAATAAATTAATGTGTAATTGTAGAATGTCTCATTTAAATCAATAAAATTTTAGAGATGGAAATAATAAGTATAGAGAGCTACAGCTTAATTCACGTTTAATTTTACAATTCTATTATTTTTACCGAAAAGTAAAAATTACTTTAAATTCCTTCAGGAATTTATAAGAAAGTGCGCAATTTTTTATATATCTTTATATGCACTCCGAAAATGTAATAACGTAAGTTCATGATCCGTTAGAATAAACACGTTCCGCTATAATCGATCTAGTTATATTGATGCTCTTCAATTCTCGTTTCTTAGCGAGAATGAAAGATATCTATAATATATAATACAGAAAAAATTCCAAATCATTGCTGCAAATGTATTTAAAGAGCAAAGCGATTGCCAACGGAGCGTAAGACGCAAGTGATTCATTAAAAATTCTTAAAGATCATTAACGTGCATAGCGTTACCGACCGAATAAAATTCCATAATATATCTTTAGTGCATCACTTGGCACGGGCTCTGATAACGGTATCGGTAAATTAAACACGATTACCGCGAGTGCATTTATTATTTTTTTTTTAAATCAAGATAATACATAAAAGTAAGATTCCAATTATAATAGGAACTGAGATGTTACGCTCGAGTGATCGCGTACGCCGTGTGTGCGGGAGAAACAAAGCGCTACTTCTTCGTGATAATTACAAAAATCATCTAAAGCTACTAGCATATCTCCGCATGATTACCCACGACAAATATACTTGCGAAAAAACTGGCGATAAATATGCACTGACTATTAATCTTTTTCCCTTTTTTCAATAATGATATACGAGAAATCTTAACAAAAAGTCGTCATATCAAAATATGCTACAATTACAATGTTCGTGTGTAAAAATGTGCAAAAATGATATCGTTTAACTGCGAGTGCTATCTAAGGTCACACTGACACTATCGGCCTTCTACAACAAAATCCTAAGAGACACATTGCGATAACGTACCATCTGCTTATTACAATAAACATTACGTTGTTTATTAGTGCAATATCAAGAGATATTGCGCGTCTCACAGTATTGCAGTCTCGGTCATCGTTCCTTACCAGTCTATTCCTACACATATGCAATTTCGTCTCGATCTTTCCTCTCTTAACGGATAAACATATACAAGATTTCCGGAAAACACTTATAAAATATAAAATCTCACCGTATAATTTCTAACAATATTTGAAATAAAACATGTATTTGTAAAATCTTACAGGCCACTTTGCTTTGTCAAAGATTGCTATTAAAATTCAACCTATCTCCATCAATTCGTAATTATATTACATTTCAGAATAATTACATCAAAAATGTAATTTTTAACAAAGTATTAATATTTAACAACATTTAGCTAAGAACAATTTAAAATATATTGTTAGAGATAAAAGTTTCATAAAAATCTCGATGCCGTGTTTTTCCATAAGAGATATTATAATTCTGTCTCTCTATTAAATAATCCGGTGATTGTGTGGCAGACATTTGACTAATTTTGCTTGTTGTTTTCCAAAAATCGTATATATGTCTATGTATCAAACAAGAAATGAATGGGGAAATTTCCGTCATGAAACTCGATAGAAACTCTTTTAACATTTGTCTTATAAATTCGCGTGAGATATTTAGATAGTAATCTTACCTTGAACGTACGCTGGTCCAAATGCCATCCTCGTTTACACGTTTTCTTGTGTAATACGATTATGACTGCTTTAATCGTCAGTGTCTCGATAATTGTTATATTATTAAACTATCGTATACTACATACAAACATAGGAGCGATTATCCTACGTTTGTAGTTACTGTAACGCCGAATAGAGCGGCCCGTGAATATTAGCTGAATTTATTATCTCAAAATCTATACAAGATGAATTAATCTCTTACAAGGTGAATGAGTATTAACATATTACATATACAATTTTCATTGTAAGATTTGTCAACACAAGACGCAACAATATCTTTGCAATAATCTGAAATTGTATACGTTCATTTAATGAACTAACGATTATAATGTCTCAAAGTCCACTTGACATAAATGTATCTTATAATCTAATTTTAACTTATGAGATAAAATAGGAGTACCATAAAGCGAATAAAAGATCGCGACTAGAATTAAAGTATTCGACTAGAATTCTCACCTTGCAAAAATCTCTATAAAAGAAGAATCTCTTTAAAAGTCTTCACAAGTAATCTCATACGATGCGAGTAATAATATTCAATTTACGTTTAACGATAAATGCTGTTTGTATGTAGGATACTTTTTTCAACTATCGTTTACTACGATCATACTCTATTATTAAACGATATTAAAAGGCCGTTACATATTTCGCTTTGAAAGTAACCAATGCCACACTTTGGAAGCGCTAAATATTCCATCTTCATTTCTTAAATCGCATATCTTTTTGCATTCGAAATAATTGGTCGAATATCAAAGTCGGTATAAAAGTAAAGATAAAAATGGTGTCGATTTCTTAAATATCGCGGGAAGCAAATAATATCAATCTCAAGAGTGGAAAACTCAAGAGTGTAATATCGTAAATACGTAGTATCATAAAACTGAGACAATCGTACACAAATTGTGCATCATGTGCCGTGCCAAACTTTTACCTCTTAAAAACCACGATTTGTAGCACTTCCATGCAGAGGCAATAGGCACTTTAATATGACGATGAGAATGATGACGTAAAAGATTAATCTATTTTCACGATAGGTAAACCGTGACCTACGACCAGTTGCTCTTTTGGAAAGTCCAAAACCACAGTGATGTGAAAGCCCATATTTGCAAAAGCTATCACGTACTCACATAGCGAAAACCAACTAAATGCTGCTCAAAATAATAACAAATATTATTTTTTATTACGTTTACTTTTAAGCTGTAATGAATATAACGCTTGCAATCGTGTTTCTTACCCAAGTCGTGACACAGCAGTCGATGTTTCAAGAAGAAAATAATAAGACCGATGGTACTGACGAGACTCGTCACAAAGAGCGCTTGTTTGTACTGAAGACTTTGTGCATTTGGAGTTATTAGACGACCCAGTCTCACAGCGGTCAGCTTGTACGTGAGCGAGCTAATCATGAACACTATGAAAATTTTTTCATGCACCGCTGAAATATTTTTTACATCGTTTATATTAAAGGTTCCATTCTTCGATTACACGTTAGCGATACTTGAAATTATGAGCTACTTACGGTAATTTTCTCTGTTAGAAATATACGTTACGCCACACAAAGCTGCTACCTCGGCAATGTTTAGCCAGTAACATAGGTTTAGGAGCCTGCTACCCATAATTTTTAGAGGCACATCTTCAATGTTCTTAAGTATCTTGTAATAATACGAGTGATAAACATTGGCGATAACCAGTCTAGGACCAATATGTAACGCTATGCTGACACGCCATAGATACCTCTGCGGTGATACTCCAGTAATGGCTGAGATCGATGGAAGAATATTATAGACCTTCAACAAAAACAGATATAATTTATGGCGCAAATCTTGTTTAAACCAATAGCGAATTCGGGCGCTTGCACTAGTGCACACGGTGCACACTGACAAGTGAGTGACAAGTGCACTAAGGCTTGTTCTTAGTCAATTCTTATATTTACAGATCATTTTAAATACTTGCTGAAATACTTCTTAGCCAGTAAAATAATTTGTACAGCATCCATACAGATATTACAGGATTGTTTTATTGGCTAAAAAAGTTTTATATGTGTATTTAAGCGACTTAAAATATAAATATAGATTATAAACAAGCCTTAGCGCACACTCAGGGTGCACTAGTGCAAGCGCCCAAGTTGGCTATGCTTATAATACAACAATGACTAATATGAAGCTTTCGCTTACCCTACAATGAGTTTCGTGAATATCGTCCTGTTGAAATATATATGCCGTGATGAAGCAGAACAGCAGCGATACAAGTGGTAAGCCAACTGTCGCCAGGCACAGCTTTCGGAATGACAGCGCGAGATATACGAAACTTTTGTTGCTTCCAACATTATTTAGTTCCATATTGGCAGCGTCGCTCAACATCCTGGCATTTGTGCGCAAAGCCAACGCCAACAGAGACGATAACTCAGAGTAGATCCCAGTCAGACAATTGTGCAGTACAGATTCATGTTGCTCTCCGACCGTACGGACTCATTCGACGCTCCTCGGACATCCCTGTGAGACAGAGAAGATGATGGATTATAACTCGTCGACG
Organism: Temnothorax nylanderi; assembly: GCF_030848795.1. Taxonomy (NCBI): domain Eukaryota; kingdom Metazoa; phylum Arthropoda; class Insecta; order Hymenoptera; family Formicidae; genus Temnothorax; species Temnothorax nylanderi. The sequence goes on along the minus strand of NW_027249194.1, from coordinate 242,442 downwards.
TCCTTGAGTCGCTCATTCGAGATCACACGGTGACCGAGGTGCTCGTTGCCGGAGGAACTGGCAGTTGGCAGTGTTGGCACGTTGGCACCGGTATATCGAGATCGAGCGAAAACATGGGATCTAATTGCGAGCGAGGGACGACACGCTCCACGTTCCACGCTCCGCGGGCATTGCGAAACCACCCTCGATAGAGATAAATCCGCGCAACGAGCGCGTTGATAGCTACGCTACGCACCGCCTCCAGTTGCTCCAGTTTATCGCCCGCAAATTGCCCCGATAAGAGCTGTGGGATCTACCTCGGAATACATCGCGCGAATCGCGAGTCGAGGGAAACCGCACGCGCACGCTACGGCGGACGGCCGCGGCGCTCCCGACTTGACAGTTGACAGTATCTCTTCCCCTCCCATCCCATCCCATCCTTTCAGGATGGGTTGGAATCGCGTTACATTGTTACATGAAACGTTGTGGATATTGCACGCTAACATGTCAATTTAATGCTAATTTCGCGTCACTTGTCGCCATCGCATCGTACCGTTACTACCGTTCCGGCACCGCTCGTCTCGCATCTCACCTGTGCGATTGATTGAATAACCTACTCTATAAATAGCGGGCGAAATCGCGATCGGTTCACCACACTCCTGGCCTGGTCGCCTCGTGAGCGAGTACCCGTTCCCAGCTCCGAGCCACTCCGAGCTCCGAGTACCGTGGCGACTGTGGCGAGTGGGCACTGTGGGCAGTGGCGAGGCCCCAAGCCCCAACCGCCCCAATATAGGCGAATGATAGCGAGAGTCGAACGTCAACGTGCGTGACGATCCCCGGCGAATGCGCAATGCCGAGACACTGCGGACTGAGGAGAGTGAGGAGTGAGGCACTGACGCCCCGCTATTCGCTAATGACTTGCGACTTGCGACTCGCGACGAGTTGGATTATCGGATACTCGTGAATTCGATCGCAGACGACCGGCGACAGTGGGCGACAGGCGGACTGCGGACAGTGCGGACACTGCGGACTCGCCGAAGAGGTTTTCCTCCCTCGATTTTCGACAATGGACAACCGTGGCGATCGCCTCTCCTCCGCCTCCCTCGTTCGTCACGATTTTAATCGTATGAATTGATGATTGATGAATCGTATCGTCGTCTGCTACAGACGTTCCATGTCCATGTTCCATCTGTTCCAATTCCCCCCCATCGCCCTGATGAGATGACCAGAGATGAGACTGGATGAGACTGATGAGATGAGACGACTGTCTAGTGTCTTCGCGCCTCTCCCGTTTGGCGCCTCCGCGAGTTCGCCCTACGGGCGGACAGGCGGAACTTTTGAACGTATTACGTTCGACCTGAGAAAAGTTTTACTCGCCAAACGCGAGTAAAATATAAAGAGCCTGTTTTCTATTGCTCAACTTCCAATGTGGAATAGAAAAGATGAACTCTGAACTCTGAACTAGTGCAGCCAGTTCAACAATAGAAAACAAACCCAAAGATAAACATTCTTGGAGCGACTAGATTTTTAACACTAAAACTACCAGAGTAGTCAATTACTACGTTTACGCGAGCGTTACTTCTGCAGTAACTTACGATAATTCAATTGTTTACGCGGAGGAATTATCGTAAGTTACTACAGAAGTAAAAAACACTCGCGCGTAAACTTATTGTTAGTAATAGACTAGTTTATAATTTTTTATCAAATTTATTCGTGACTTCTCCGTGACTTTTGTTACAATATGTGAATGATTAAATTGATTTACTTTCTCTTTTCCTTTTTCGAATTATATATATATATATATATATATATATATATATAATTACAACACATACACGCGCACGATGTGCTTAAATAGTAAAAATAGATATATGTTAATCGGTGGTTCTAGTGTTAATATTATCATTATCATGGGTATATTTGCGTCGTTTATAAAATGTAAATAAATATTCTTTGCATCCGCAAATATCTTGTAAGTTTGCAAACATTTATGAGAAAATTTTCGCAATTTTTTAATGCCAAGGTTTCCACACCTGTCGATAAAAAACTTTAAGTTTCATGATTATGTTTTGAGAAAAATATTAAAGAATGAACAGTCGATACCTAAAATACCCTGTTGATCTTTTTTTCTATACAAAGTATTGATGGTTTAAAATATTACCAGGATGTAATCATATTGTGATTATTTTGTCAACTAAAATATTGGATAACAACGTATGAAGCGTTTTGTAACTTTATTATAAAGATAATTATATTTATATAGTACAATTTTGCTATATACGCGTCCGTTTATTCTGTTGACTTTCTTCTTCGATTTCGTATTCGATTTCCACTCTCGCTCGCGGTTTCCTTCCTTTTTTGACAACTTTTGATCCCTTTGTCTTCTTGCTTGTAGATGGCTTGATTAAATCCTAATGAAACAATTTACAACAATGAGCAATTTATATCAGGACTTATAATGTAATAGGTCTACTTTGAGCTGGAAAATTCTTACCTCAATATCGCTAGGTTCGGATTCAAAGTTGTCTGATAATTCAATTTCTTCCTTCTGTCCAGAGTCACTATCTTCGTCCTACACGATATTTATAAGGTGTATTTATAAAGAAATATTATTAAAGTAAAGAAATTGTATTTTAATGAATAACTGTCTTATTACTCACCATAGAAAGCTCTTCAATGTCATCCTCATCATCCTCGAAGTCATCATCATCGCTATCAGCTTCAACGTATTCCGGACCATCTTGCTCAGTTTCTCTCTCATCCGCTTCTAATTCCATCTCCACCTCCTTCTCGAGCTCTTTTTCCTGCTCTTCTTCCTGTTCGCTTTCTGCCTCACTTTCTCCTTCAATTTCAACAGCCTCTACAGCCTTATCAAACACTTTTTGCGGGAAATTGTAAATACCCTCGTACTGAAATATTAAGAAAATACATATATCTGCAAACATAACTAATTTTTATAGAAATGAATATAAAATCCAATGTTACCATCCCCTTCTTCAGCCTTTCCATAAGCTGTTTTTCAATTGCATTTTCTAATTTCGCAGCAATCAGAGCCTTTTCTTCCCTACGCCTTTCTCTTCTTTCAATTTTCCTCTGAAGCGGTACAATTTTCTTCTGACGTCTTAATCTGAACTTTCTCATACGAATAAGATACTGCGTGATTTTGAGAAATCTTTGCTTACATTTTGCCTTTATAAAACCAGGCCAGTAAAGTAGATTTTCATTAATTTGCTGTATCGCCTTTTCAAAATTCCTAGACAGTTTGACCTTCTCCCAACTATTTTTAGGTGTATGTATCCTAAAATCAAGTTTATTAACATTTAAATTAATATATATTAATATATGTGTGAAAATATTGTATATATGCATACGTGAAAGGGTAAAAACTTATCTCATAGATGCTAGAATTATGTCTGGATTGAAACTGATCCAAATTCTTTACGGTTTTAAAAAAGGATCCCGCAATAGTCCTTATAGAAATGGGGTCCCAGGCAAATTGGCTAAAATTTTGATATGATGTAAGTTTTGACTCACTAATCAAAAGTCTCAATGGTCATCAGGCCAGAAAATCAAAAGTTTTTGAGTTACAGCAGCTGAAATGTCCAAAATTTACCTCCATCATCAGCCGGCATATGTGTATAAATGTGTGTTGTGTTCGTGTGTATATGTATTCGTGTGGGTGGGTGAGCATAAATAAAAGTGTGAATGAAGATTTTCAAAGGGATGAAACACATTAAATCTCAAGTGCCTATCACCACATCCTCGTTGTGAGAGCCGAGCAACGGTTGTCATAACCAGCTGACGATGGAGGTCAATTTTGGACATTTGAGTAAAGTTACTTCGCCGTAACTTAAAAACTTCTGATTTTCTGGTCGGGTGACCATTGAGACTTTTGATCAGTAAGTCAAAACCTACATCATATCAAAATTTCAGCCAATTTGACCGGAAACCCATTTCCATATGCACTGTTAAGGTAAAAGTACCAATACCCGGAGATGTACCTATATCTGGCCATCTTTATTATTTATAAGTATAAAGCGAATTAAAATCAAAGATAAAAATATTTTTTCTTGTAGTTTAAAACTTTAGTTATAGTATCCAAACGTTTATTTCCATAAATTTATATTTTTTTAAAGGTATCCAGACATAGGTACATGTCCAGGCATTGGTACATTTATCTACTCTTAAGTGTCCAGGTATTGGAACTTTTACCTTACAGAGTCCTTTATAATTCTAATAATGTTATAAAGAATAATACCAATGCTACTTAGTAAAGCCTATCACACAATACAAAGGTACAGGCAATAGGGACAGGGAATAAGATAGGCAACAGAAATAACACCATTTTAACTTATCAAAAACTATATTAACGCAAGGAAATATGAATGGAATAGGCAATAGGAACAGAATTTCCAGCGCGTTTTATTATAAGCTGAAATGTAGTTATTTCTGTTGCCTGGTTTATTCCCTGTTCCTATTGCCTGTACCTTTGTATAGGATTCAGAGCTTAACTGCAAATCATATGTATAACTTACCTCTCTGCTGTTCTCATGTACAGATAAATGATACCATTTTCCTCTCGAATCGTAGCATATTGACTGTTTGCAAGAGGACACGCAGCTCTACTGCATAAACCAGTAAGATTGAACTCATTTCTGCAGAACCGCTGTGTCTTTGTACTAAAAAAAAGTCACAATTATTGTAATAAGATTAAAGCTGTTACAATTCTTCTGCATGTTTGTTTTTTATGTTTTTATTTCTTAAGGACGCACTTACTTGACTTTGAAGGAACAGAATGATTTATTAATAACACTCCACACAACCTGTAAGATAATTACGATTAAAAATCATGATTATTATCAGAAATAGTTAAAATAAAAATTGCATTTTGAGTTTTACATCGTCGTGCTGCATTTTATTTTACTAGAATCCAACTATGAGAATGAATATTATCGCAATTATAAATAACCGTTGTAAACACAATATAACACGTGTGAATCGGTGAGTACATCAAATACTAGGTTATAGTTATAGGTTATATTCACGATGTATGTATTTTATTATGAGAGTGGACATGCTGCATTTTAAGTGAAATCCGTTCACTAGCGCCTCTATGCGCACAAGTGTATTGTTAATTGTTGAGCGGGGAGCACACACTTCTGCACAACGCATAATGCGTAAGCATAAGAAAATTGATTGGCCCATACACATGTGCATAAAAAATAGACCAATCAATTTTCTTATGCTTACGCATTATGCGTTGTGCAGAAGTGTGTGCTCCCCGCTATACGTCGCGGTCATTTAAAGGCCATCGCACACAAAATTGCATAGCTTAGCATAAGCGTAACATAAGACCGCTAAACCAATGAGCATCTAGCATAAAGTCGCCATATTGATTTACATAAGATGCTCATTGGTCCAGCGGTCTTATGCTATGCTTATGCAGCCTATGCAATTTTGTGTGCGATGGCCTTTAAGGTCTATCCAGACAAACTTGCATAGCGCATAAACATAAGCATAAGAGAATTGATTGGTCCATATGCATATGCATAAGGAAATAGACCAATCCGTTTCTTTATGCATATGGTTATGCACCTATGCAAGTTTGTCTGGATAGACCTTTAAAGCCTGTTGCATAATGATTTACCAGTTAATAATAAGTGAAATAACATGTAAAAGAACTTGTATTATTAGCTTATAAACTATTATGCAACAGGCCCCTGACACCGAAAATTGGACGCGTTCGGAACACATTTGAAAGCGTGCACCTCTCTAACTATTCGTGCATCATGACAGTAGGTTAATAGAGAATTGACAATGCTGTCTCCTGGCGCGCATAAATTTGACAATTTGACATAAGTTTGACACTGACAAGTAAAGTGAAATTGACACATCGGCGTACATATATATATATATATATATATGTGTGTGTGTGTGTGTGTGTATGTTTTTATATTAAACCATTTAGAATTATTAAATTTAAATGTAAACTATGATATCAATTTCTTTCAGCCGAATTGGAACAGCTAGATGTTGAGTGAAGACAAGGTTTCAGATCTAGAAATGATATTTAAATATCTTCTCACATGGGTATCTTTTTTTATTAATCTCAATAAATCTTTTAAATAAGTTTTTCTTGGAACTCTATATATATTTTGAGCTTCTATTTTATTACTTCCTCTACCAACAACATCGAATACAAATATACTTTTGTTTTATAATATATCTTTTGTTTTCGCCTAATACCATTATTTTCACAGAAATTTGGATATTATAAAGTATAAACAAATAACGTACGATACAAATTGTCAAATTATTCACAAAAAAATGTAATAGTCCCTTGAATTTTCTTCCAACAGATTTTTAATCATAAAAATAACCAAACGCACAAAAACATCATATAAAACATAATATTGGTCGCAAAGTAAACTTTTCTGCGCTAGAGAAGATTATTCTCTGCAATTGCTAATCTATGCAATTTAGTAACACGTAAAACTATACAAAGTGCTTTTTAAATAAAAAATGAAAAATTTCCTCCTATTACACTCGCAATGTTTTTCATTAACCAATTAGGTCCTTGTATTCTTTACATAAAAAAATTAAGAAATAATTTTTAATTTTGTAGGCATTTAAAAAATACTTATAAAAGTAATCGAAGCCTATTTGTTTTTTGTAATATAATCAGAATAAAGAATATTTAAATATTTTTAAATCAATATCAGTCTAATAATAACCCAGTCGACACAGAACATTAGTCATATTACATCAGTCATAATTTCGCACTCTTCAGCAATGTAAATGTAATATGATACATATTGTTATATAATATTTACATTAAATACAAAATTATAACACAGATGTAATGTAACTTATGCTCTGTGTCAACTAGGAATCTAATGTCATTATGTCATTCAATTATGCGAAAGTAAAACTCATAATTGAATGATTAAATAAAGACATACTAAGAATTATGAATTAGTTACAATGTATAAAAAATACAATATATATTAAAAAACCTGCGCTCCTTTTCAATATAGCAATCTTTACTTTCTTTTATATAAAAAATATCCAGCTAATAGTTAAGTCCTAATAGTTAACTTTCATCTTAGAATTCCTGAATTTCTGTTTTCCTTAATGTTCCTTATTTTCTGCCCACCTGAAAAAAAGAAATAAAAAAAACTTCAACTTATTAATAAATTCACTCTTCTCACTGATTATTTAGATTATCAGTAAAACTTTTTCTATCAAAGAAAAAACGCAACAGTGCCTTAGAATTTAACAAAATGTGTTACATCAGAAAGACATTGAATGGAACGCGTAAGCAAGTTATTTGCATTTTAATACACGAAAACGAGCATTCTATATTGTCTCTAAAACCTTGCAAAATCATTTTAAAAATTGTTTAAAATTAACTCTAAAGCTACGTTTAAAAAATTGTTGAAAAATATTCTTACCTTGGATAAAAATTAATAATTATGGGCCTTGTGCCCCTGCCACCACGTCCACCTCTGCGTCCACGATAGCGCAGATTCCTTCCCCCTTTCATCCATCGTTTTGCTGTAATAAATAAAAGATTATTGTAATTACAAAATATTTATTGCTACATGCGAAAGGAGTACATACATTTGATTCGACATTATCAATTAGTAATCACTCATACGTCACAAATGTATTATAAAAAATATCTAAATTTTTTCTACTTACGTCTTGTTGGCAGCGTTGATCCTGGCAATAGGAATGGTTCTAGCTGGGATGGTCCCGGCAGCTGCGGCGGTTGTGATTTTGATGACTGCGGTGATGGTCTCGGTGGTGGTGGTGGTGGTGGTGGTGGAGGCCTCGATGGTGATGGTCCTGATGGTGGGGGCCTCGATGGTGATGGTCCCGATGGCGGTGGCCCGGATGGTGGTGGCCCCGATGATGGTGTTCCCGACGGCGATTGCCCTGGCAGCGACAGTGACCCCGAAGGCAGAGATAATCTTGGCGGTACTGGAGGTGCAGTCATTTCTGCGGCGGCGGCTGCTGCGGCGAGTTGCCGCTGCAGATTTTGCACTTCCGCTTTAAGGGCCGCTATTTCTAGGACGTGGGCCTTACAGTCCATCGAACTGAAAAAGATTTTGATATTATTTCATTTAAATAGTATATAATTTAATAAAATAAAATATAATAGAGCGTTACTCACATTGCCTCTTGTTCTATCTCCATTTTTAGACGATTGTCGTTTGTTTCACAGTCTATAGTCTATAGATACTAGGTAGCATTATAGCGAATTCGATTGGATGCCCGATGCACTCAGTGCACACTGGTGCACATTAAAACCTACACGAATCAAAGTAAAGTGTATGTTTAATATAAACGGGTTAAATCACGAAATCTTCAATATTCTCTATTGTTATTTGGTAAAATATTTTAAATTGTTTTTGCCGATGAGTTAACGCTCGGAGTACCGTTACCAGCGGAAGTCACTCAACTATAGTTCTTCAGATGAATTTCGCACAGGCACCAGGTATGAAGTATTCGCGTTCCGCGTGCCCACCGCGCCCGTCACCGGTCGCCGGTCGCCGGGTGCGTCACGTGTCACGTGTTGTGTTATTTGTTATTCGGAACGCGCTCGTTGGCTGGTTGGCTCGTTCCTGCGATTGGCACTCCTGCTCCTCGTTTTGCGAGCCGCACAAATCAACCACGCGACTATGCGAGTACGCGCCGTACGCGTTTAACAATTTGCGGGTGCACATATGTATCAAGTGTTTGTCGGAATAAACGTATCGCGCGAGAATCACTCGCTCGAGATGAAGACGTCGGCGTCGAGGCGAAGGTATGTACGGCAATTGTGAGCGATTTGCTTTCGTTGTGATATTTGCGGGCGATAATCGTGACACTCGCGCTCGTCCGGCCGCCATATTTCTGGACTCGAATTCATTCATTAGCATTCATTATTTTATATCTCGTGTCGTGCTTTGATGAACGCTGTGTCGGAATTGTCGTGTAATTGATCTTCGATTCTCTTCCCGATAGGGAAAAAGAGGGCTGAGTTATATCGTCGTATCGATGAGTGATTCGAGTTACGAAACGCCGTGATACATCGCCCGTTCGTGAAGGCCATAATCTCGTATATCTCGCGTCGCGTCGCGTCGCGTCGCGTCGCGTCGCGTAAAGTTAGCGGCCGGCAATGACAAATCTTCGTCGTGCAAATTAATAATGCAGTTTTATTTTAGCGAAATTTACAAGTTTGATACCGTTCGATAGCTGCGCGTGCGATATTTAATTTCAATAGCGTACGTATCTTTGATTAACTGCGTGTGTCTTTATTTAATCGTCCGCTCGACTCGCGTAGTATCGCGGCAAGTTGCCGACATCTTGGAACATTATCGTCATTAAAGTAACGCGGTGATCAACGCGGAAGGAATTGGGGCAATCGGCGTCGCGACTCTTTCAAATGTGCACGAAATATCTGTTAGAAAATGTTAAAATATTTCGGGAAATGATATCGGGACTGGCACGCGGTCTCGGTGCTGTTTTTTATACGCGGCGCACTTTGTTTACGTGACATCAAATCACCGTGCGATAAATCACTGTCATGGTAATACAGTGATTTAATGTTAATTAATTTTTTTACTGAAATTTGACATTTGCATTTTACAGAGTCATGAATAATGTATTCGAGATAACAGTTTCGAGATTCAGGAGTTATACATATATCTTCAGGAGCATTATATTGATGGCTTTTCTGAGTATTTTCATTCATTCTCTTTTTCTGTTCAGACATTCTTTGTTCCACCATTTTTTCCTACCATTTTTCTTTTCTTTATAATTATCTTTTTCTTTTGAATTGCCCTTCTATTAATTCAATCTTCTAAACCTGTCTCTTCGAATTTTATGTTCTCCAATAGCTCTCTGAATTTTTTAATATCTTTTTTATCCATATATTTGCTGTTTACGAACACTATTATATACACTGAGAACTATCCTCTACAGATTGAAGCTCGTTTTCGAGTAGATATACACAGATTCACCATTATTTTGGTCCTTTTCAAGTATAAATCTATAAATCACACATACAATAAGTGAAAACATTACATCTATGGTCAAAATGAGTGATAAACCAAATTGATATAATAAAAAATAGAAAGTACCTCGGTTACATCGATAAAAGTCACATGTCAAAAGACAAAATAAAGTGAGACATAAAGCCTTCCTAATTTAATATAATGAGTTGCCATGGTGGACGTCACATATTACAGTACTTAAGTAAGGTAGCAAGTAGCAAGTAGCCACCGTGGTTCCAAAAGAGCAACTGGCGAACGGAGAGATAAAAGTTATCGAGACAACGGTGTGCTTACAGTAAACAAATTAACAATAACAGCAATGACATTAATTTGCAATAATAAAGATATACGGAAATAAATGACATGTGAAAAAGAAAAAGGTAATAAATAAAGGCTAATAAATAAAGAAATATGGAAATAAATAGAATGTGAAATAAATAAAGAAATATGAAAATAAATAAAATGTGAAATGAATAAAGACATATGAAATAAATAAAGGCAGACGTTATACAGCAGCTATCACTGAATTATATAATGCATTCAAATTTTCCGTATCTTTTTGCATATTTATCGTGTCGCCGTGTCTCCTAATGAAAAACATCTCTGCTATAATCTCTCTTTTTCTGTAACAATGTTTCTCACTATGTAACACTTCTGGCTCAGACCAATGAGCCAGACGGTGTCTACTTACAACAGATTGGCTATTCTTGTGTTTCTTAATATCTGACCGATGTTCATTAATACGCATCTCTAAGTGTCTCTTGGTTTGCCTTATGTAAGAGGCATTGAAATCATTGCAGTTGATCTTATGTGCAATTTCAGCCTTCCTAACATTATCAAGCACATCCTTTCCTCGTTTTATGATGAAATAGAATTTTTTAGGAACAGTGTAAAGGACGTCGAAATTAATGCCAAATACGAAAAATTTTCTCGCTGTGGTCTTTGACATAAAGGATTTTAATGTATTTTTTAATGTCGTGGAAATCATCGGTGGCATTATTATGGGGTGTGTTGCTCCGGTTACTAAGTTCTTTTAACCTATTATTGATATGTTTATTAACTAAATTAAATGGAAAACAATTATTCAGCAGAATGTCTTTAACAATATTGATATTAGATTCATGAAACCATGTATCAGCAAGTAGAACAGTGTGGTCAACGAGATTAATTATAGTGTTAACTTTTTATCTATGTGTGGATGACTGGATAGATAATTAATATATCGTCCCGAAAAGGTGGGTTTCCGGTACCAATTAGTTATAAGTCTGTCACCGTCTCTGATAACAGTAGTGAAAATAAACAAAATTAATGACGGCTAGACATCATTCAATTTATTTTCAGAATAAATACGTTGCCGAGGTATATATATAGAGAAAATCTGTCGCAACTTCTATAAATACTTCTTGTAAGGGGAATATTTAAAGAATAGAGCAGAATGAAGGCTATCTTGCTTGCTACGTGTCTGCTAGTCGTAAGTACAAAGCAGAGATTTATATTTTTTTAAGTACATTTGTTTTAAATATAAAGAGTATTAAAAGTAAAATTAAAATCGTCTGAAAAAATACAGGGTGACACAAAAGTTCCTGAAAATTTTTTTAAACATTAAGCAGCTACAAATCGGTATACAAATTAAGCATCTTTAAACAGGACTTTAAAATTACAATAAATGCTCAAAATTGTTTGTAATTTTTTTTGCTTAATTTTATTATTAATGTTTTAATAAAGTTGTATGTTTTGTTTAAAGTGTTGATATTTAATTTGTAGGAAATAGAAACCACAGGGTAATAAGAATCATCTTAGAATAAATTGACTATCGCGTGTTATAAATCCGAACCGGCGTGTGAGTAAGGGCCAAAGCACATAACATGGCGTAGCGATATACGACGGTCGTAGTCCCCGACCTGACAGATCAGGATACGCCAAAGCTTGTGCGTTACTTACGTCCACGACTACGACTTTCATATGTGCTTTGGCCCTAACTCTTATGGAACACCGCTCCTTTCGCTATTCGAACATTTTATCAAGTTTGCTTTGTTTGACTAGAAAAGTGCACGTCGTTTCCGCTCCGTTACAATTTTTATCGAATCGATTTTTTCTTAAGCAAAAAGTGGTTTTATTTTCCATTAATTAAATTTATTTTTTCTTTATTATTATTGTGATTGTTTACTCTTTACTGACAAAACATTTAAAATTAAAAAATCTTTTCAACAGTTTTTTTTTTTAATCACTGACAAGAAACTAGACTAATACTAATGGGATAATTCGAACTAACTCCAATGATGTAATTAGACTGGCTCTAATTACTTCGGGTATACAAATTTTAAACAAAATACTGCGTAGCTTGTAAAAAGGTAAACAATTTTATTTGCGACTTTTGCATTCGTAAAAATTAATTATGAAATGATAAAAAAAACTTAAATTTAATGATCGATCTCATCCTAGATTAACGGAATAGATAAAACCTATTTTTTATCTATTTAATTACTGTTTCCATAAATAAGTATTTTATTGTTACTCACTCTTAAATGTTCCGCATAGGCAATGGATCTCATTACTAATAAGGTGGTTCTTATTGCCCGTTGCCTGGGGTAATAGGAATTTATTATAATTTTTTAAAAATGTTTATTTTTTTGGTTGATTTTATTAGAATTTAAATACTTATGTTATACCAAATTGAAGCATAATGTTTTTCAAATTTAATTACTAAAAGTTCAACTAAATATTCGGTGATTATAATATATTTTTTTCTTAACTGGTTCCAGTTCCCCCATCCTATCCTATACTGATTTGTAAATACTTAATGTTTTCAAAAAAATTCCGGGAACTTTTGTGTGACCCTATATAAGTAGGTATTACTAAATATAAATGTCATTTATTGTATACTTATATTTAAATATTAGATATTATATATGTGAAATGTTTATGAAAATAATCAGTTTTTCTTTTGAATGTCAGACGGTAGTCCACGCAGTTGATTATGAAGAAATAAAGGGTGTAGATCAAGATTTGGATGAATGTAGAACATCGTATGTAAAAACATGTGTAAAAACATCGCCAGATTATGGATCCAATTCGAGTGAGTATTAAATATTGAGGTTAAATATTAAATATTAAATGTTAAATTACTACAGAAATTTGGTTGCATTTGACAGATAAAATTAAAAAAAAATTAACGAAACGTACTTTAGATTCAAATTTTATTAATTAATATAGTCATTAGCTGCGCAACATACATTTTAAAAATTCTTAATATTTAAAAAAATTAAATTTCAGCACATACATATTTATTTAATTTCGTGAATTTGGAAATACTTCATCAAGAACCACGGTTTCTTTGTAGTAATCAACAAAACAAATTATAAAAGGACATGGCATATACACAAGTTTTTAAGGGCGGTTTAAGATTTTTGTAAGAATAAAATTATAGAAAGTATTTGCTTTCTATAATTTGCTTGCAATTCTACATCAACCGGTAAATTGTAAGCTTCAAATGAATAATAAGAATTAACGTTTTGTTTGTTATTCATTTATTTTACAGTTTACTGTTGGCTGTAAGTTTTTTGGTTAGTTTCTTGGAGGAAAGGGTGTGCAAAGGGAGAGGCAGAGCTTCTCCTTCGTCTAAGCATTCATTTAAAATTTATCAGTTAATACCAGATTAACTAACGGATACAAATAAATAATTCTAGATTATTTTAAGTGATAATCCTATAATATACAACATTATATACAGGGTAGGCCATTTTAATTAATCCACGCAGTTATCTCCCAAACTATTTGTTATTCGAAAAATTGTTTTAAATAGAACTTACTCTATTTCGAGAGGACATCTTATGATGGACACAAATCTTACCTAGGTAGAGGTGCCTTCGAGATTCCAAGTTAACCTTTGTTTTTTTTTAATGGAACCCCCTATTTTTTATTTTATCTCCTTTTTTCTTCCTTAAAAACTTGTGTATATATCTTTTTATATTGTTTTAATGATTATTACAAAAAAATAGCGTTTCTTGATGGAGTAGTGGTTTCAAACATTTACTTTTAATTTTATTAAAATTCAATATAAAAACTACTTATTAGAATATAAAGCGGTGACTTTTTTAACATTAACTATTATATGCGTATATGTCCATGTTAAATAAAATCAAAGCAAATCTATTTATTTATTATTGAAAACAAGAAAGTAATTAATCTCTTATCTTTCTATTAACTGTAAATGGTATTTTGAAGGAGTAGAGAATATGTATTAAAATATAAAATTTTTTATTTTAAAAATTTGATATGAAATATAACAAAAAAAAGATTATGAAAACCGAGTTATTTATGAAAATTTATTTAAAAAACAACAGAGAGAAGTGAAAGAAATTTCTTTGAACAATATTCTCTCCGAGTGATGTTTTAATTGAAGAGTTCTAAAAATAAAACCGCATCTCTAAGAATAGAAATATCATTAAAATAATTGTATAAAATGATAAAAAAAAAACTTAAATCCACTTTAAAGGAGTCAACATTAATTTAAACGAGTTACACTGAAATTTAAATAAGTGTAATTTATGAATTTAGTTATATGACCATATACATTTAAAATTCTATTAACAAATTTGTAATTTTTGTTGCAGCGGAGTTAGTAGAAATCAATGCGTGGTATTGTACATTAGTAAAGCGCGGAGTAGTATGTATTTATATAAAAATAGAAATTATATAGAAATAAAAACACACAGACACACACACGTGCATGCGAATAGAACAATTAAACTATTTATTTAGCTCAATTTTACTTATTTTTATTAAAAACTTTTATAAATGATTAATTAGCTAAAGACTCTCTCAATATTAAAATTAAAGAATAAGAAGGAAAGTAGATGATAGATAAATTAACGCTCCGTGTGCATATGTGGGTCTACGGCATCCGAACCAAAATGATATCTGCTAATAGGTAACTGTAAAACTTGCAAGCCTGTCAGAAAATATTAAATAAATGATGTTTATCAAAATTACTATACAAAATCGTCAACTACAATGCAGACAGGCGTATGCACTGGGAAGGTACCGAAAAAACATATAGGTACACACGGACGGTTAAATCTCCGAGTCGTTGAGGATAGCTCAAAGTAGAGCCAAACGTACGATTTATAGTTTGTATTAATTACATAGCATCAACTCACATACAATTAAAAGCATTTGACTCTCATAGCTTACTTTTCCTTTTTACTCTTTAAGATTTTATATATATATTGTTTTCACTATAATAAATAAATATATATATATATATATATACGTGTGTGTGTGTGTGTTTATAATAATATTTTCTTATAAAATCTAGATTCGGATTTAATTATCGCTAGTAGTTTAGTAGCATTCCTTAATTATAGATTTCATTTAAAGAAGAAAGGATAAAAGAAGACCGATTTTCGTTCAAAATGGTGTAAGTAAAAGGAATAGTGTTTTTGATAGATTTTGATCTCCTGAATATGATAAAGCCATTAAAAAGTTTGTGGGCCTTGGGGAACACCTTGAAAATTGAGTATAAACGTGGAAATTCGGATGATATATGCTACGTTATATCGCATAAAAGATGAATTATGTTTATAAAAATGAAAAAATATGTAAAATGTATCCAATATTGTAGAATACGTATGTTGTAAACGTATATTTAGTACAGTACAAAGAGTGATAAGACTATTGATCATCGGCAGTCAGTCGAATCGAGTCGCAGCGAGCACTTGTGATATAACGTATTATCACTCTTTGTACTAAATATACGTTTGCAACATACGTATCCTACAATATTGAACACATTTTACATATTTTTTCATTTTTATAAACATAAATTCATCATTTATGCGATATAACGTAGCATACATCATCCGAATTTCTGTAAATACACCATATTTATGCTCAATTTTCAAGGTGTTCCCCAAGCGCCACGAACTTTTTAATAGCTTTATCGTATTCAGGAGATCAAAATCTACAAAAAACACTCCTTTTAAACATTCCTTTAAAACATTCCTTTTACTTACACCTTTTTGGGCAAAAATCAGCCTTTTTTTATTAACATCCTCCTTTAATTCATCAATAAGAAAATTAATTTCAAGATTAAACAGGTGAAATAGTACATATGAATGTGTGTTTTAATTGATAGAAGAAATTAAAATTAAATTACAATAAATGAGATTACATATAATATAGATTTAAGTAATGTATTAAAGTTAAGTTGTGGTTTAAATTTTTAGTTCTAAATTTTATTGTTTAACATTAAATGACGAGATTGTTGTTTATAGATTGATGAAAATGATGTGTTCATAGAGGAAAACATTTTTCCATATTGCGAGAATATCACTGTTAATGCGGATTATTGCAAGACAATCGTTTCTAAATGCGTAGAAAAAGGTAATCAACATATTTTTAAGAATAAAGTTTATTTGTAATAAAATATCTTAAAATAATATAAAATTTTGAATCAAAATAAAATAATTTTCTGTTTTCTTTTTAATTATAGCGAATCTATTAGACTCAACATCTAACGTCCAAAAAAGCCTCTCTGTAGTAAAATGTAACTTAGAGAGCGGTTTAGTGGATTTGATTCCAAAACCAGAAGGAGAAAACGCATAAAGAAATATTTGTCAAAAGTATCAGTGCAACTATATTGATCATTTTTATTTTACCACAATATTCTCTATGTATAAAATAATGATCTATTTCCTAGTAATTCTATATAGTTATCAGTTAAATTAGAACCAATGTATTGTTCTAACAATAAAATATCATGCATATAATAGTGTCTACTTTTTTCAGAGCATTTTCCTAAAATCTTACTTTTGATATTAACCATAAGTAGATAACATTATATTCTTAAATAGTTATTGGTAAAATAAATCAAATCTGTTCAAGTTAAATTTTTTATGAACACTAACCAATCTAATTATAAGTAAATTACTTTGAATATATTAAAATATATAAAGTCTCTCTATGCTTTCTCTTTATATTTTATATTTTTACCTCACATGTATCTTGTAATTGTACATATCGTGTAATATTGAAATTATGATGTAGTTGAAGTTTAGAGCGTTCTTGGAGCAAAAATTAAAAATTTGCCCTAATTAAAAAGGATTATAAAAAGAAATATATTTATATATAAAATAATAAAATTATAAAACAAAACAATTAATTTAAAATGTATATAAGCAAACAACAAAAAATAAAAAAGGTGCGGTCTCGTTGCGCGTGTACTTGGCGAGACACTTACCGTCTCTAGATTTTTAAATAATATTGCAAAAGATAGTTAGTATTTAAAAATAAATATATTAATAAAAATATATCATGTACGTCTCTATAATGTAATATAAGATTAAAGTGTACAGACTTATTATTCTCGTCCGTTTTCGCGAAAATGTAAACAATGCTGTGTCAGCGATAGTCTAACGGTTACTAATGAAAGTAAGTGAATATACAAACAATACACGTAAGTGTCAAACTCGTACTTTTGCCTCTTGCCCAAGAACCGCAGAAGCTTGCCAGAGTGTCGGATTATTGGACGTATCATATATTATTAAAGTGCCGGATTAGATAGATTGCAATATATTAGTTTTAACAGGTCAGTTTCCAGTGTTATTTTGATGTGATAAGATTACGATTACATAGATATATTCCGATGTTAACAACTAATCGTCGTGATAACTAACAGTCGTAGTTAAGTATTATAAAGAATTTTATTTGAGTCAGAATAAAACTTCAATATATACGAAAACACATCAGAAATAGAACATTTCTTATTTTAAAAATACAACAAACGTTACAACACAATTTAAATTATATCAAGAAAATATGAGAATATGACACACGCAGTTCTGTAGCGTTGAAATTATTTTTGAAAACTATTGAAGTCAATAATTATTTTCTTTTTATGAAACTATATATTGCGATTACTTTATCAATACCTGTGACACATTATTATATATGTATAATTGATATTATAAAGATTTCAAGGTGATATCATAATTTTATTTTCTGTCACTTTGACATTGCAGATTTTTTTTAAATCAAATAAGAAACTCTGGTAATTATGCATAAAAGGGACATCCTCTCCGATGACCTTGACCTTGAAATATGTTGTCAAGGTCACCCTCCTGAGTGACCTTCAGAAGTTTTTAGCCGGCGGTCGTTTTTTATTAAAAAGTTATTAACAAAAAAAGTTTGAAAAATATAGCAATTATTTTAAGTAATATTACGTTTTTTTTTTAAAGCAGAGAATACTTTATTTCGCGAGAAAGTCGCTGCTTTACCAAAACACAACACTTAAAGCAGTAAATTGTTGATAAATTGAAGTCTTTTTGTTAAAGCAGAGAATACTTTATTTCGCGAAGAAGTCGCTGTTTTACCAAAACACAACATTTGAAGCAGTAAATTGTTGATAAATTGAAGTCTTTTTGTTAAAGCAGAGAATACTTTATTTCGCGAAAAAGTCGCTGCTTTACCAAAACACAACATTTAAAGCAGTAAATTGTTGATAAATTGTATATTAAATATATGTGAGTATATTGGAAGGCATAAATGACTAATATATATGTCGAAATAGTTCACGCATATACTTTCCACGCGAGACGAGTTGTCACATGGGTTCGTGGCGCGCTTTACAAGCTCGTTTATTGTATATCGCCACAAATATTACAATAAACGAGCTTGTAAAGCGCGCCACGAACCCATGTGACAACTCGTCTCGCGTGAAAAGTGTATGCGTGAACTATTTCGACATATATATTAGTCATTTATGCCTTCCAATACTCAAAATAGCTGTTATATTTTTCAAACTTTTTTTGTTTATAACTTTTTAATAAACAATAACCGCCGGCTAAAACCTTCTGAAGGTCACTCAGGAGGGTGACCTTGACAACATATGTCAAGGTCAAGGTCATCGGAGAGGATGTCCCTTTTATGCATAATTACCGAAACTCTTTGTACAGATATTCTGTTATCTAATATCAATATTACAATAATGTAACAACGATGTAATCAAATCTTATATTACTATATTAGCCAATCTAACACATTATGTCTTTGTGCATGTGTGATCATAAATTAATAAGATTACTTAAACATTTATTTCCAAATAAATTGCTGTGGTTATTCTTATTTTGTTTTCCACTTTTTCACATATAAATTGCAACAAAATATTCATTTTGAAATATATTCAGTAATTTTTCAATAACTTTTATTTCACTTTTCATCGATTTCATAGTTTACTTTCAGAAAAATATTTCCATTAGATGAGGTCTGAGAAATATTCATGTGTGACAAGAAGCATAGAAATAATCTCAACAGTTATAGTTCTCAATTGCCACATATTACAAAAAAAGGAAAGAAATTAGACGACGACGACGACGACTATGACTTACTTAATAATTTCGATATCTGCAGATGTGCGCAATATAATGTCATGTATGCAATCTGTATGTGTGCGATAAAGTCATGTGTGCGTAATAAAACCATGTGCGCAAACGCACGTTCGTATTTTTAATTATTACATGTGCGCAATAATGCTTGTAAGCAATCGGGAATGTCGGCAAACGAAGCTATTGGCAATTGGGACCCTCTCTCTTAACTCTATATTAGCTGCGTTCCGATATTCACTGCAAGTACTGAAAATCTATATAAGTTTATGTAACGTACACTATAGATTTTCAGTACTAACAGTGAATATCGGAACGCAGCCAGTTTCGCGTAAAGACAGTCGGCCTCGCTGCGTGTGAACTTGGCGCCAGACACGACTGTATCTCTTGATAGTCGATCATAAAGAATCATTGGCTGCATTCCGATATTTCACTGTCAGTACTGAAAATCTATATTTTTCTATATTTTGCGTCACGTATATTATATAGATTTTCAGTACTGACAGTTGCTGACAGTAAATATAGGAATCCAGTCTTAATCTTTGTATTCAATTATTTGATCATCGATTATTTTCTTCAATCTCTTTGCCATCTTTTTGCATGTGTTTAATCTTTTCGGTACGGACACTGATTATAGTCACTGCGTCCATTATATTGCTCGCTGCGGCCGAACAACTTGAAATGTTGACTTGAAATGTTTCTGTTGATAAATTTTTCAATGTTTTTGTTATTGAGTTTTATTACATATAATAATTGAAGGCGTTGAACGTCGAGTGCCTAGCTTTCTCGGCAGAATCGGGTATATCGGCAGATGTCACTGCAAAAACAAATGTGTCAGTTTTACACATTTTAAGTGCGTTATTCATTGTAGACACTTTTTACACACTTTATCGTGTGTAAATTAAATTCACTTCAGGTGTGTTTTTAATTTACACACGATAAAACGTGTAAGAAGTCTACAATGAATAATGCACTTAAAATGTGTAAAAGTAACACACTTGTGTTTGTAGTGTGCAGTCTTCAAAAATAAAGATATCATTAACTAAAATAAAGTTACATTAACGTCACATTAATCCAAAAGTGTGCCACGCTTTATTATAAAAGTGGACGCCACGAAACAACTTACATACAAGTTGTGCAATGTGCAGTTCCGTCATCATTCTTTATACCATCGTTCGTCATATTTTAAATTTGAGAAACGGATCTCATTGGATGCTATCTATCGGATGATCTGATATCAGACGGCAACCAACCTCCTTAACACGCTTAAACTGTGTTGCTTTTTTCCGTGTTATTTTCGCTCGTGTGTTATTATCAACGTGTGTTGCATCGTAGAATATGTGTAAAATAGTATTTCGCGTATTGATTCAACACACTTTATGTGTGTTCGAATTAACGTGTTGCTGATATTGCTTCGAAAAGTGTGTACACCTTCTAACTATGTTGAAACTACACGCTTACGTGCGTTGCAGAACGAATAAGTGTGTAGTATCAACACAGCAATCGCTCAGTACACGTGACAAAGTGCATTATGTTTTATTTCCACACACGTTAAACTCACGTCAAACACACTTATTTTTTGTAGTGATAGCCTTGGGCCACTTCGCGTCCTGGTCGCGCCGCATCGAAAAGATTAATCAGTTTATGAATAATATAACAACTTTATTTTAAAACATGATTGGATATTTTTTTCCTGATAATTATAAATTTAAATTTGTCGTTTTTTGTTTTTTTTGCGCAATGTTTAAACCGTATATATAGTGATGTTTTTTCCTTATTTTAACTCAGTTGTGCCTTGAAGAGCGCCGAAGTTAGTTAGTTAAAAACGTTGATATCTAAACTTATATACGTACGTAGGGCATATAAGTTATATGCATATAAGGAGTATATATATATATATATATAATATATACTATTGATAATATCGTTAAGAGACTAACAGTAATCACAAAGTTTTGCAACTTTTTAAACAATTTTTTATGTACAAATATATTACTTTACATGTTCGATATTATAAGAAACATATATAAATCTTTATAGACAATACATTTTCTATAATTTCATACAATTTTAAATTATAATCTTACTTATTGAAGAAATATATTTTTTTAGATTTTTTAAATAAAATGTTACATTGTGATGGTAATCTAAATTGTTTGTAAAAATATGAAACAGTGACGGTGAACCAACAATACAATATGGGTACTAACAAAGATTCCTTTTCAAAATAAACTAAAATTTTGTATAGGACAATCACACTCGCGTATTCAGCTAATTTCAACAAATCAAATAATGGATGTAAACATATTACGTTATATTCTAATTTGTAATTCAATCACAATTGGATCGTTATGTTTATTAATTCTTTATATGGAACCTTATTTACCTAATGCGTTGATACGCTTTTTTCTCTATGGAAAGATTAACATAAAGGCTAACGCTAAACATCCCATAATAACAAAAATTGAAATGCCCAAGAAGTAAGTTACCTAATTAATGTATATCTTTCTAAAAAAAAAAATTTACAATAAACATTTACAATAAGCAATTTACAAAAAAAAATTATTAAGTACTTTCTACTTAATATCTACTGACAATAACTGAAATAGTTTAATCATTTTGAATTTCTAGATATTTTGGACAAGCTTATCCAATTACTGGAACAATAATGATTATTTTATTTTATTTGGCTTTAAATAAATATTTCTATAATGGAAATATTCCCGAAAGTCTGCTTTTATTATTGGATATATTATTAGGGGCATCAAGAAAGCCCTTAGGTATTTATCTTAAAAAATTATTACTAAATTTATAAGAAATTATATATATAGGTATATATGTTATGGTCAGAGATGTTAAATAGAAAGAGATAGTCATATAAAACTTTTCACTTTCCACGTTCCACATTAATACATGATTGACCCCCAAAACGCGGGTAATCTTAGGATTGACTAATCAATTCTGTCGAACGGCCAAACGTCTTGGTCAAAGTTTTGTAGTAATTTGCTGATATGTGTGTGTATAGACAGTACACAAATACTGTCGCAGGCGGAGCCCCTTCTCCTGCATAAAAAAAACTAACCTAACTCCTAGCCTATTCCTAGAAACTGCTTTAATCAAGACGCTTGGAAATTCCGCAGAATTAACCAGTCAATCCTAGGAATGTCGTGTTTCGGGCTTTGACCATGATATATATATGGAGGGGTTAAAGCCATAGTGGTGTAAGTCAATTTTTTGACCACTTTTTTTTCTTCTTTTTTCAACATATCTGCATGTGTAGACTGCATCTATGAACTTAACTCGATAGGTTAAAAAAAGTGACTTACACCACTATGGCTTTAACCCCTCCATATATACATATATATGTGCAAGATGAATCATTTATAATGTTAATGACAAATATCTCATAAAATATGCATCCTATGAAAAAATGAGTTAGACAAAACTTGTTTGAAATCAAAGAGAACACAAGATGGAACTATTCGTTTCGTCATAGATGGCACTACTATAGGTCAAACAAAAGTCAACTTTATTTTCTTTAATGGAAATCCCCATTTTTTATTATATCATCTTTTTCTGCTAATTAATTTGAACAACTTTTGTCTGAAACATTTTTTTATTTGTCTAATAGAGAAGAAGATGGTAATATGGAACCCTGCTGATAATATGGAACCTTTCAATATCTCAAGAACACTTAGCTGTACTTTAAAGCTGACAGCTAGAACTTGTTTATTAGGCTGCCCGTAATTTTTCCGTCATTTTCACGTCATTTTCATGTCATTTTTGGTCATTTATGACCAAATTTTGACGTCATTTTGACGTATGCTTGCTAGCTGGGAATAATGCTAATAAATCACAAATCTATTTACAATCTTACTATCTACGTACAAAAGGGCTGTGCGCCAAACAGTAGCGCTACCTATGATGAAACAAATAATGCCATCTTATGTCCCCTTTGATTTCAAACAAGTTTTGTCTAAACCATTTTTTCACAAGATGCATATTTTATGAGATATTTGTCATTAACATTATAAATGGTTCACCCTGCATAATTATATATATAACTATATTAAATTATTATATGTGTACTGTATAATATATTTCAGTATCTGCGGAAAGCACAATTTTAGCAATTGTTATGCTTTCCATACATTGCTGGAAAAGAGCATATGAAACATATTATGTTTGCGTATTTAGTAACCAAAAAATAAATGTGTTTCATTATATACTTACATTTTTGCATTACTCAACGTTAATGTTATCTCTGATAGGAGAATCAGAAGGATTTGTCAGAGGCAAGTATATTCAAAATTTACAAATATTAATTATATTAGATGTACTCTTTTATACAATTCATATAATCTTGTACAGGTTCACATACGAGTATTTTCTTGTATAAATTAACAAATATGCAATTGATATGTGCATTTATATTTTTATGGTCAACATATATGCAACTTAGAACGAATTTCGTTCTTGCGGGATTGCGTAAGAATCAGCATGGCGACGTCATAAACAAAGAACACAAGATACCAGTTGATGAATTATTCAATTACATATCGAATCCATTACAATTTACAGAAATATTGTTATACTTAACGGTATCCGCGATACTTTGGCAAGCTTCTACACTTCATTATGTTACCATTTTCGTCATAGTAAATCAGGTGTGGAATAATTTCATAGGCTATGCCAATCAAATTTCTCTTAATTCCTCTTAATTGACGATTAATTTAAAATTGATAAAATTGCAATAAAATTTCTAACCGTAATTCTAACCAACCCTAAGTCAAGGGAAAAGGAATTATTTTTGTCACACCAATAATTTTATCAATATTAACAAAATACTATACGTATTGCTTGAAAAATTAATCGTCAATTAAGGAGAATTTGATTAAGGTCACCCTGAATTTTTCTTCTTCCACTGACAATATTAAACATAAATTTCTGTTTTTTGCAGGTCGCATGTGCAATTTTTTCTGACCAGTGGTATCGAAATACTTTCAAGAATTATCCAAAAAAGAGAAAAATCTTAATTCCTTATATCTGGTAATTTGTTACATGATTTTAATTTAATCTCTCTCAGTATAAAAGAATTAAATGATATGTATATATGCATTGTACGTAAAATTTATTTATAAAACATGATGCTAGGATTACTGCAATTATGATAATAACTGGGAAGAAATAATACAATACTAATACATGTATGTATACTATATATAGTAATTCGAGAATAGTAGATATATTAAAAATCTTGACATGTGGGTATGTGCGAAATCCTGCCATAGATTTTCAGCTTTGTATCATAATACCTTATTTCGGTCAGTAAGAACTCCGAGGGTAACGTTACTTCCAACATTAATTACAATATTCCTGTTAGATGGAGCAGTATAGCACAAACTAATCTGTGGACAGTTTCGTAGGGGTGATTAAGGGCCACCACACAATGAAAAATATAAGGTACAAGGAATAGATATTAGCGATTAGAACCAAGGAATCAGAAATAAAGCTGGTGTAGCATTGATACACAGCTTCCGAGTGGGTTAAAAACCTATTGCCTGTGTTATTTCCTATTTGTATTGTCCGTGTTTTTCATTGTGCATCTAGTTTTATTTCTGATTCCTTAGTCTTAATCGCTAATATCTGTTTCTTATATTTTTCATTGTGCAAGGGCCTTAATTCACACAGTTATTTGAATATAGTGAACCCCTAGACCTGAGTATAATACGTTACTAACATTCGCATACATTTACACATATTATACATTTATACATATATACATGCTTTTATAAATAATAATGCAATAAACATTTGAGGAAAATTGGAAAAGAGATACAACCTAATTTAAAAATAATAAAAAGGATAAGAATAAGAATTAGACCTATATATGTTTGATATAAATAAAGCATAACGAAGTTAAAACATACTTTTTATTTATATCCCTTTTAATTGAAAAAAGAAGAATCCCAGAATGATACTCATAATTTTTTAATGAATAAGATTTCTTAATTCTTATACATGAGTACATACATATATGTATGTAGGTATATATATGCATGCATGGCATCTATGCGTAAATAAGAAATTTTTGTTTATCAAGAAACACTTATGAATACCTTTCGTATTTTTTATACTTAAAAAAATACAGTATTAGTTGTTAAAACAGAAAACTCAACTCACATAATGCATAATTCCATTCATTATTGCGTTTATTCACTGCATATGATTTTTGCCAAAAAAATCTGTCTTAGCAATAAATGTTATAAAAATTTATTTATTAAAGTTCTCCGTTAAGTTAAACAAGTTTCACAAAAATGTTACGAACAAATCATGGATGCTTTGACAAACTTGGAGTTGAACTCTTTTTAATAAAAATATTTACAGAATGCTCTAATTTGGGTAATAATGTAACATATTACAAATCAAAAAGTTGTTACAGATGGTAATTCTTCATATTTTTAAAAGTAAAAAGAGTTCAGTTTTAAATTTACCAAAGAATTTCTTTCGAATACTCCCTCTAAAATTATCTACCTTATGTGTCTTCGCTCAGAAAAGCTATATCCAACATCATCTAAGAGCATTTAACATTTTGAGAATAATATCTGAAGGGTTGCTTGCCAATTCAGGAAGCGTCGTGTAGCCCTTCACGAACTAATCACTGGATAATAGGGGAATTTATATTCGTGCGGCGAGATTCCTCAGCAATGGCGGAACGTCAAGTTGTCACCGCCTCGATGTTTCCGCGACTTTAGCCACGGTCAAGTTAAGTTTCTTAATTAAGAAACCGTCCATCCCAAATGTCTTCGTCAACTGCGTGAGTCTCGTAGATTTAATCTAACGATGTGGCGGAAACGTGAAGGGATTTCGCATTAGATAAAAATTCTCATAAAAGAGAAGCGAAGACGTTAAAAGATATGGAAAATAACTTCCTCCGCCAGTGATTAAAACCAAAAAATTATTTTATTTCTCGACTAACTGGCACAATGTAAAAAGAATGCACTACGTTTCGGCTCGAGATTTGAGCCCTTCTCAAGTGCGGTCTAAAATTCAGGAACAGCATTATAATATGTAATACAATAAATAAAATAAAAATAAAACATGTATAATAATCGTTAAATTAGCGATTGTAGTGTATCTTGTAACGTAGTGCATTCTTTTTACGTTAAAAGATGTTTAATAATCTTGAATTTATCAAAGTTACTTTTTTTTAGATAATCTTTAAAATCTTTGAAATACAATGTGGAACCTTTATAGAAATCAATTAAATTGCAATTAGATATATTAATCAACGTATTATATATCAATATAAAAAATATAATATTTATCAATAGCAAATGAAAAAGTGTCGTTGAGTAAATCAACATTAAAAGTACGAATAGCATACACAACCCCCCCCCTCTCTCTCTCTGGAGATTTTCAATGAGTTTTAAATTTTATTCTTTAAGCGAAATCTTTAATTTAAGACATTATTGGTATAAACCAAATTAATATAATATGAAAGGTCTAAAACTTGTGAGACGTTTTGCCAAATTTATAGTAAAAAGATACATTAATAGATATTTTATAAGCAAGAAAAACAAGTTTATAGAAATTTATTTTATGATCTTATTACTATTTTTATTTTATTTGTTTACGCATATCGTTTCCTTATTATATAGCTAAAAACATTTTCTTACATTGTCTCTGATTATAAATTCCCGTTTAATTTGGAAATGGCTACCATTCGAGAGATGTGTTTCGACGAGCGACTTTGATAGGTTGACAATACCCGACACTACACTCACGTGTGCGAAACAACGGTAAAAAACGGGGATAAAGTGCGTGCGCGGGGAAAAGACACAACGCGGTGGATATTCGCGAGCCCAAAGGGCGTTTGCGGGTTTCCGCCACCCCGTTTTCGAGAGAGAGAGAGAGAGAGAGAGAGAGAGAGAGAGAGAGAGAGAGAGAGAGAGAGAGAGAGAGAGAGAGAGAGGGCGAGCGCTTCCGCCTGATCGCCCACATACATTTTCGTTAAAACGCGCGTGTTCCGTCCGTTTCATTAATTTTAATGCCCGCCGAGCCCGTTCTGTTCATTTCTGCGCAACATATGAATATACCGCCGCACCCTCTCTCGCGCGCGCATTTCCTAGCGTACGCACGTATGCTCTCTTTATCCCTGCGAGCGACACGCGTGTGGTAGCTGGTAGCGTGTGTGTAACTCCGTGTGCTACTGCCTAGCTATATGTAATTCGGTATGTTTGTACGTATGTGTTTTGTGTATGTGTGTATATGAGGCGTACGCGGGCTCGCAGCGCGGGCTCGCTCATGCGAACGCGCGGCCTCCTCCCCGCCCTCCCCCCGCGGGTTGGTTGATATTAATTAATAATCAGAAACAGATGCGGCCTCCGCTCGCGTCGCGCCGCTCTCTCTCTCTCTCTCTCTCTCTCTGTACGCTTCGAAACGATAATTATTTAAGTGCCTCCTCTCCCGTTCTCTTTCTCTCTCTGTCAGTGCTCTGTCTCCCGGTGCTGAGCGCTTTCTTCGCCGTCGCGCCGAGCGCGGCGTGCTAATTAAAGAGCGTTTGCCGGCGAATTTTACGCGGATCTCTCTCCCCCCCTCTCTCTTTCTCATTCTCTCTTATTATACACGGATCGCCATCGTCATCGTTGTTGTCATTTTCACCCCTCCCGCGAGATTCGTTTGCGCAGTTCGCGGAAACACCCCGGAGACCCGGTGCCACATTTTACGCTCAAAACACCGGTCGAAATGCCATAGAAAATACCAAGATTTTCTTTTATTTCAACGTTTAATAAGTTTGCACTCGAAATTTCAATAAGTTTGTGAAGGCAATTTTTGGCTGTCATTATATATTTTTTAAAGTTTGTTTCAAGAAACATACTGCGCCTTGAGAAAGTAGGTGTAGCTTCAATTTGAATTTAAAACTCGTCGTTTTCTTACAAATTTTTATAAAAGAATTAAAGTAAAACTGAGATAAAATGTACAAATTCTTTTATTGTCAGTGTATTTATATATATTTTTCTCCAATTCTTGTTTATTCCTAAAAGGACTAGATACACACACATTTAGGCCCAGTTTCACAAACGTCGGTTAACCTAAGGTTAAAAGTTTAGCAAGACATAAAACGGATGAAGAGCAGAGCACACACACACACACATGAGTGTTTACTTTTAAAATAAGTGAAATATTCATTTGTTAGTAAAATCCTGTGTTACTGTTCGGTCAATAATATTTTCACCGATTCAGTTTAAGAGAGCACAAGACCTCTTCCCTATTATTCACGCGTGTCCGAGAAATCAATATCAAACTCGCCGATACGGGCGGAAAGATCGCCGCCGGAAGTTTTTCCGCGGACGTGCGTTAGGAACGCGGAAAATCGAGGGTGAGGAGGTCCCGTGGTGGCACGGTGGCAGCGGTGGTGGTGGGCCGAAGGAAGAGAGAGAGAGAGAGGAAGGAGCGGGATCGACGCTCCCGGATGGCGCTTAGCCAGCGACGCTCCCAGCAGTGTCTGCCTTAATATCCGCCACTAACATTATTTCATAAAAGTATTACTATAAATCCAAACTCGCGTTATTTAAGCACCGTGCCTCCGCGCGAGCGAGTAGAGGGAACGGAGACGGAGGGGGCTCGCCTTACTCGCTCTCGCAGGATCTCACCAGAAACCACCTCCGCCATGTCTCCCCGTTCTGCCCCTGGCCGCCCCGTCCCTTCGCGGAGTTCGCCTTACATTATACCGGGCGAAGGAGCGCGGCAGGCAAGTTTTGCCATCCTCTTTTCCCTCCGCCACATTAGAGATATATTATGCAGATAGTGGAGGCGCCGCCGTCGGCCGAGACGAAGCGATCCCGAAGAAGGGGACAGTGCGGGGGACTGCGGAAATTTAAAACTTTATTTACCCTACGCGCCGAACGACTTTTCGCCACCCTCGGTTCTCCTTCCTCCCCCTCTCCTCTCTGCCTCTCTCGCCGGTGTCCACCCACCGGATGTATACACAGAATCTGCACTCGTTACTTGGTGCTTATTTATTTATTCGTATGCGGATGGGATAGCCGGCGCGAAAAACGTTGGAAAGATGGTAGAAGCTATTTCCGCGAACTTCCTCCGCGTCGCGTCGTAGCGAGACGATCGAGAGGCTAGATCTCTATTGGTAATGCGCATATATTTATTCGCATAAATATTAAAGATAGTATGTGGTAGAGGTAGGTACGTGTTTATCCGGAAGATAGACATCGTTTCGGAAGAAAGCCGGGTGTGAAACTTTTAAAATTGACTTTACATTACGTACATTATTTCGATTATCGCATCTGCTCATATTTCACCTTTATTCTATCCCAGGTTCATTAAACGCGAAATTCTAGCCTGAGATTAATTAATCCAGAATGTCGGTGTGAGTCAGTCCCCGTTGTGAAATGGATTTCAATTCATTCCCATTTAATACTATTATAAATAATTATATTAGAACGCAAGCAAAACTGATATTTTAATAACAAAACTTTGACTTGTCAAACCAAAAGGTTGATAATATTAGTGATAATAATGATGATATAAATTCTTTATTCAGAATTGCAAATTTTTCCTATTGAATATGATGTATAGTACGCATGAACGTTATGCTATTGTAAACGTGCAAGTTCAAGTGCCGTTTTCCTTCATTAGAAGCAACATGCATTTATAACTTGGTATTTATGTATCGCGTATTATTTTCGCTATCGCCATTTTTTCCATTTTTCGCAGTTTTCACACTTTCGAACGAGTTATTATATCAATTCTTCAATCCCATGCCCTGCTCGCAAGCACCGCGAGAGGATTCGATTTACGAGAATCCGAAGTCGAGACGCGGCGAATTCGGTAAAAATCCGAGAAAACCGTTTCCGGTTCCGGCTCTTTGAACTTACTCGTTCGGGACCGGTACTTACACCCTTCGTCGAAGGCGACACTTCGCCGTGATTGCGTGCGACGGAGGGTGAAGAAAGAGAGAGAAAGAGAGGGAAAAAAAAGGAAAACTCGACCGCCCTCTTTTAAACTCCCGGCCGCCTCCGAAGAGAAGGCGGCTGGAAATGAACGCGGAGGCGACGAACGGTGGAGGGAACGAAGGCGTAAACCGACGGCGACGGTCGGCTGATTAGTCGCGAGACTTCGCCCGTTTTCACGATTTTCTCGACTCGATTCCGACGATTCCGACGATTCCGACTCGCGCCGCCGATTCACGGAAGATCCTTAGCGTCGATGAAGAAGGTACGACGGGGGACGAGTTTTTCTCCATCTCTGGCGACGCTCATTCCGCGATTCTTTCTCTCTTAAGCAAAAGACGAAAAAAAAGATTCCAGACCGACGCCGACGAGGTAAAAATAAGTAAACGGCGCGAAACAAGAAGCAAAAATCTCAAGGCGATCGGTTTAAATCAAAATTGAAATAAATCAGTTTAACTGTAAAATCGGTATAATTTTGTTCAACTTTTAATACTAGAGAAATGAATTGTACTTGGATTTGGAGAATAATTGATCACAAATTGGTGAAATCAAATAGAATGATTGAGATTATTAGAAAAATAAATAATATAAAACTTTCTTAATAATGGGATTATCTAATTGTAAAAAATCGAAATACTTTATAATGGCTAATATTTGTATGCAATATTCCTACATAAAGTGTTTCAAATAATAAGCTGTTTAATATTAAAGTATTTAAATATTTATCTAATATATAATCTAATATAATTATCATTTAATATGCAATGATTCTTTTTAGAGACACTTGAAGAATATTATATTTGATAATTCATTACCTTATCCACATACTACTTAAAATATTGCGTCCACATAATAAAATTTTTCGATAATTTAATCGTAAAAAATAATAAAAAAGCAATTAGCGTAAAATACACTTTTCCATCTGTAGGATAAAAAATTAAATTTATGAAAAATACATAATTTTCACATTCTGTTTTGAATCCAAACGGCACGAAACATTCAATACGCGCTTCCAAAATTGTTTGAGGCAAAATATTCTGTATATAAAGTATTATTTTCTTTCGGCGATAAGGTATTCTTTAAAAATGCACAATTTCAGGCGCCGCTGGCCGACGCTCATTAATTTTTCGCTCTCGTCCTAAGCTCATCTCGCACACGCGTTAAGACTCGTTAGGACCTTGAGCGCCCAACGAGGCGAACTCGCGCGAACGGAAATCGCTCGCTCGCGCGAACAACCCCATAAATATTGTAGCGACGCGAGCCGCAGGGGAGTTTTCTGACTCGTTGGCGCTAATGCGGAGCTGCACTCGCCCGCCTCTGAAGCGCGTACTGAAGGTCTGCCCTTTGCCCATTTTTGAAAACCCCACGAAACCGGGGCTAAATATAAGTTTTACGCGGTCCCCTCCGTGCGTAAATGACATTGACAATTTGCTAACGAACAAAGTTTTAACCTTAATAGCACCAATTTATCGTCCGAAAATTTATGACGTGTAATAATATAATACATTTAATTATAATATAAATAAAAATTATTATATACAATTTTTATATATTGTCAATTATAAATATTTGCTACATGTATACATATGTTACACGAATAAGAGATGCACATACAATAATAAAAGAATTAAAAATAAATTAAAATGGAATTGCGTATTTGTTTGATGTCTTATAAAATATGTTTTAAATTATAGATTAATGCTATTATAAGAGGGTTATAATTGACGTTATTATAATTGAACTACACTGTTCACTAAAGTTTACACTGTCTACAGTTATATAGTGACGAGATCAGATTTTAGAAGTCTTATATCGAAAATTACTCTTGCATTACGCATATTTAGGCCATTTGCGGGAAAAAGTTAATCAAATTGATTGATTACTTGTAGCAGATCGATACAGCTTTCTGGCTGGTCGGCTGCTACGTCGTGTCTCGTTGCATCGGATTGCATCGTCGGCACTCGAGAGCAAGACAAAGTGCACGAACGGATGTATCTCGAATCATCAACGAAGCGAATCGGCTTAAGTGAAAATCGCTCGTCGGTTTGCAAACCCGTAAATATTGTAGTAGTGAAACCGCGGGTGGTCGAATCGAGGAGGAAGGAGGAAGAGAAAAAAGTAACGAAAGAGAGAGAAAGAGAAAGTCTTTCGCGGCGAGAGTGCGCGAAGGGTGGCAGGACGTGAGTGGGACGAAGTTTTTTTCCGATTGACTGTCGTCTCGGTGCGGCGGCGTTAATACGTGCCTTCTTGCCCCCCTGAAGTGGTCCGTGCGATATGGCGGAAGAATCGATTGCACACGAAGAGAGACCCGGAGAAGAAACGCTTAAACCTCCTCCAGTCACCTCGTCCGGTTTTGAGCAAAGCTTTCTCTCTCTCGCATTTTTTCCCTCCCCCCCTCTCTCTCTCTCTCTCTCTCTATTTCTGTCTTTCTGTTAGCTCGCTCGCTTTTTCGTTCTCTCTTCCGGAAGTAAACCGTGCCGTTATTAGTTCCGCATTTTTTGCCGACTGACCATTGCGTAATGGTCAATAAAGCGTGCATCGGTTTCAAAATACATCAGAGCAGCATTTTCTTCCGGATTTGACAGCGCCGCCGGTAATTGCTTACTTTGGGGGTTTATCGAGGTATAATGAGAAAATGGGGATGTTAATATGGTAAATTAAATAATGTATCGATATTCTCTCTTTGCTTTAAATATATATATATATATACTATCGATATTCAACGTTAGATATTCTATTTGAAAGTACTAGAAAACGAAATTTTTGAAATAACTCATTAAAATCAGTGCAACTGAAAAAAATATAAATTATAAAATTCTTCATTTTTAGCATTTTAAATGTGATATTTTTTTATGCTACTCACAGAATATTGAGATATCGTAAATATTAATCTTATGCCAGTAATAAGCGATAAATAATTAAATATTTAAGTAATACTTATTAATAAAATTATTAATAAAATTACGATAAATTGTGTATTTCGTACAGATGCTATATACATATACGTATAAGTAGATTAAAGTAAATGTCGCAAGGAAAACATACTGTGGGTTAAGATTATTCGATCGAGTGATTTTTTTCTGGCAATCGAAGGAGGACTACGGTAAATCCGAACACCGAGGTTGCTCGGTCAGAAGAGCAAATATACGAGAATGGTGGAAAGGAATGGACAACATTCAGAGCGTGTTCGCCACGACCTTTCCACCAAGAGATATTTCAGGATGAATAGATCGCTTCCGATCAACTTCGATGTATGCATATACGGGATGTATCAAAATTCGCGGACTTCTCATCGCTCGAAGAGAGCTAGATGTTTCCATAGGAAAAGTTAAATAAAATGTTTACATTCACATCTTAATTTTTTATGTCAAATACAAACCTTAAGTTAAATTATTTTTGAGTATTTATCTAAAATTTAACTAAGAGGAAGAGAGAAAGAAAGAAACATGTAACAAAGATAATTATCAACATCAAGTTTTATTGTCTATGTCTATGCTGTTAAAATTCAATCTATTACTACATTTGAAAAATTTTCTTTCTTAAAGAATTTTGTAGCAATACTAAAGTAATAATTATTTCTTTTTATTCGTTTATAGTTTTTTTCTATAAAATAAGGGTATATAAATAAAAAGATGTATAAAAGGTGTAGTTCTTGATTCACGCTGTATATGCAAAGAGTTCTCCTACATTCTTCTTTATTTTTCTTTTCTCGGACACCGTCATAGCTGGCGTTTGAAATGCGATAAAATCGCATAGTAAGATTCGGAAATTTTAAGAATGGCTGCCAGTGTATTATCATCGTAAAATTGATAATATTATTCGTGATACTTTATAAACTACATGTCTATACAAGGCATTATTAAATATTTTTAACAATTATTAATAATCATTGATTTCTTAAATTAGAAGAATTTCATTAGGCAGTATTAATTTCACAATTCTATATTATTTATTATTAAACATTTTTGTAATTTAGCTTTGCATAACAATTGTTCAATGAAAGCAAGGCTCTTTGAAATTAACTAGAGTTTATTTTATTTATTAGAAGTTGAAACTTATTAATTTATATTTATAAAAATTTTCTATGTTCCCTTGCCTTGCGGTGAATTGAGATAAGACTAATTCGTGATTTTGTCTAATTTTATGATTTCTTTCTCGAAAGAATTTGTTATATTGAGATTGGAAGCTGTGAACACATCACATAACTCTGGCTACACGTTCGCGCGTTTCTGGCCGCTTCCCGGTCGGGAAGAATACTTAGGTAGCTATTATGTCGAATTTAGTATTGTGATTGTGTAACCGATGTGACTCCATTATAAAATACGTTCGCTCGCGTGAGCGCCGCATTATGTCTCCGAAATGGCATTCGGTTATAATCGTCCGCTCCCTTCATCCCTCTCTTCTTTTCTATTCCTATATATCCTGTTTCTCTCATTGGCGGTGTGTGCCAACATTTGGCGTTTTATCGAGAAGGAGGGACGGAGATATATGAAAAATTATGTACCGGTTTTACGCAACATAAGGCGCACGACCGTAAATGCGTTTCATTAAAGCTCAAGTACATACAATGAGTACAATCGTATATCTCGATGATAATATTTCGAGTCCTTCGAGCGGAATTTGAGAATATTCTCTTTTGATATTACAGCAATGAATAAATAGTTCTTGCCGTTAAACAGTGGATTTTATAGTATCAATGTTTAAAAATAAAGAAAACCCATTCAAATTATAAGATTTCAGCTCCGCATGCACTGTAAATCCAAGTGTGTTATTTCCACAGTAAATGTCTAAAAATGACACATTTGACTGAAGCTCGTTTTACATGTTTTGTTGCGTGTTAAATTAACACGTTTAATCGTATTGAATTAAAAGTTAATTACAGTTGAACGTATTGTTCAACCGTGTTAAACGACGTGATTTAAAACGGCAAGAAATGTGTAAGTCTTAAGAGCTTCAGTTAAAATGACACACTTGAATTTATTTATTGCCCTTTTTAATATCTATTTATACGGCAGTCTAGATGAGAAACGAGTATCAAAACCGACGAAGGGACAAACGGAAGAGATAAAAAAAGAAAGATGTAGCAGAAGAGGTCAAAATTTATTCTCCAGGTTTTTATAATCAAAGATCTTGGCGCGTACAATCGATGTTAACGAAGCAAGTTCATTGAACACGAGATCAGAACAAACTCGGAAGTTGGCGATTCGGTTCCGCCGATGTGGTCATGATTTTCGAAAAACATATTTCGCTCAACCGAGACGACTCTTTGGTAAGAAGCGGATAGGGGAAATAAAGAAAAAAAGGGTGAAGGAGGTAAGGAGCAGGAAGGGCGGGAGGGACGAAAGCGAGCCAACATCACCACCACTACCACCACCATCACCGCCCGACGCGGCGCGG
This sequence comes from Temnothorax nylanderi, assembly GCF_030848795.1. Taxonomy (NCBI): domain Eukaryota; kingdom Metazoa; phylum Arthropoda; class Insecta; order Hymenoptera; family Formicidae; genus Temnothorax; species Temnothorax nylanderi. The sequence goes on along the minus strand of NW_027249194.1, from coordinate 206,673 downwards.
CGGCGGCGGTACGATATTCCGGTGGCTTCCTCCCCATCGCCGACGCTCGCCGTCATACAATTTATTGGTAAACTTTGCTAGCTTGTTAGAGGGTTACGTGCGCTGGGATAAGAAATATCCAGAGTGGTGTCCGCCCTCCTCCCCCCACCATCCTCATCCCCTCGCACCCTCCTCGCCCCGTTCGCTCCGGTACCGTCGCCGTCGCCGTTGCCGCTGCCTTCGTGTTATCACCATTCTTCGCCTGTACACCAGCACCAGCAGTATTGCCGGCCCCAGCACGAACATCAGCACCAGCGGCAGTGGCAGCGGCAGCAGCAGCAGCCGCACTAGCGGCAGCGCCGACCCCCTCGGCTATAGGGTTAGAATACCAGGGTTGCCTCCATCGTGCCACTGGTCTGCACCACTGCCTTCGACGCTCTGCCAACCACCACCAGCAGCCAACCTCTGCCACACTCGCTCTCTCCCTATACCCCCCTTCGTCCTTCGCCAGCTGCCTCCCCTCTCCTCTCTCTCCACCCCGGGGGGCAGACTCCGCCGAGAATATGAATATCATACGTTGCCTCCGGATTCGCCGTTCCGCCTTCCCACGTACTCGCGTCTCGAACGGGAAGCGCGGGGCACGTCGAAACGCGCGGGAATGAGCGAACGAACTCGCGGATTAAGTCTCGGGTAAGTTGGGGTCGAAGATCTCCAGCCTGAAATTTCGGGTCTCCCAACCTCGCACTCCACGCAGGCGGAGCGCCGCATCTTCGCCGTAACGATACCTCGCTTCGGATATACCGCGCTGCATGCCTGTCCCTATTCTCTCTCTTTAAACTTCGAAGATATGGAGCTGGCTCGAGAGACTCGTATCCAAAGTATCATTTACCAAGAGTTACACTGGATCAAAGTTGCATTAAGTTAGACGCAGAAGTAGGGATGTAGAAAGGAAACTACGTAGAGCGCGATAAAAGATTAAATTAGCAGCAACACGTATAATACAAAGGTTGTAAATAAAGTAGTGGCAACCCTGTTATAAGATGTATTTGATAACTCTAATATTACTATTGACCTAATATTACTACTCTATGCCAGTTGCATTTTTTGTACATTTACACAAAGCGACACAGCCCATTCTATCAAGTGATTTTGTGTAGAGAAATCATCAAATAGGTACAACGTCTGTATGTGTAACGCTTTAAAGTACATTCACAAGACTAGAATAAGGTCCGAAATAGACCAGGCAACGCCTGGATCGAGATCCAGATTGTAAAAGATAAAACGTATTTGCCACTTTCCTCCTCGCAGGTGCGATAAGTTTTCATGGATAATCAGAAGCTACGTTAATCTTCGACGTACACAAGGCTTTCATTATTTCATTAACAGCTGCAATGCGGCAGTTGAAACGCTCGCGAGAATAGAAACGAAACGCAGATTCGCGCGCGGCATGGAGATGTGCATGCACGCTCTTCCGAAAAGAGGCTCAGTGTCAGAGATCCACGTTCGCGAGTTTTCCTCTGCCAGCAGCGTTGTCTGTGCACGGCTCTGTGTACTTGTACACCCTACTTGGCGTTTGTGTGTATACCGGGGCGAATCTCGATGAGCCGGCGAGGATGAGGGAACCAGAGAGAAAAGGAGAAGAGAAACGGTGCCGGGGACAACAATCATAACAATCTAGTTAAACGTTATAAGGATATCTCGCGCTAAGAGGCGTGCCAAGCGTTGCATAAAATCAAATTGTACGCCGAGCCGAGAAGTTATTGTCGTTTCTCATCCCTCCTTTCCCCTTTAAGTCCCTCGCCCCGTTCCCATCCAACTTGTGCCGTCGCCGAAAATTTACCCGAGGATCCTCCACCTCCATCTCCACCTCCGAAGTTTCCCTCCACGCCTCTTCCGCAACCTTCTTTCGAGTCTTTACCGGCACGGCGGGCACATTCGCCCCCGTGAATCTCTCCACCCTCGACAAACGCAATTTTTTGCGCTCCGCATTTGTCAAGGATCTTGAATAAATTCCGAGGAAATGTGTTCGCCGCGTGGTTCTGCCGGTTATCTGAGTTATCTTATATGATTAAGATGTAAGAGTGACGAGAACAAGCAATACGTGCTGTTTTTGTGACATAATATTCACTGGAAAATTAATAAAAATTCTAATGCTTGGTACATATGACGAGACGAAAGCAATTTGTAGGAATTGTTTTTATATAGAGAGAATTATATGATTTGCTATTCCATATATAATAGCAAGAACGCCGAAAATACTGTTCTGCGTGTAGGGAAACTACGAATGATTATTAAACCCACGGACTTCGCGGAACGTGGGTGGAATTAGTCTGCGCGGGAGAATTCGTAATAGGGCTTTCGTTGCCGTCAACAATATCGGATAATTATGCCTCTGTCGGGTGATCCTCGAAATAGAGTAATGGAGAACCGGCGAAATCGGCTTGAGGGGGTTAAATTGAAATTGAAATCACTCGAAATTACTTGCAACCTCGTCGGCGATGGCAAGAGCTGTCGTTGCCGACGATATTCTGTCCCGGAAATCGAATATTGCACTCTCAACCCGCTTAATAACTCCGCATATTGCACGCCTGTAAAAATTTTTACGTAAATTGAAAAATGAAACAGGTGACTAACTGTCCCGCATTAAAATTGCATATTCTCAAAATTATCCTATGATGAGACAAAGTCTTCTCTCACTGTACTAAATTTTCTCTTGCACTTCAAGAATTCAATATATCATATGTCTTATATAAATGCAGTCATATATTTTGTGATCTCGTGAATAATTAAAAAAATCTTTTTAATTTATTTTAAGAATAAATTTTGTGTATATAATATATTATTAATAATATTACACACACGCGCGCGCGCGCGCGCACACACACACACACACACACACACACACACACACACACACACACACACACATATGTATAGATATACATATATCAAGTACAGTTTTATATACATATGTAACTGTGTATTTTTTGTCAAAATATATTTTAAAACAAGAAAATTTAAAATACACTTTTTTAAATTAAGATACAATATTTTATTAAACCAAGTCAGGAGCTTAAATTCGCAGTAAATAACACAAATAATTTTTGCTCGACCTAACTGGCCACATTTATTAATTATAATAATCACGACGTTTCAATTATTGGTTTTGGTCCTTCTTCTTAAGTGTTAAAGCTATAAATCACGTATTCAATAAGCAAGAACTATGTGCATTGTAACTTATAATATCAAACCAGATTTTGTTTTATAATTTCGAGAAAGCATCACAGTGAGACATGGATCTTTCTTACCTTTTGTATGACACGCGAAACATTCTTGATTTTTTACTTGTTTTGGCGCAACGTCATGGAATGTTTTTGAAATGATACATTACTGATTTGACTCTATGACTAAGGTATTTTTCATAAAAATTTTCACTTTATTGCTTTTTGGTTTACTTTTGTTTAATTTGGTATTATAAGTTATAAGGTACATAGTTCTTACTTATTGAACACGTGTGTGATTTATAGATCTTCACATTTGAGAAGGTCCAAAACCAATGGTCGAAAGTCGAAACGTCATGGTTATATTATAGTTAATTTTGGCTATTCAGACCAAGCAAAAGTCATTTGTGTTTTATTCTTTCTAAGATTTTTAATTTTTAGAAATGCTCCATTTCTTTCTCTTAATTGTTTCTAAATTGGCCTTTTGACGATTTAAGTACGGAATTTCCGAGGGACGTAAATATAAAATTATTGAAATAAATACTTTTTAGCGGACAGTGAGAGCATTTCTCGCGCGCTTGGAATTCCCAGCAGCATGGCGGCGATAACGACGAAAAAAAGGCGCAGAATTTGCCATAAAAAATGCTAAAGCGACTGGGGAAAAGGGCGTTAACGACGTCTTCGTTAAGGGATGCCCGCCGGGCAGAGTTAAAACGGCGAGGAATCAAAAGATCGATTAGAATCGGCCGTCACCGCGGGATTTCTCGTACAATTCGAAGGGAGAAATCTTGCCCTCGCGACAGGGAACGCGGGGTCAGGGTAGGAGGGCTGTGTTTGTAAGAAATACGAAGGGAATGGAAGAAAAGGTGACGCGAGAGCCACCCTCTGTTGTTCGATTTCTCGCTTTGCCGTTTTCGGGGGAAACGACGATGTCCATCCTCTTTCCTTTCTGCGGAAATTCAATATTTTGGCTATCGAGTTTCCTACGAGAAGAGAGAGGTGCCGTTTTTCTCCTTTTTTCTACCTTTCACATTTATTTATGCCGAAAGAAAGCGAATGACTTTAAAATTGTTTGGCATTGAGTCGAAAGATGAGAAACTAATGCGTGATTCGTCCCTTGCGGTTGAAAAGTGATTGTAAGGAATGGTCCTTCAAGAATAAAACGAATTCTAGATACATTCCAAACAAAGAAATTTTTAAAAAAGATGTCGAAAGAGCACTTAATTTCCCAAAATTACATGTATAGTCTCTAATCGCTAAGTAGAACTGTGTGTTTTGATTAAGTTGTTATACAATTTACTCATCATAATTCTTATTTTATTCGACCTTTCCGAACTTCTCTCGTAACGACTAATTTTCACAGCCACCAAGTCGGTCTGCGATTCCCACGCAAATCTCAGTATCTTAATAGAAAGATTATCTCGCGATATCCGTACAGAGCCTCGGCGCAGTTGGAGGACACGGGGAAAGAAGGAAGAGAGGAAAAGGAGAGGCCCGGAGTCTCACGGGCGCAGACACGCAAGAAACGGGAGCTCGCCCGCTGCGACGAACAGCGAGAGAGGCGTGGCGGGAAAACATGCCGTCACAATGTCGGTTCAACTACACGACAATTATCGCCGGCGAGCTTTATAATTAAGAGGCCTCACCCGCGGTCCGGCATTTATCTAGCATCTCCGGCGTGTGCGTCCCGCGGCGACGATCCGGTTGGCATGGAGCAACGCGACTTGGGACGAATTACGCGCGACGAACTTGTATACGGCAACCGGCGCTTTCTTCCGCGCGTGGAAGCTACGCACGACAAGCCTGGTTACTGTAACCGGTATATACGTTCTTTCTTCTTTCGCAATGCGACTCCTTCCTCATTGACGACGACCGCGTGCTGCGGCATTGTGATGCGTCGATCGGAATCGGGAACTCCGAAAGGTACTCCAGAAACGAAGACTCGACGCATCGGTAAAACGATCATTTTCGAAATGATAATTTCTAATAATGAAAATATTAATACAGTAAAATTGAATATAATTATTTAATCACGCACCGGACCTTTTTGTGTCGAAAAATATAATCAAAGGTATAATTATATTTATATATAAAGAGAGAAATTCATTTTTATATTAATATAATATTATATAATATATAATACAAGATTACTGAATAATATATTCAGGAACACTCTTGTTAATTTTAGCGTTGTGATATTGAAACGTTTCGATGTCAAATACATATTTTAGTATTTCTTACAAATTATATCTGGTTCTAAAAAATTGCATTTAATATTTTTTGGATAGGATAAAATCTAAATTAGTTAATGATCGGTTTACATTGTGATAACATTTCGTTTAAAATAAATTTAATTGCAGCGGGAAAGCAATTGGACGGACACGCGATGGTGAATCTAAAGAAAACGGCTGTAGAAAAAAAAATAGGGAAACGCAGAGAAACGCACAACATATTCGGAACACGCAGCAGGGTTACCGGTGGTCGCCCATTGAAATTTCACCGAGCGGTACAATGTAATTCGGAGTTCGGGGTCATCGTGTGACACGTTAACGTGCTCTAATGCGCCCTTAACGAACCCCTTAATCCAATTTCGCGCAAAGTAACGAAATTATGTGCTGGCTGACCGGAAGCCGCGGCGGCGAGCTTTCAAGCTTCTCTCATTCGGCCCCTCTCGAGTGGCTGCCATTCAAACTACTCGAGAACCCAAACGAACGTGTTTGGCTTGATCCTATTCTATTTCACTATGATCTCCTGTGAATACGTCACTTTAACGTGGCACGTCGGTTCATTAAAACGTAGCTTTTAACAATAAGGGCCAATAAAAAGGATAGTAGCGTCATTTGACGAAAAAAAAAGATTTATTGACAGAGAAATTTTTCTTCATAATTAGGTGCAGAATATTAAAACGCATACAAAATGCATATAAAGAAATCTTTAATATTATTGACGCGTTATATCACGTTATAGCACTGTCCACGAGTTAAGTAGGCCATTCTTGTTGGATTTTATTCATTTTTTATACTCGGGACTGTGCTGTCGATATATATATGCTGTCGATAATAATTTTCTACTTTATGTTAATTATTTTTTACGATTCATTTATTTAAAAAAAGTAGAAAAATAGCGATTTTTTAACTTGTTAGACAGGCGCACAGATTGACACGAATTCGATGACAAATTCGTATAACGTGTGGAACACGTTCTTAACTACGAGCGCGGAGATCTGTTTAACAGTCATGGGGTTCGGCCATATGTGCGGCACCAAAGAGGATTATCATCGGGGAGATCCGTTATCTCGGTGGCACGCGTTTTCGCGTGGAATCTCTCGCTTCTTCTCGGTCTATCCTCTCCTTCGCTCTCGTATAATCTCTCTCTCTCTCTCTCTCTCTCTCTCTCTCTCTCTCTCTCTCTCTCTCTCTCTCTCTCTCTCTCTCTCTCTCTCTCTCTCTCTCTCTCGTTCTCCCGTTTCCCCTATCTCGTGCCCGTCCTGCTTTATGGTCGGTACGTGATAATAGAGATGTCATCCTGTCGGTGCTTTGACAACCCCATAACACAGGCGTTCGCGTAGCCTGTCTGTAACGCGGCACTGTGCTCCCCAGAGATCTTGGAAACTGTCGTTGTGCCCATCGCAGTTTTACGCCACGCTATTTTCGACGACTTTTCTCGTTTTGTCATGTCGCACAGCCAAAAATATGTGATTAGGTACGAAGAGTACCTAGCTACGTACGAATGTGTATGTGCGCGCACATTTAAATTTACGCCAACCTGGTTTATCCTTATTTCGCATATTGCGTGTCAACGTTAAACGTTCTGGTAACTGAGTTTTAAATTAAACACTTGATGGAATTTGCGAAAACTGAATTAAGAATGAGATATTTCGCAGCAAAAATGTTTATGAGAAAAAAGCAGAAGTTGTTCGACGAAAATAGCGGATATATTTCGTCGTAGCGCGAGGATCGCTGCGTAAGATATGATTCTCAGGCAGGATCATTTGTGAGAGCTAATGCGATGATCGGGATGATCGACACGCGCGCGGCCAAGTATTTAAGATCGCCGGATAACGGAGTCACGTGCGGGCAGAATTCGGCAGGACGTTTATTGAGAGCACCCTCTCTGTCTCGCCCTTCATCGCCCGTTGACAGCGCGGCACACACGATATATTGCTTTTTAAAGGACTTTAAAAGCTGCCTTATCGGATTGTCGCCACCGAATGAATCGCGTCGCGCGGCGTGCACGTATGCGTATGCGTGCCCATCGTTTCGGGCACGGTCACTTTTCCTCCTCGCTGTACCTTTCGATCTACACATGAATACTTCGCGCAGGGTTGCCGTTTTGATCATTGCTACGTATTTCACTGCCATGCATCGATATATTGAGCCGGTCATATAGAAAACTAAATTTATTTAATGTCAGACTACGATTAAAAAACTCCGACAATCATTCACTCAAAGTATGCAATTAATTAGATCCTATATAAAAGAACAAATGTCGAATCTAACTTATCTTCTTTAAAACTTTTTCTTTTTTGGAGGGAAGGGAGAAGGAGGAAGAAAATAAGTAAACTATAAATACTTTTCGAGATAAATACATTATACATTACATAAATTTAAAAAATATATATATATACAGTTTATTTTATGAGAAAAAAATACGATACAACCTTACTCGTAAATTTCGAGAATTATTTATGATTATTTATGCATAATGCTATGGAAAAGAAACTGCAGGGTTTTATCTGATTACATTATCTTCCGCGTATCTAAACTTAGCTAATTATAACCGAGATAATGTAATCGTTTGCATTGTATTTTACGATTATAATTACAAGGCAAAATGTTCCCTGCCTATTATCATATTTTTCCGGATTCTCCGCGATTCCGAAAATTTGATAAAGTTCAGTCCAGTATGCTCGCGTCTCGCGCGCGCACATACACACACATAAATACGTATGCACGCCGGACGATATTACAAAATTATCGCGACGTCAATGTTATCGGCACCGTCCGTGCAGAGTGGAGCACATAGATACACGGAGCGATACGCTCCGCATGGCATAATGGAGCCGATCGGACGGCGGGACCCCCGCGTGAAATGCGAGTTCCCCATAGAATAGATCCTGACCCCCTCCTCTCCTTTTACCCTCCCCCCTCTCCCCCGGGCGGAACCGTCGGTGCCCGAGATAATGCGATAACGAGCTTTACTACATGACTATCGCCACTGCGCGTATTTGTTGTCGCGATCGATTCGCGCCGGTATCCGCCGAAAATAAATTGCCCCGACCCGGTAAAATTTATTAAACGCCGCTACGCAACCACCTTCCTGCACATTAACCCCTTAACGTCACATTTTTTTCGCGATCGATAGACAAAAGATTTATTTACATTCTCCAGGATAGGAAGTCACATTATTCGTTGGGATCGACTTTACCGTCTTTTTTTTTATTAACTTTAAACTTGGTTCCATTATAAACATAATTTTTAGAAGTAGAATGAAGAAGCATATAAGTTAAGCTATGGTTGAAAGTAAAAAATGCAAACGCATCTTTGAATGTATAACGATATTATAATTTGTATCACCGAAAAGCGTATTAAATTCTTTGCTTATTTTATATTTAATTTGATAAGTCAGATTTAATTTAAGTTCTTTATTAGAAACAAAAACATATACTGGGTATCTCGTATTTTTATCGACATTAAGGCAATTTATATACTTTAATCATACTACTATTTCGTCTTTCTGCACTTTAATCCACCTGCTTTATATTTGCGATGTTTCATATAAATTTGCAGAATGCATGTTAAGCGTTTCTCGAAATGACGAGAGCCGTCGGAGAGAAGCGACCTGTATGAGACGCGTTAAGTGCTCACCCCGGTAGGCGAGGGGCGAGTATATTGGTTGGCGCTACCTTGCGAGAAATCGCGGTGCCCCGCGTTTTGTAATGACCTCATTGTCGTACCGGGGCGCGTCGTCAACGCCCCCCGCCATTGTCGCTTCCTGAGAACGTTTGACTTTGCCGGGTGATTGCAGGGTGAATTTCTCGGGAGTTTGCTGCATTGTCGCGCGAGAATATGGAGGGAGGCGCTTTGCGGCCATGCGGGAGGGATACTTCGGTTATAGTTCCTTCTCGTCTTTCGCCCCTTCCCCGTCTCTCTTCCTCTTTTCCTCACTCGGTCCCCCAGTGGGACGCGCGTAGCTTAGCGGGCCCGAGCAACCTTCCCTGAGAAGATTTCAAATTACAGGCTCCAGAAACGGCGTCCCCGTCGTGGACCGCGCAACCCCCTGTCGCGTCCGCGTCATCGCAGAAACACGCGCGAGGCACCCCGCCTCGAAGGCGCACTGCACCGCTTCCTTTTCTTCTGTTTTTTTATTCTTCTCTTTTTTTATTCCCCTTCGCGATTTCTCTCGCGATATCTTTCACTGCTGACTGCCGAGTTGAGTTTTAGAACACGGCTCGTAAGGCTGCACGGAAGTGTCACAAAAATCCAGGCGGCTACATCACAAACATTTTGAAAGATGTTACGTTTAATTAATATTACTTGTATGCTCTTCCAATCCTGCGATACTGTCGTAGAATGACAATCTTAGATTGAAAACCTTATTCTTTGATAAAGTTTAGCAAAGTTTTAATTGTTGCTTAATGTAGAAAACAAATAAAAATAATTTGTGTTTACAATAATTATAAAAATAAGAGACAAGTTCGAATAACCGTCTTATAAAATTTTTAATAGAATAGCTAAAGTTTATACAAGCCTATAAATTACTATTTGTGTCCATAAACGAAAAAGTAACTATGTTACTCTTATCACACACAATTGTAGCCATAGTTTAATTGACTTCCAGTCTCTTTTTCCCTATAAATAAATTCTACACGATAAAGAATATCGTAAGTGTCTACCCTTAAATTTCTGTAGCCTTTCCTGCACTAACCGTGCCGTAGTTGGCATCGGTTGGGACCGGTAGAAAAACTGTAAATGTACATATAATTTAACTAGTCTCGAAGGGTGAAAACTATGTACGAAAATATGTACGAGACGGGCAGCCGAGTGAAAATCACAAACGGGGGAGCAGACACGCGTATCGTCCCTTTGACGACGATCTCGCGCGGAGGGATGATACTTTGAACTCGCCGACAACTCTTTCGAGACCTTCGTTACGGTTCGCTTCGCGAGTATCTCCGCGTACGTGTATGCCCAGGAAGAAAAGAGCCCCGCCCGACTATTCTTACCGACCCCTGCCTCGGAATATTAAACAAAACGCACTTTTGCCTGCCGTTCATTACCGCAACTCGGCAGACCGGTGCGACGCGTCCTTTCGAAGCGACCGACGTGGAGCAAGGCGTTGAGTCGAGCGTTGAATTAAAATAGACATTATCTTAACGTGAACCCCATTATCTCATTAGATTAACGTGAACCGCGCATTAACGTTAATCTTGCCGTAAGATGTTTCTAGGATTGGGAAGTAACGCGTTACCATTACAAGTTATTTTTTTTCAGTAACGATTTGTTAACGGCGTTATTTTTTTTAGGTAGTAGTAACTGTAACAGTAACGCAGTTACATTTAACGGTAACGAATCGAACAATTACTTTAATCGTTACTTTAGGCCGGGTCTACAAGATCTATTAACTTTTCCAATCCTGGATGTGTTTCACCTTCGAGTGTGGTGGGCAGCAAAGCTATTGCGATAGGAATTATTTGATCTCGATAGAAGAATTTTTCATAATTTTGCCTACACCTAAAAGAGGCGCCAAAATTCCGTCAATGTTTAATGTGAAAGTGAAACATTGAAGCGTTTCTTAAACGCGCATGTCATGTTATTTCCTTCAAATTCGGAGCACGCGATTATAATATTAGTCGCGCCCTAACACGCGCTCTAGCATCGCGACGCGCGATTGAGAACGCCAACTTTAACGCGAAACCGAGCGTTTTCCACAACGTGATTTACGCGGGAGCGTTAATCCGTATTGTTTTTTTTTCCAGCAGATCGTGCGCGAACACAGGCGATCGGATCGGCCGCGGCGTGTAGAACATGGCAGTCTCTGAAAGAGAGACAGAAAGGACGAGGGAGAAAGAGAGAGAGCAATAGATAGATTTATTCTGTTGCGTGATGAAAAGAGACGGAGAGAGAGAAAAACGGCGAGAGAGGCCCGGATTCGTATCGCATTCGAGCTCACGCGTGTGCGTCGAGCGTTTTTAATGCGTGTTACCCAGCGAAACCGCAATCCGCTTTTGCGGCGGATGCCGGTGCTGTCCGCAGCCCGCCGGTTGGCGGTTTCCGGTAACGCGCTTTGGCGTAAACCAGCAGGCACGCCTGATTTCGAAATTGCAAAACATTTTCACACTCTTGTGGTTCCAACGCTGTCCGACAGTCCCCTCCCTGCCTCCCGTCCTCCCGTCATGCCGTTGCGCGCACGGTGCCACCTTCCGCTCCCTTTGCGTTTCCGGTTTTTTTTTCGTTCCTCCACACACGCGTGCACATCGCCGTTTAAAATCACGCGCACTCCTAAAATGCGCTTCGCGCGCCCGAAAAACGCGCGTCATCGCCGCGCGAAAACGCGCTGCGCATTTATAGAACGTCGTTAACGCGAAAAAATGCTTGAATTTGTACAACAAAAACGAAAACGCGATTAATATTCCGAAATCCAATGCAGGAATTTATACTGAAGAACACAAAGTAGGCTACATCCTAAATTTCATCCCTTGTATTGGTTCTCCATATTAAGAAATGTAATTTCCGCGTTACGCCGAATATCTTTATTCTGTAGATACCGAGGTATGCTTAATCTTCAGATTTTAAAATATTTAATTAATATATTTAGTTATAGGTTTATTTAAGAAGAATAATCATTTCTTTTACTTCGCTTTGGTATACAAGATTTGATGTTTTCTTATTCCAACTCCATCCTCAACTCGGCTACTCAACATCTTTAACTTCTTTCTTTCTCTTTCTCTCTTTCTTCTTTTTTCTATATATTTCCAAAATTTTATATACAAAGTACCAAAGCATCATCATCAAATCGTTCACGATAGAACTCCATCGCGCGGAAAAGTCGAGCGCGTTTGGCATATCACTCGTGTCTCAGAGGCTCATTTTAAACACGTTAAAGAGTTCGACGGCGAGATCGTTGCTAGAGCTTTCCCGACAGTTATTCCGGCGCGCGGCGCGGCGTTCACCGATACCCCGGGATTTCGTGTTTAATTGTGAAGCGTTTAACCAGCGTCGGCCCGCGGCGACAGGCAACGCCGGAGCAATACCGGAGTCGGAGTGTACAGTCATTAAATTATTCCGGAATGTGAGCTCGATGGGTGTCCCCGATCGGTCCGACTCTGAAACGCGTTCAATAGGAGGATCGGCCGGTACATCTGACGCGATCTATATAACTCTCTCGCACGTGTTAGACGCTGCGCCAGTTCTTGTTTCGCGCGCGTCTCAGCAACACCCATTTTCTTTATCCCGAATGACCGTATTCGAGCTAACGAGCATACTCAAAACTAAATCGGGATAAAAGGATGAAAGAAGGGCTTACTTTGTTAAACATTGGCCAACTGACTTATAGCAATGAAATCGCTAGAAAATAAATGAGAAAGTCCATAAATCGGGTAAATCGAATAAATAATCTTTCGTAAATGATTTCACGATAGATTTATAAGATCATAAGATGCGCGTTAACAAGAAAGATAAAAATCATCGGGACATGCACACCGCAGAGCACATTCGATAATTATTCACGCTGCAAATCCAAATGTGTTATCTTAGCTGAAGCTCTTCTTACACATTTCTTGCCGTTTTAAATCACGTCATTTAACACGATTGAACGTATTAAGGTCGATTCAGACACAGCCGTGCCGTATCCGTACCGTGCACGGAACAGAAACATTAGACAAGGATTCCTATTGTCTCCATCCTTGTCTAATGTTAACGATACGGATACGGTACGGGTACGGCACGGCTGGTCTGAATCGACCCTTAACTTTTGATTTAATACGATTAAACATGTTAAATGACGTAATTTAACACATGAAGAGATATGTAAAAAGAGCTTCAGTCAAATGTGTCAGTTAAATAACACACTTGGATTTGCAGTGCGCGACTTTTGTTAAATCAACAACAAAAAGTTTCCATAATGACATCTTGTAAATTCACGCTGTTGAACTTATCAACGGAATAATTTTTCTAATCTCTAAACCTTGAATTCTGTTCTCTCTTAAAGTTGAAGAGTGAAATATCACTCAAAACGAATGAAATGCAAATGTAACGAAAAGTGAAAATTGAGCCTGTGCACTTCGAGTGATTCGCCACTCTAAGAAAGAGTAAAATTGCGCTCTATAAGTTGAAGTGAAATCGCACTCTATTTGAGTGAAAGGGCACTCTTTTCGAGTGCAGTAGATTAGCGTCCATAGGAGTGAATTATGTCACTCTACAATTATAAATGGAAAATTTCACTCTGTTAAAGTTATTTATCAGTCGATCTTTAGTGACTCGTGATTCACTATAGCTTTAGAGTGAGATCGTATCACTCCGATAGAATAGCCGCTCTAAAAATTTGAGTAGAAAATTCACTCCTACCTTATGAGTGCCTGCATTTAGAGTGACAACTCTCTCTTTTGGAGTGACTATCAATTACTCTAATATATTAGTGGCGAAACCACTCTATGAAATTTAGAGATTATTCGAGAGTTGATTATCCGAGAAACACTCGTTTCATTTCCTCGACATATTAATTCGAAAAGACTGATGTCTAATAGCTAATAGCTTGAACACAAACATCCCGTCGGAGAATATCAGCATCGGTCAGCGATGCACTTTCGATCGGACGGATATCTCATCGCGGCACGTGCAGAATCTCGAGGCACCCCCTGCGGGAGGTGCCCAGGCTCTCGGCTCTCGAACCCCGGATATGACGCGAATCAGTGACTCCGAAAAACGATCCTTCAGTGCGCGGCACGGCGCGCGGGGCAAACGGCGTGTCGGCAAACAAAATCGGTCGGTGGAATGCCATCGGGGCGGCTGCAACGGGCAGTACCATGGTCCAGGTTATACTCTTCTCTTCGTGGCCGGTGCGCACACACGTCGTCCCCGCGGGGGCTGAGCGAAACGCAAAAACGTCAGCGGCAAAATCCTCGAATAATTTTTCGAACGCGCAACGAGCCCGCGAGCCGTCCCGCCGCGCCGCATGAAACTGCTTCGCCCCGCCACGCCGTTTGTACCGCACCCGTTTGCTCCGAATCGAATCGAACGTTTCTCCGATAAATAACGTCACATTTTCGACGTACACGCCGACAAAAAGGCTTTTTGCGCATCGCGCTCGCCGCCGGCAACAATGCGGAAAAAGCACGCGTCAGACATGTTAGATCTGTCTAATTGTTGCCTCCCCCTCTGCATATCCGGTACCTCTTTTGCCGCATTGGAAATCGCGCTCGTTAGTGGTACACACGATTATCGATATTTCATGGAAAACCATCGGCAGCTAATTATCGATACGAGGGAGAAAATCCCCCGTCGCCCCACACCTCTCTCCGGCAACGTTCCACTATCGAACGGTAATTATAATCGAGCAATTATAATTATAATTATAATGAAATATAACACGATATCGTCCGACGCGATTTCCGTAGTTTGCTCCATGCTATAGCTACAAAGTATATCATATTGTTATATTTTCAATCGATTAATTTTATCATTGGGAAATATTGCGTTGCCGCATTTATCATTGCAATGATTCTCATCGATCTATTTAACGTACATTAGACATTAAAAGGTTCAAGAGGTGCCGAGGCATTTATCTGCCGTTGTCTCCAATCTTCTTTTGCTATTAACCGCCCGCGCCGCCGTTTATTGTGCAATGTACATTATCGCGGCTAATTACCGCGGCAGTTGCCCTTTGACTCGATTAATAACAACGAATGCGCCCAGCGATACCCAGCCACGTGCTGCGTCGCGTTTCCAAATTTGTTCCACGGGAGTTTACGGGGTCGCTAACCGGTCCATCGAGCGGAGAAAAGAGAAAAAAAGGAGAAGAACCGGGACGCGACGCAGGGAAAGGAGGAAGGGAGGGTCTCTCCGTGAGAGGGAGACAGAAGAGGGCGATTCGTACCATTTGGCTCGGCTTCGACGTCGGTTAACGCAGCGGGGTTACCGCGGACGCCTCGACGGACACATTGAGGGCGCCCGCTCGACTTGATAATCGCTTGCCATTCATACACTTTTCATTGGATTGCGATTGAGCATTAAGAAACCGGGAGACCCGGGGGCTATACGGCCGCGTATTGCGTCGCGCCCAGGCGACGTATTAGCATTAGGAGGCATCATCTCGAGTGTAAACACTGCATGGGCACCGCGGATTTAGTCACAGTCGAGAACCGCGGGACGTCCCCGATATTATCGTCCCTTTTCACGTTTTTACCTTCGGCACCGTCCCTCCGCCGCACCCCGGTCGATATACCCACCTCGTAACGCGCCGGAGACCGGAGATCCATTAACCTCCTCAAAAACCGCTTCTTTCTAATTTCGAACGGTTTCAATCTAATTCAGTTTTGGTAGGATTTAAATTTGAGAGAAAACAACGAGATTTTTATTTTTTTATTAGACTCCTAATATCAGATATATCACATACGCTGTAAATATCACATATGATATCGCTAAGAGACGAGCATTGACATATTTACAAAAAACTATTCCGACGTTTACTTCATTATGAAGAATACTAAGGGGGCATCAGGGGCTTTTTTAACAGAATATATTAAAAAATTTTAGAAATAAAGATGGAACGAGAAAAAAATTTTTGATTTAGCAATTAAGTTACACATTATTAAATGATATTCTTTAAGAATCTTTTACAAGTAAATTCAAATTTACTTTAGTCACTTTAATATAAAATTTATTATAAAATAAATAAAATTATAATTTTTGTAACACGCCTTATATTACAAGAAGTATATAAAATAAAATACACGTATAAAAAATTTTAAGTGAGTTACATCTCGCGCACCAGCTTTTCACGAGCAATCTGTGGGTTAACTCGCCCGACAGATCTCGTTCTATGTACATCCCTAAGAGCGAGATCGACCCAAAGACATCGACGAAAGAAATATCTGAGGGAGGATCCGGCCAGATCCGGCGGAACGCTGCTGACACAAGAAAGTTTCATCTCCGAAGGGGCGAGGAGAAGAAAGCGGTTTGTCGTTGGCCTTAACCGCGACGATTCACGGTTAAAGCCCACGAGCGGCGGACGTCGTCCATGATCCCCTTTATCCAATCCGTGAGGATCCGCGGGGCGTTAAATCCTTCACGGGAAAGCTCCGTAACTGAGCTCTCGCGTTCGCGCGCGCTAAGTCGGTCAGCTCGGCCCAGCCGAGCGAGAGGATCACAATACCGGCGCCCGACCGCGGCCGGGCACATCCATCCCCGGCTCGCGCGTTCTCTCCCCGTGAAAATTAGTTGCGCGAGAAATCCATGCTAATGTCGGCTAATCGGCCGTAATCAGCCGTGAGAGCCGACGGCTGTCACGAGTCGACGTACCGTGGAAGATTGCGACGCGAGAGAGAGATTCTTTCCTTGGGCCGCGTCAGCGGTTCGATCGTAACGGATTGACGCGCGATCAGGCGGTATTCGTATTAAGAAATCGTGTTTCCACAACTGCCTATTTTCGTGCAGACTGACAGATTGAGATGTAAGTAGATCTTCCGAGTTCTTTTTTCAAAGCGCATTGCAGCTCTGTCGCGGCCCGATTTATAGAATTAATGAGCTAGAGACGGATCTCGTAAAATTTGGGGACTAGCTGCTGGTTCGTTATTGACTTGAATCGCATGATTGACTCACAATGACATTATGTCTTTATCTAATAATATGGTTGAAAAATATGAAGAAACACAAAAAAATATTATATCGCTTGCAAATAAATATAAAGTATAACTTGCAATAAAAGTATACTCATATAATTTTGCATATAATCCTAATAAAAATATAGTATCGCAAACTGGCAATTACAGCTGGAAAGTTTCAAAAAATATAGTTGCAATTAGAACCTTTATTAACATTGATTATAAAATACTTGAATTGCTTTTAATATGACGTTTCTATAACTTAGGGATAACCCAAAAGCTGAAGAACAACCGAGCGAGCCTACCACTGAAGAAATCTATAATCCTCACTTGCATCGTGTCACTTACAAACCAGTGTCGTATGTTTGTTTTTTCAAATTATTTGTTTAATTTTAATGTGTATTGACACATTGAATGCTGGATCTAATTTGCTTCTCTTTGACGATGTCAAAATGAAATTTTCACTATTAGATCTACATCTTGATAAAATATTATATAATATAATTGAATTATATCTATAAAATTCGCGTGCGTTTATTACTTTAGACTATTATTTCAATATTAATTATATTTATAGAATATAAATGTTATTTTTTACGAAATATGCATTTTTTGAATTTATTAAAATATAATTTAAAATTTTTACAAAGTAGATTGTTTCCTGTACATTTTAAACTACATAAAATAATTTTTTGATATGTTTAAGTGTCTAAAAAATAGGGTTATGCACAGTTCTCTCGTGACTTGAAGCAAATATAATTTTAAAGATTTATTTTAAATTTTTATTTAATTTGTCACCTGATAACAGCTTCTACCTGTAAACTCGATTTGAAATAGACAAAGAGAAAGAGAATAAATCAATGCAAAGGATGTGAAGTTGTGGCGCCAAATAGCATTAAAACTTTTGAAGTGCTCTTCTGTAAAATCACTCGATCTTTATGTACCTTTTTCTTGAGAAGTACATATCTCACTGATCTTTTTAATCCTTCCTTTAATCTCTTCAAAAATAAATAGACAATGATTTAATCCCGTTCAACTTTATAAAATTATTATAGGTAACAAAAATTGTGAGGACAAAAGGATTGACTTTTTTCAAATCATAATTGAATTCAGGAAGTGCTTATATTTATTTAGAAAAAAGCCTCGATCAAAATGTATTCAATTATATTTAAAAAAAAAAGAAACAAAAAAGAGATGATTCGAATATATTAATCTACTGTTGAGACAAAGGAATAGAAATAGCTAGATAGAAAACATAAAAAAGAATAATAATAAAAAAGATAAGAATAGAATAGATTTTATAATTACATCCCTTATAATCCTCTCTTCGCCCTCTACCTATTATTTCGCACCTACTCATATTATTTTGTTCATCATTACGTGATTTATTTCTTGTTTTTGCAGAGACTTTGGATCTCTCGCAAACTTGATAAAAAGTGCGGCTGGAACGGGTCTCTTCGCCATGCCGAACGCGTTTGCTTGCGTCGGGCTCTTTATCGGGATTGTCGGTACGGCGTTTATGGGTCTACTGATAACCGGGTCTCTTCAGTTACTCGTTAGAATTCACCACATGATGTGCATTCGTCTGAGGAAACCCGTCTTGGTGTATGACGAGGTGGTAGTCGCCACTTTAACCACGGATGTGCGAAAACCGTGGCTCTCTCCGCGCGCTGCAACGTTCGTAATATCAGTAATCGCGTTATTTCACGCTGGATACCTTTATAGCACGGCAAAATGCGTATTGTATGATATCAATGCGATACTTTCCACTAAAACACGGCGAGATATAATTGTAGATATAATTATTAAATGTAATGGAAATACACTACGGTATTTTACTACGAAGAGATGAATACAATACGCTAATTGTAAGTGTATTAAATGTATTAGAGAGACAGGGCAATTTTTTTGAGTTTCCATTTGCTTGTAGACTCATCGTCGATATCACGATGTTAGCGTGTTACATCGGGATCGGTTCGGTTTACGTCGTGTTCATTTCCGGCATAATCCAAGAAGGCGTGGACAGTGAAAAAGTCATCGGTCAAGGCTACTATGCGCTCATGATATTTCCACTTCTTTTTGTAATGAATATGTTGAAGAATCTAGCGGACATCGCGCCGATTTCTATTGCCGGAAACATTTTGCTCTTGGCCGCCGGGCTTATTGGAGTCGTGTACGCTTTGAAAGACGGAATCAGCGACAAATGGAACACGATCGGGCCGAACATAAACATGTACCCGAAGTTTATCGGCATGGTTTTCTTCAGTATGTGTTCGCCGGGAGTGGTGAGTCTTTAATCTCTAATAAATCAAGTCAGTTCCTATTTTCTATAATTAATTTGTTTTTATTTTATTTTTATTTTTCTATAATTTATTTATTTTAATTCTATTTTATTAAGATTGTTTCTTACGGTTTTGTTCTCAATAATGACGCATGTCATTTGATAATAACGCTTCGAATTACTATGTTTGCATCTTTCAGATACTAGCGATAGAACATAGTATGAAAAAACCTTGGGATTATGTTAAACCATGCGGAATACTGAACTGGGGCATGGCATTTTTGGTCTTGATACACATTCTCGTCGGATCTATTGGTTACTTGAAGTGGGGACCCGATGCGCTTGGCAATTTTATCCGTAATCATGAGACGCACGACGGGTAATGTGATTACATCAACTACAATAACCCAAAAACATAAATATTTAGGGCCCTGTTCTAATTGCTTCATTAAAAGTATCTTTTCTTGAATGTGCGGATTTTTCCATAATTGATGGTCAAAGGGTTAAGAAATATGACTACAAAGTTCGTTACTTTCGAAATACTTTCTGTACTAATACGTGTCTCATGTTTCATCGGCTATTTAGACCGACGATAGCGGCACTGATAATGCAAGCGCTGGCAATATACTTCACGTATGGATTGCAATGTTACATGCCCATTAGGATTCTGAAGGACGGCTATGCCATTCCAGCCATCGAAGATGGCACCTGTAAAGGAACACCGTTCCTGTGGGATTTGATCATTCGTTTCGGCATCACCATCGTTACGTGTAAACAACAATTTCTCTTCAAACCTCTTTCGCGCGTTGTTCCGCTCTCCCTCGTTAACTTGAAGGTAAACTCGGCCGAGCTCGATGGTGCGCGGCGAATTGAATCCCTCTCCCTTTCCTTATTCCGAAGCGACCAACTTCGTGGAATCGATCAATCCATCCGATTACAGTCCGCTTTGGACCCAGATATTACTAAAGTTCAGGAATCCACTTTCGCGGAATTCGATATAGATGCTCAATTTTGTCGAAGTCTCGTTTGACCGGATCACTCCAGAGTTACCACAACGTTGCTAGCTGCGTTACTTGCTTTAATTTGCTCTAATTACGCTAATCGATACGCGTATATCGTTGTTGCTCGGCGAACGGAAATTTTCCGAGATAAAGCGGGATCACTGTATTTTGCAGGTATTCTGGCAGCGGCGATCCCGAAGCTCGATCTGTTTACCGGTTTGGTCGGCGCTATATGTATATCTACATTGGCCACGTTGATCCCGGTTACCTTGTACATTCTCGTGCATCACGAAGATTACGGCAAGTTTAAATGGAGACTGATTCTAGGCGGCTCTATGTTTTCCATCGCTTTCATCGCAGCCTTGTGTGCTGTGACGACTAATTTCATCTTAATCGTCAAGTATTTTAGATACGGGTACGGAGCATCATTATTAAATAATACTTTAATAAGTTACTTCTCGATTTTTATACATCGAAGTAATAGGATGTGTGTTTGATTCGAATTTTATATTGCAACAAGAACTAATGCGATTAATGCGTGTATTGCGGTTTTTATTTCTATATCTGTTTGTTTACCGGTGTTTATGTGTTTTCTTAATTTATCACACTGAAGATGGTCTGATGACAGACTAAAAACTAAAATAGCTTTTCCGCTTGTCGAATAATGCTTTCAAACTCATCTAGAATCTTGATCATGAATACGGTTGGAAATATTCGCATTTACGTCAATACAAAGACCGACGAGATGATAAACGTTTTATTCTTTTCAGGGATTGAAGCCGGAGCGCGACGACGGTGTTATCTTAATCTAGTCTCTGTTCGTAGTCCGCAGCCCGATGAAAATACCGTCGGTATGCCTCGTGGCGTTTTCCATTTTTGTCTTCGAGTGCGGCTCTAAAGCCGTCATCGTTTACGCGCGATTCAGCCTAATCACGGCAGCTGCGGTGGCGGCGACGGCGGTGGCGACAGCGACGACGGCGGCGAGGCGGCTGGAAAAACCGCGAAAAAGGCGTGAAGCTCGTGAGGGACAAAAAGCGAAGAGAGCCAGAAAAAAGGAGAGAGAAAAGAGGGAATACGGCGAGAGAAGCGCGACGTATAATCGCGTCAGATCACCGAGGCGTCAATGGCTGCTGCTGCTGCTGCTGCTGCTGCTGCTGGGCTTATCACGCACACACACGTGGGACACATGATGATAGAGAGAGAGGAAGGGAGAGAGAGGCAGAGACACGTGGAAACTGGCAGACACGTATCGACACGGCGAATGTACAGTTGTGTGGGTGCACGTGAAGGCCAGGGGGACGACGTTGCGCAAACGACGAGAGAGAGAGAGAGAGAGAAGGAGGACAAGGGCATTCTCTTTCTCTCTCTAGCCATAGGAAAAGGAACCAAAGCAGAGGCGGCGGCGGTGGCGGCGGCGGCGGTGACTGCGCGAAGAGAGAGTCTCAGCGGGACACGGAAGGGTGCTTTCATCACATAGAGGACACAACCCCTTTTAGTGGCTACCGCTTCCCCCGCCGCCACTCTCCCCTACGTCCTAACCTACCGTGTCCCCCGTCACTCTTCGGGGAGGCCGTCCTCTCTTTCTCTCTCTCAGATTCGCTCTTACAGACTCCCTATGCCTGGCCGCTCATCCGTTTGCCAGTTCAAGGTGGCTGCGTTCATTACCGGAGGATACACCGGGTGTGGTGTGGGACTCCACCGAACCCGTCGTCGGCTTCCCTCGCCGTGCTACCCTCGCCGGCCAGCCCCCGAGAGAAAACGTTCCGTTTAATAATTATATCGATGAGTTACCAAGAATGCCGCGATGCTCAAAGTATTGCACGAATCGCGAAAGCGCCGCACGCCGATCGCCGAACACTAAATTCACCGAAATAATTCCAAGTATCCAAACAAATTATTCCAGAACTTATTATCTTGCGACACGCCTAAAAATATATTGTATAAAGATCGATTATCTTATACCGTGAATTATGTATGTGCTTAATATTAAAATAGTATCCAAGATGCGTAGATTTTTTTACTTATGTGGTATGCAAAATAAATTAGAAATACCGCGTGTAAATTAATAAATAATAGAAATAATAGGTATAGTGAATAATAAATATTTTTATTCCATCGGTATTAATAACAAGCTTCAAATATTAAAAACTCGTTTCCAATGACAATCACTTGGCATTCTTCCTATAGGAAGGATCGATCGTAAATCCATCAAAGAACATGAAATATTATCCGGTCGTTTAGGAACACCCGGCATACGTATTTGTATGAATTGTTACACCTGTTGAAACATGCAATAGCGATCGCGAAAGTACGTGGAAGTACCGGGGCGAAATTGAACGAACACGTGCGTGTCCCTTTCAGAAATAAGTAACGACCGACCAACCGAGAAATCGTTACTGAGATTTTCCTTTCTAATTGGAACGAAACGAAGTCCCCGCGCGGAATTGCGGAGATTAACCGACCACACGAGCGCACGTGCACTTAAACAGCAGCTAATTGCTTAACCGAGAGAGGCAGGATCGCCGTTGAGCGCCTCATTCCAAGTTTCCCCCGTTTTGCTAGCGGAGAAAGTATATTTTTTACAAAAGCAGATAATTATTAACCCCCTCATTATCAGGGAGGATGCTGGAGGCATATATATTCCGATATTAAAAGACTGATATTAAAACTTTATTTTGCTATGAAAAAAAAAACATACAAAAAATGACATAGTTATATATAAGAATCTATCCATTGCAATATATAATCAGATCTTTTTGCAAACTGATAATAGATAAAGATAAATTTAATACTTAGAGACATGATTTTGTACAATAGGTAGAAATCCCAAAAAATTCTCCTCTTTAGTTGTTAATTCTCGAAGAGAATATGGTGATTATGGAGGATTTTAAAATTTTTACTTATTGTACAAAATTGTACACGTACGTCTCGAAATATCAAATTTTGCAATCTCAAAATAGTCTTGAGAAATTTCAATAATGACTGATATGAGATCTTTAGATTTTTTTATAGAGTTATTTATTTTTCTTTATATTTATAATGAAACATTTATTATTATTTTAATACGTATTTGTGGTTGCATATAGCAAATACAAGTAAATAATAAAAACTTGATACTTCGTGATTTTATATAAAGAAATGTCTCAGATTTTTAGATTTTTTCTTGTAAAGATTATTTATTTTCTTATATATTTATTTGATTTTTCATTATATCTATAATGGACATCAGATTTAGAACGTATTCGTAGTTGCGTGTAGTAAAATCACGGTGCGGTCTCGCTTCGCGTGTACTTGGCGCGAGACACTACCGTGTCTCTTGATACATATAAATAGCAAAAATTTTACTTTTGTACGGAGAATTTTTTGATATGAAATTCTTAAATTCTTTTTAATTTTATAAGGATTATTTTTTTTATAAAGATTATTTATTTCCTTCTACAAATAAGAAATTACTTACATTTAAAGCAATAGCTATTTATATTATTTTTAATTAATGACTTATTTTTCACTTATTATTTTTGACTGTGACATTGTTTTTTGACTATTTATTCCATCACTTCAAATGTAAACTCCATGTCGGTTATTATCTCTTCTTTTTTCAATAGATTGTAATTTATATATTTCTATCTTTATAATATGAATTGTCGTGTACATTATTTCTGTCGTTCTGAAGAATACCAAGTATGGCTCGAAACGTAAACTAATTATTTTAATTTAATAAACATAAGCTCTAAATTTATTTTCTAACATCTTTTTATTGCTCGAAAATTGGCCGTCCTTACACTAATTAGTTATTTCCTTTTATATTTATAATGAAATATTATTTCTAGGACGTTTTTGCGATTGCGTATAGTAAATTCCTACAAATAGCCAAGTGTACCTGCGTGTCTTCGAAGGCACACGCGCGTCTTCACGTTCCGCGGATATTCCGCGGCGTCGTCGACGTTGGCAAGTTCGCGATACTTCGCAGGAACTAACACGACGAATAGAAGGAAGCCGCGTAGGAAGCGAAACGGTCTAAGGAGACGGATGGTAAGACAGGATAAGCAGATATTAACCGAGTTTACGGTGACGGGGGAGGGGGGCAAAGGGACCTGAGATGAGAAGGAGGGAGGAGGAAAAGGGACACTGCGTAGCAACCAGAAGGGGTTTGCTCGCGGCTTTCCTTTCGCCGGTTTCCTCCACACTCTCGTGTTGCGAGGCTAAGATGGAGAAGAGGAACGAGCGCCTTAGTCGCCGTCGGAAACGGAGAACCGGGCTTCCCTTATCTCGAGTCTGCAAGACTGCCTCCAGTAATACCGTGCGCCGCTGGAAACCCTTACGAGAGACGAGAACCCCGTGAAATATCGCTAAACGGCTTGGTACCCCTTTCCCACCCACCTCTTCTACTTCGATCTTTCACGAACGACGATCATCCACTCCCGTCTTTTCGAACACTTCACGCGCCCGACGACCATCCCTCCGCACGTGCACCAGCCGTAACTCCCTCCCCCTACCAGACGATATCCACTCTCACCGGCGAGATAACGCATATTGCACCAATGACAATGGACACGATCTGTCCACACACACACAGCTGCCGATACTTTTCTCGTGTAATGACAGGCGAATATCATGCATCGGTGTTCCACAAATATCGGTGCACAAACGTAGAAACTGTAGAAAGTTTTATTTTTTATTCCTTTATATTTCAAGACCTATAATTTGCTGAAATTTAATAATTAATTTTCCTGCAACATAATAATTAATTCACGCTATACAATTCACAACCAGTGTTAACTATCCATGACTTTGCAACGATACGTTGGAAACATTTTTCTTTATTTTTCAGCTTTCTAAAATTCTTGAACTCGTCTTTTAGCGCTATTATTATACCTTCACGAATCTCAGGATCGTCGGAATTTAGATTTAGGCGCCGACACGGGCATCTTTGCGCGGGACACGAAAACGGGTAACAAGAAAACGCCGAGGAAACGAACGAGCGCGCTTCATTATACGCGACGCCGACACGCTTCGTTTGTCCCCGGAAGTTGTGCTTCGGGAGGGGTGACGTCGACACGGGGTCCGAAGAGAGAGAGGGTGAAACGCGAGGAAGAGGCAGAACGGAAGGGAGAGTGAGGTGTAAATGGGAAGGCGGGTGGGGGGGGGCGGAGGGGACGGCTTGAATTAATACAATCACGCGGGGGTGGCTCACCACTCGCAGTCCGTGGCAAAGAGGGTGAGAAGCAACGAGAGATAACCACCCCTTTGCTTGTCATCGAAATTATACGCTGCCAACACTCGACCTCGTTTACCATGCCGACTTTCTCCTCTCCTCCTTCGTCTTGCTCTTCGTCTTTCCCTCGATAGATATATTCCAAATTTTCGGCAACCAAGGAATACTTATATGTCAAAATGTTGAATCTAGTTTCGAAATTAGAAGCCAAGTACGTCAGTAACAAACTGTAGTCACAGCAACATGACTAGTAAAGTTTTCATTGTAATAATAAATTATTACCTTTAAATCTTTTGAGATTCCGATTTTGTGGGTTGTAACTATCTAAAGAACAAAATTAATTCTTATTTAATTAATTCATATTTTGGTAAATTGAATATTTTGTCTAGAAAACTTATGTAACGAGTTTGAAAAGATTTAGTTTTTCTTTATTCACCTAAGTTTATATAAAAATTAATATAGAAAACACTTCAGGTTTTTAAAAACCGTTAGTAATCAAAAAATTCAATAGGATTTTTTCGTCCAAGAAAAAACGTCTGTTAGTTTTTTTTAAATTTATGTTTCGTTCTTCAAGTTTCTCTGTAACATATATTTGCTTAAGGTCTCCAGGACTGTATCTCATTCCTATCTAGAGAAAATCATGCGGCTTACCATATATCATCGAGGCATCGAAAATGATCGCGCTCATCTCGCGGAAACCGAGCGAGTGCGAAAGAAACATTTTATTCCCCGTGGGAGAGCGCGCGGAATCGGGTTACGGGGGTTTTTAATAAAATCAGGCGCCCGCCGAGGCGTGTCAAATGGAAATATGCACGTTCGGCCGAGAGATTTTGCGGGCGGGGTGAGGCCTGCTCCGTTTGTAAAACGGGGGTGCGACTCGATAACGATGGAATTCATCCATCCATCCATCCATCCATCCCGCCGCGCGGAGGTGGGCGCGCTACGGAGCGAAGAGAGCGCGACGGGAAGAAATTTTTTTTTCTTCCTTCATTTCCTTCCGCTTCCCTAGACCTGTATCGTAATCAAGAAGACACGGAGCGAATTAGCAATTCGGTTTCGCGCGAGATTTGCCGGGCGTGAACTGTCCGGGGAGAATTTTCCGCGAGAGCACCAGTGCACCTATCCTGTACAGACATCCAGTAAATATTCTTAATTATTCTATTAATCTATTAGATATCCAAAGATTTGTTACGGCCTTCATATTTTCACGGTATTCTTTAATATTTTTAGTAACAATACATAAGTGATATGACATAGACGCAATAATTAATAGTGATATCGTGATCATTGCGTTAAGTAAGTAAAAACGGAATTGAATCTCAGATTTTTCTAAAAATATCATGTTTCTGCTATATTCAGAAGTATATGAAAATATACTTCTGTTAATAAATTCTACTAAAGAAAATAGAAAGAGTTTTTTCTCAAAATTTTCAGATTAGCTTATTTTCTACATTTGCAAAACAAACATTTATATTTTGCTTTCCAATTTACGAAACGCTTACACCGGAGATACGATCTGTTCCAGAAGAATTCTGGTTCTAGCTTTATTTTGTAGGAATGTGACCATTTGAGAAAGATTAATTATATTGTCTTGCTTCGTTTAACTCTATCGAGAGCTTTACGACGATACAAGATTGGTGTTATCGCCGTAACGGGTGTCGCTGTTGGATAAGGGTTAAAAAGCTTTCTCACTTCGAAAGTATCACCCTTCCGATTCCGCGACGGAGGGCGGATAGGGTTTGTCGTGCGTCGAACTGTGTCACGGTGAAACCGTGCGGAGTACATGGCGCGAAGTCGATAAACGTGACAAATGCGAGATACAACCGGGACGACCGGCATCGGCAGTGCCGAAGGAGCCGTCGAAGTTGCGCCGCGAACACTTATGGAACGCCGTTCGTTTTATGGGGCTTCTTATCGGCCTGCTGCCAGACCATAAACGCATTTTCGATGTCGACACAAGGCGACGCGTTTATGTGTAAGCCATGTTCTCTTTTTCCCCCCCTTTTTCCTCCGCGGAGTACCTTGACGGAGTGAATACGCGCGCGCGGATCGCGTTGCGCACATACGCTCGTCGAACGCATCGTGAAAAATGCGTTCTGCCGACGAAAAGTTACGTAAACCATAATGAAAGATTAAACTGATATATTTGACAAATTTTTAAAGTTAAGAGGTAAAAAGTATTTTAGTACTATTACGAGATTTAGTACCAAGTGACATAAATATTATATCTGACATCGTATAACGGGATTTCTTTCTTCTTTTTCTGATTCTGTGGTGAATATTTATTTGCCACATTGTTCTAAAAATTCAAAACTAATGTAAAACTAGACGTGTACATATAGCATGTGCCAGTGTCCGTAAAGAAATTAATAGCTGATAATGTCGTTGAATCATTAAATAATTGTAACAATGCAGCAATTTTGTAGCAAACAAAATTAATGATTCCTGTTTTAATATTTGCTACTGTATAAAGACAACACTTTTATATTAAAACAAAGTTGCAAATTATTTATGTAATGGAATTACATTTTTTTTATTTTTGAAGTAAAGAATCTTTGTGAAAGCAAATGAAAATTACGGTACAATGCGTTTAATACATTGTAACGTATTTATTATTTTCCAGGATTATGTTCCTTTGACTAATGCTTGTTTGTATTAATATGTTAACATTAATTAAATATAGAAAACAATATTAACAAATATATCTAAAAAAGCAGGATATTGCAAAATAGCGAAAAATCGTTAATCAGAATATCTTTGGACATCTATTTATTTAGATAGATATTTAAGAATATCCACTGTATATTTTTACTGCGTATGGATTTTCATGCTCTGAATAATCGCATGGACGGATACGTAGGGGGGAAACACGTGGAACAGGAAAATCGAACAATCGCGAGAAACGGGTTCTGAAGATTAGATATCCGGTGCCGAAAGCTCTTTGCTCTTGGACTTTTTCTCTTTCGTCTATATAGAACTCGATCTCCGAGTTTCACGGAGCTCATCAGTCGCCACTGCCGCCGTCGCGCCCCTCCGCCTCAGATCTCTCCCCTTAGACATCGCGGGTCTCTTATCAGCGACCTGCAGGTTATCACTGACGGTCGAAGGTTATGAATTAAAAGACGAAAAAA
Source organism: Temnothorax nylanderi (assembly GCF_030848795.1). Lineage (NCBI taxonomy): Eukaryota > Metazoa > Arthropoda > Insecta > Hymenoptera > Formicidae > Temnothorax > Temnothorax nylanderi. Next base: position 178,026 of record NW_027249194.1, on the reverse strand, counting down.
AAACGTCGGGAGGAGGGATAACAACCGCCATCGTCCCGTCGTCATCTCGGCTTCGAGAGTAGAGCGCGATCGCGACAGAGACAGAGAGGGGGGGGGAGGGGGGAGAGAGAGAGAGAGAGAGAGAGAGAGAGAGAGAGAGAGAGAGAGAGAGAGAGAGAGAGAGAGAGAGGGGGACAAAGACAGAGAGGGAGAAAGCCGTCTGTCGTCTTGTATATCTACCCTCGTACGGTGGAAATTTCGCTACGGGGGTGATTTTCTGCGGGGGATGGCCAGCCTCGTCCCTGCTTTAAACCTGATTGGATGCAGAGTTATCTCGCGCTGCGTTACTTCCGGATGATTGGTCGCTGCGGTCGTCATGACTACCTCACCACCACCGCCGCCGCTGCCGCCACCGCCACCGCCGCCGCCACCGCCGCCTCCACCTCCACCGCCACCCACGCGAGCCACCTCCGCGCGTAACTTCCTTCCCCGTACCCTTCCCCATTTTCCGCACCCTCGCATCCTTCGTCTCGCTCCCTTTCGGCCTCCTCTCGCGTTTGCTCCATGTTCGCTTGTACATTCGAATAACAGGTTGCACCTACGTGTGCGTGCGTGTACGTATGATTGTGTGGGTACGCGCATATATATAACGCAATTCTCCTCTCTCCGTATCTCCGCATTCTCGCCGAATCACGTGCGAAGACCGTCTTTGATAGCTTCATCGGCTACTCTGGAATACATGACCGGACGCGTGTTTTCGAGGTCTTGAAATCGGTAGTTTGATCTTCGAAAATTTATATTTTCCATGAGATACATATGGCTGATCGCGATAGTTCTTGTCATTCTGAATATAGCAAACTATCTCTTTTGACGTAAAATTGAGAAATTTGTGAAAACTATGTTATATCAAACAAACTATATGCTAATTTTAACTGTTTCGATAACTTAAACGTATTCGTCGGTGTGTTATATTTTAGTGATCACCCAGGCATAAGACGTTAGATACGTATAAAATAACGATATAAGTCATTTTCATAAAATATATATATATTTTTTTTAAAGAACATAGTAATTAACTATTTTGGCACGAATTTATATATCTTCATTTTTTCAGTTTTTTCTTTCACGGGCATATGAAAGGAAAAACTGCAACAAAATCAAATTGCTTGACCTTTTAATATTTCCGTAAATTCTGTGTTTTGAATGACTCAAACAGACTTATGTTATTTCTTTCTACCGAACAGCTCATATAAATGCGGGGGAAATTTATCTGACTCTGACGACTGATAAAAAAAATCATGAAGAGAACGTCAAGTTCTCTCGTATCTCTTAAAAAAGAGGGAGAAAGAGAGAGAAAGGGAAAGGGAGAAAGAGAAACGGGCGCTCATCCGAACTCCTAAAAAATACACGCGTTGTCGATGCGAAACGTGCGCGCGCGAAAAGTAACGCAGCGCGGAAATCGCACTCGGGCCATTGAACATCAGCGTGGCTTGTAATTCGGCGCGCGGATTAATGGCGCGTACGCCTGCCGGATCGACGTTCTCGTTCCTCGCAGCGTCGTTCAACATGCTAATAACAGCGCGGCGTTCACGGCACCCGTTTGCGAATCGCTATGGGTAAGCGCTAACGCTAACGACTGCCGCGTCGAAAACAAAATTGACGACGGGTATGACTCCGGTGGTCTCGAACGTCCGCACGGCGAAATTCGACGTGCGGAATAACGAGACACTCTTACTCGGACGATAAATCTCGTCCGCACGGGACGAAATTGACTGTCACAGTCACAAACACGTCTCGTCCGTTACACTCTCTTTATCGTTTATTTACTTGAACGGAAGAAATCTTGTGCTGCGTAATTAATTTTATCTTTATTTCATATTAAGAAGGAAATTAAGGAAAGAGATAGCGTTGATTTGGCTTTTCATTCTCTTATATGAGCATATAAATAAAATATACGTTACGTAATTATTGAGAATATGTTTTAAAGCATATAATGTTATTTAATAGCATATACCTTATATAGCTTATAGCTTATAGCTTATAGCTTATAGCTTATATTATTTAATAACATATAACGTCTTGTGTCCTTCTTAAGATGAAACAACTTTTGTGCGAAATTTTTTGGTAGAAGGCGTAGAAAAAAAGACATTTAGGTGGGGACCTAAAAATAGTCCATCCCGCATATAAAGAATCGAATCATTTAACACATAACGTTATTTTGTTATTTAATTATTGAGACTAAATTCAAATCGAGATATACATAGTGAATCGAATTTGAATGTCTCTTTCAAAATCCTGCGAGAGAGAAGGATTTTAAGGAAATATAATTTTCACAAATCCATTGCCCAAAATTAAAATGAATAGGTAACTCACCGATCGATGCGCAGCAGCGGAGTTGTAACACTGCGTTGATCTGTAACATACACAAATACATCCACGTTAAAGCAGTGTAATTAATATTTAAAAAAATAATGATTGCACGCGTTAAATTGTTAAATCGTATTTTTAATAAATATTTTATCTTAAATACTAATACGAAAAATGATCACGACCGCTGTTAATTGCTGTATATTTCCATTAATTTGTTCGCATAATTTAATCTGTAGAAAATTTATCACGGTATTACGACCGCGCGAATAAGTGAGACGCGACGTTCCGCGTTCGATCGATATAAATCTTTTTTCGCATGCTCACAACGTTGGCGTTCGAACTCGGCGGCCGCGGCGCGGCGTTACACTAATGTTAAACCTTAAATAATATTGCAGGCGAATCAACTCGTGCCTGAGAATTTTAGACGAAATCCATTACGCCAGAGCAAATAATAAACGAGTAACATAACAGTTACTCACCTCACGGTTGCTCCGCCGTTGCCCGATGCCTCCCCCAGGCCCCCTTTTCCTCTCCTCGCTCCTCCACCGATGTCGCATCTCTGTCGGCGCACTCACTCGCTCGTTCACTTGACTCGTATATGCGTGAAAATATCGTCACTTATGATCGCGCGACACTTTCGACACTTTCGACACTTTGCACGGCACTCCCGGTATTAATCTCGCGACGCGACGCGTACTTAATTACACGGCGACGGAAGAATTGCGGCGGAAAAGCTACGAACGAAGCTATGCGATCCGCTCGACGTCCGTCGATGTCCCGCAGCCCCCGCAGGTATAGATGCTAATAACATGGCGGAGAGAATACCGTAAATCGCGCGGCCAACTTCACTCGCCACTCTCGCACTCTCGCCCGGAGCAACCGTCGCGGTCGGCGTCGCGAGTCGCGAGGACGCTACACTTGCTGCTTGTCAGGCGATTTTGGTTAACTGCAATTAAATCATCGATTTATGAACATACGCATTCGTGTCTATCTCCCACGATCGCCAAATATCAAAACATGATTAAATACAAAGTTAAATACGTACGTTAATAGAGATTGCGATCTGTGATCGTTAATTAAACACGTCGCGGCATTACTCCGATATTCGTACGCTCGTATTCTTTATCCGTGTTCCGAAAACGACAATGCCGTCGCCGAAGCCGCGCGACACGCCGCGCCGCGAGACGCGAGCGGCCGGCGGCGAATCAAGTTGACGGTTGAGAAAAGCGAGATCGATTAGGCCCGGTCTACAATCAGTCGTATATCGGAGTCGGATGTCGCAACGTAGCCGATGGTCCAATGAGAGAATTTCTTTTTCGGAAACGAATTTTCCTCATTGGACCATCGGCTACGTTCCGACATCCGACTCCGACATACGACTAATTGTAGACCGGGCCTTAGGGCCGGTCTACATTCAGTCGTATGTCGGAACAGAGAGAAAGATGAGAGTGGTCATGCCCGCGCATTTTTTGGAACGCAACCGATGGTACAATGAAAGAATTCCTTTTTCAAAAACACAAATTTTCCTTATTGGACTGTCGGCTGCGTTCCGACAAGTCTGTATTGTCGAACGCGATATACCTAGCTCGTGTCCGTATAAATTCCGCGAAGCACACGTATTAGGGCCGGTTTCACCATATCCGATTAACTGTAACCTTCGATTAAACTCACTCTTCATCTCTTTCTAACTGTCCCCCTTAGAAAGAGACGAAGAGTGAGTTTAATCGAAGGTTACAGTTAATCGGAGATGGTGAAACCGGCCCTTAGAAAGAGATGAAGAGTGAGTTTAATCGAAGGTTACAGTTAATCGACGTTGGTGAAACTGGCCCTTAGCTAATCATTCGATGTATCACAGACTACGTTTACATGACACCGTTAATCGGGTTTTATAACATCGGTAGTTGTCAGGAAGACCAATCGTAATCATTCTTCAGAAGAATGGAATAGCTGTGATTGACCGGCCTAAGAACTACCGATGTTATAAAACCCGATTAACGGTGCCGTGTAAACGTAGTCACAGTTTTCTGTAATGTGTAATCTGAAACGCCGGCTCGGCGATTCATACGTTACTCCGCGACGCGATCCGAGATCCGAGAGCAAAGACGAGGTCGCGGGCGTCGCGGCACACGAGTAATAGGGATAGAGCGGGAGTAAAGTAACTAGACACACCGAGACGCGTACCGTGCTAGTCACTCTACCCCCCCTCCATCATGTTTACAGCAAAGTCGCGGCGCGGCGCCCGCGTCACGCGACCTCGTCTTGGAATTTATTGACTCTCGGATCGTAGATCGTTGCGCGGAGTAACGTACGTACTACGTATCGTCGGACTCCGTTTTCAGATTACGGAAAACTGTTATATATATGTGTGTGTGTGATATATGTGGCATCGAATGTGTATTTAATACATGTACTTGGCGAAATTTATACCGATATCGAGGTATATCGCGTTCGATAATACTGACTTTAGATAACATTCTTTCGAATTTCGCTTTTCTCAACCGTCAACTTGACTCGCCTCTCGCGTCTCGCGTCTCGCGTCTCGCGTCTCGCGTCTCGCGTCTCGCGTCTCGCGTCGTGGCTTCGGAGTGAATTTATCGTCGTTTTCGGAACACGGATGAAAGATACGAGCGAATCCTAAATCGAGTAACGCCGCGACGTGTTTAATTATCGATCACAGATCACAGTCTCTATTAACGTCTTACGTTTAACCTCGTATTTTATCGCGTGATTGGTTTTGATATTTGGCGATCGTGGGGGATAGACAGTGTTCATAAATCGATAATTTAATTGCAGTTAACTAAAATCGTTTGACAAGCAGCAAGTGTAGTGTCCACGCGACGGTTGCTCCTAGGTGGCGAGTGAAGTTGGCCGCGTGATTCACGAAATTCTCTCCGCCATGTTAGCGTCTACCTGCGGGACATCGACGGGCGTCGAGCGGATCGTATGCTTTTCCGCCGCAATTCTTCCGTCACCGTGTAATTAAGTACGCGTCGCGTCGCGAGATTAATACCGGGAGTGCCGTGCAAAGTGTCGAAAGTGTCGAAAGTGTCGCGCGATCATAAGTGACGATATTTTCACGCATGTACGAGTCAAGTGAACGAGGGAGTGAGCGCGCCGTCAGAGATGCGACATCGGAGGAGGACCGAGGAGAGGAGGAGGAGGCCTGGGAGGCATCGGGCAACGGCGGAGCGACCGTGAGGTAATTGTCATTATTTGTTTATTATTTTGCTTATCCGTGGCGAATTCCGCTACTTTCCAAGTTTAACTTATCGGTGCAATTTCGTCGGAGTTGAATCTCCGGCTTATGCGAGAAGATGCGAGAAGAAATATTATACGTCGCGAACATCGCGTGTCTCTCTTATTCGTACGGTCGTGATATTACTTGCACGATTTTTCGCGAATTAATTATGCGAACGAGTTAATGCGGAAATGTGCAGCCACTTGCGGCGACCGCGATCGTTTCTTGCATTTGCATTTTAAAGTCAGATATCTGTTAAAGTAATGTTTTAACAATTTAACGGGCGTAATATAATTATTTACTTCAAGTTTGATTATCTCTTGAACCCTGCTTTAATGTAAAAATATTTCTATGTTACAGATCGACGCAGAGTTACAACCTAGAACTCCGCTGTTGCGCATCGACTGGTGAGTTATTTTTTGTAATTTTTTTCTTCCCCCTCTATAACTTACACAATTAAAGATGGTCTATCTATATCTATTTGATTTATAGAAAATAAATCAAATTTGAGATTCTGTAACAAGTACGTATTGCACAGTGGAGAGTATTTATTTTTATTTCCTCCTTTTTCATATTTAAAAGCAGAGGTCCCTAGGACTAAGGACTCTATATAGCTGTCTTAGTTTGTAACATCCATAATTAAGGGTTGACATGATGACGGGTGCGTTTGCAGCCGACGCGACGGGCATTCGCTTGGATGGCAGAAACTGTGGCAAAAACAAATTCCGTGGGAGGGACAGACAAACGTGTCGGGTCGGTGCGACGAGGTCGATAATCGTCGCGAATCGAGCGTGGATAATGACAAGAGAGAGGACCCCGGGAACGATAAATCTCGACGGAACGACGTGACCCACGGACAATGGGTCGCGATGGGTCGCGATGGGTCGCGATGGGGCGTGACTACGTCGCGCGGGGCCCGTTTCTCGTTTCCGTCGTGCCTCGTCGATGCGCGATGGAGATGTCAGGCATTGTGCGATTCGTCGCGGACCGCTGTCTACTTCTGGCCCGCGTTGTATTCGCGAGCCGTACTGGCCCTAGCCCTAACTGCCGGACGTGTTTGTCGCGATTATGCGTGCATGCCGGGCTGTGTTACCGGCGCGTGTTACGCGCGGTCGCAATGACTATTTCTTCATTGATGCTGGCGAGAACTCTCGAGAGCGAGACGAATGTGTGACTTACGGTGACGAACGGGATCGACGATGACTCGTATACTTAGGTATATCGGGAGAGCGATTCGTGATCGAGTCATCATAAGACAACAGCGTATATCCTTTTTTTTTATTTTTATTTAGTTAGACAAACAACGATATTTTCCTATAACAATTATAATATAATATAATTGCTATAAACGTCGTTCTTTTATTATAAATGTACCTTCTCTTAAGATGTTACAAAACTTTAGAAAATTCAAAAAATTAATAAAAATTTCTTTTGCTTTCTACTAATTTAAAATTATAAAAATTGAATATAGATTAATAATTGTAACTAAATCGTTAAAAAATAGAAAATTTATACATTTTAAGACTTTAAACGTCCTTTTATCCAAACGTTTTGTGTTTTGAAATGTGCAGGCCACGAATAATTCAAATACGGTTTATTTGATCAATTTGAAGTTTTTAAATAACATTTTTTTAAATATTCCGCATTATTTCACTGAGGCTTTTTCGTTTTTAATGTTTTTAATAAATTATAACAAAAAAAGAAAAATTTGGATATGTTGTTCGTGAAAAATAAAAATTTTTAATAATTCTCTCCGTGAATCAAAAATGACGACTGTAAAGTTAAAAAAAAATGTATAGGTATACTTGTTTATTTGAGATCATTTACCGAAACTAAAATTTTGGTCATGCAACGCGAACGGACTACAGTGACTTTATTTAGGAAGCTATTATTGTTCATTGTTTCAGTAATTTTATTATAATTTTATTATTAAAAGATTATTTTTTCAAGAAAAAAAAACACTATTTATCTATCTTGTTAGATAAATATCTTACCTATATAGTGTTAAAATTATTCTATTTTTCGATTCGCTATATACTCCTACAACCCCTTAATTTTTTAAATACTTTAAATTCTTACAATTAAAATATTCAGTTAATTAAAAATCTCGATATGAATTATCTAACGATTCTTGAGAATAACAGCCGAAAGGAATTGCAAACATTTTCTGTCCGCAATATTCTTTTTTTTTTTTTAGTCTCGCGGTACTTAAGAATATCCTTGCACGTGTTTGTTACATGCTCGCATTCACCACGTAAGAGAATGTCACAGTGCTCGATTTCATTAACGTCTGCCGAGCTACGAGCTCGATCGTTGATCAGTTGTAGTTAGGGATCGTGTGTATCTTGTATTACCATTACGAATATTTGCCTCGACACCTTCTTGCTTCGGCACGATTCTGTCATTTCCATGAAAAGTTACTCTCGTAAGACGACTTATCGCGCACATACACACACTGGACGCGAATAAAGTTTACTGTTTAATTTTCATACTTGTTAATTTTCGTATTTAAATCTGTAAAAATCAAGTATTTGATGTAAAAAATATAATTAAAGTGGAGGACAATTTGAGTATGCAGTTTCGCAAAGAATCTATTTATATTAGAACAAAAAATATCACAGATGTACAAGATAACAGATTTATTGTCTCCTTGAGACAATATAAAAAGTTGTCTCAGAACTATAATAATGTCGAGTAAATTAAAGCAATAGGAATTCAATGAAGATTAAAATTAAGCTGATAAATTACTCTCTTGTTATAGCTATTAAATACCGTAAGTGTCATAATTGTTAGTCATTATTTCGCAAAATTACTCTTCCTGTCAATATAAACTCACTCTCTGTTATAATACGTTTGACTTTCGAAATAAATCTTTCAACAACGTTCATGATTATCGTGCGAAGCAAGAAAATCTAAGAGTACACGAACGAGGCGACACTCTAAGAATGAGAAATTTGTCGTCGGCGTCGGGAGGGTGAGCCACCCAGAAGCGTAATATTACCCCGAGAACTCAGGGGAAGCCTCCGCTGCTCACGGACGAGACGGACGATGGACGGATCTCGCGACGGAGCGAGCCATAGGCATCCCGAGGCACAAAAAGTTCGTTGTAGAGTATTGGATGACCCGACGTCGACCGGTCATGCACCAGACCGATCGAGATACTTTATACGAAGCTGCGATATTTTCCAAGCAGGCGACAGACGACGAGCGATGAGAAATGGACCACCGTGAAGCACCGAGAATCCGAACGCGCGCACCTATGCGCTGTGAAAGTTTATCATTATTAAGACCAGAATTACACGAACGAAGAAGTGCGAAAACATTTATAATATTTTTGAAGGGAAGAGGATATAATTAGACAGAGATAGATGGGAAACTTATTTAAATCCTGAAATCTTTAAGAATCATGAACAAAAGGATAAAACGAAAATTAAAAGAAAATAAATATCGTGATCGATATAATTAATAATTTTATAACAGTACTTTATAATACACGAGTTTTGACACACGGCTTTGTAATAATTTTAATGCTACAACTTTGTGAGCTCCGCTCACAGTAAATTTTATGTACCACTGAAGATGATCTCAAGATCGAAACGTTTGGCTTAATAGATTATCATCTCCAAGAATAAGTACTTTTATCTGATATGACGACAGTTGGTTTTTATGTATAGTGTAGATTACACATATATGTTTTGACAATATAGTATTTAATTTAGTTACGAATTTAATATATTAGGCTCCATGATCCGATAATTTTATATTTTCCCTTAAATTCAATTCAGAACGAGCCTCTGTTTCATAGTTTAATTTTAATCATTTTGAATTAATAATTTATTAATAGAATAGTTTTCACTATTGAGTCATTGGTAGATCGAATTGATAGATAGAAAATTTAAGAGATATAATAATAAGATAACGATAAAGTTGATATTCTTAAAATAATATAAAAAATAAAACATGTGATAATAAATTTCGAGAAATACCGCTACAAGATTCTGTAGAGAGAAGAAAAGACAAGCTTGGCACATTCCGATACTTGCGAGTTACTCGCTTAGACGAAAGCGAATGTACTTAAAATTCTTCAACGCAACGTTTTATTCTTGTAGCAGCACGTCTTATGGCGTACTTAACTCGCTGCGCGGATGAACAGAATCAAACGTGGCGCGTGTAAAAGAGCCGATGTAAATCCCGAAATACTCTTGCGCGTCTTTCGTCGTGCGAATGGTCGGGGCTAATTATATCGCGCGAGGGCTCGAGCACTTAGCACTGTCTCTAATTACATTTCTCGTTTCTTCACTTTGAAATTGAATTGCTACACATCGGGAGAGAGCGGCCGCCTCTTCTTTTTCTTCTTTGTCGCTTTAAGGGCGGAGGGGACGACATGTTGGTTCGTTTGAGGGCCTTTATTTCGAGTTACGTTTTGCCACCACTCTAACGGTACGCACACCCTCGCGCCGGTTATCCCCTAGCGGGCGCAACGATGCCGAGAACGCGACGTATTTACGTGTGCTTACGTCACAGACCTGAGACTCGAGACGAGACTTTGACGCGTCGCATCTGCGGTTACCCAAGAACACCCCGTGGTGAGATATCGTGAAAATAAGCGGAGGACTTTGCGCTAGGTACTCTTAATCCCTTCGCACGCTGCGAAGGGTGCGGAGAGACACGTTCGGTAACGCGATTTCGAGTGGAGCCCGGGATTTTAAATCCGGAACTTACCCATTCAAAGACACCCCCTCAAGCCTCTGCGACTCCCCTCCCCCCCCCTCTCTCTCTCTCTCTCTCTCTCTGTCCCTCCCGATCCGCGTGTTTCACGGGGTGGTTCTCGAGCCGAGCGTTTCAGATGCATTTGAAGCGACGAGCATTGAGGCTGTTCTCATTTACTGTGTGTTCATCATTACTCAAGCTTCTAGACATATTTCGATGGTCTACAAATACGTAATTTTAGTACGAACGGAAGGCATGAAAGGAACGTATGTTGTGATTTCTAAATAGAAATAGCACGGTTGTTCAATATCGCAGAGCATGTTTTTTCGCTTATAAATCATTATGAAGCGTTTATTATATGCATGTATAATATACATTGTATATTCACATAATGACTATATATGTATTTATATATGCATATTTAATCCCTATTATATAATCCGCAAGCTCGAGGATCATCTGTGTGCATGGAGTAGCACAAAAAAAAACGAACTATCGTACCTATCTGTAATAAGGGACGGATTTTAATACCCTTCAAAGAGGGGTACTCGATTTTAATCCTCCCTTATCCCACACGTTTTCCACGCTCTTTCTCTTTTCCTCCCTTCGTTCGATCCCCGGACCACGATTCGTCCTTTTCGCTCTTTCATATCGCGACTCGGGCCTTTTGTCACTGACGACACGAATCCCACAACAGCGACCGAAAGTCTTCATTGTGATTTCTCGCGCGACACATCCGCCCCCACGCTCGCGCGATCCCTCTTCAGCTTTATGTGGGAAAACCCTCGACGTCGTTTCTTGAATCTCTCGGGAAGCGGTCGAATGGCGTTCTCCTCGCTTTCGGTCCATGCGAGAGACAGGTGGCGGATACTTTGGCTTTTTGGCTACTCGCGTCGTTTCACGTCACAATGGACCGCTTCTCTCCTGCGTGCCTCGCGAGTCTCTCGCATACAATCGCATGAAACGGATAATGAGGCGCGATCTTGATCGCGTTAAAAGCGTTACAGAATTTGAAAAATGAAAACACGTCATTTATTAAAATTAGTTTGTCAGCACATCTTTAAAATTAATGGTATGAAGGTAATACAAGATTTAATGGACTGTAAAACGTAGTAGTCTATATTTCTCACATTGTAATAAATAGGATTTGCCAATTCTTAACAAAAAAGATGATTAAGTTTTTTATTGTATTTAAAAAAAAAACGCAATATAATTCCCGTTTAAACAGTTCGATCTCCACGATAGGCGTCAACTTTATGCTTTAATTTCGGGATTTGCGATTTTTCAAAACATAACTTTAAATTACAATGACAAAAATGCCACGTACGAGCATCTCAGACATAAGAATAAGATATATACCTGACTCTTTTATATTTAAATTATTTAATAAGTTATACATAGTCGTCGTAGAGATCGTATTATGATAAACAAATATATTGTTGAGTGCGAATTGCCAGCTGCTGGACCGAATAAACACAATGACGTTTAAAATCAAAACCGCGCATGCATTGCATTAATCTCTCCTTCATCATTCCCGCATAACTGTCAGAATTTTTTGAGAAAGTAAAAAGATCCCGTCAAAAGAAATAAAAGATTAGCTTCTTAACTCCAGCAAGAGCGCCGAGTGCGACGCGATGAAATTTCCGTTGACTTGCCGAAGAGTGGTGTGAAATGAGAGAGAAGCGCGGACCGACTACACGAGCTAATAGTAGCCGGCATCGATATACACGGATACGTGGATGATCGATACGTGGCCCGGGAAAACGCGCGTTCCAGCTTCCAGCGTCCGGGGCCTTCGCATACCGGCCGTAGGGCAGCATCACGCAGAATGCTCCGTGGCATCTGGTCGAGAGTGCGAGCCGGGCATTGTGATTCGTGCATAGTTCGCATTTCGTCAGTACATTTTCGGACCTCCGCTCTCTGACCAGGAACATGATTAGTGTGCGCACACTTGACCTGGCCGACCCATTGTGCCGAAGAGGGAAGGGGAATCGAGAAACACTATTATACCGATACTACCGCACACACGGAGGCCTCCCATTATTCGATGCTGCCGAAATACGCGCGGGGGGTGCCGTCCTGGTTCTCCGGCTTTATTACAATCTTTCTCGACAGTTCTCGTACAAACGTACACGTGTCTTTGACTATGCAAAATTGTCGGAAACGATCATATGGGATTTAGGAGAATATTTTAGGGGAAAGATTGTTATATGTGTGTATTATTGCCTTCATGGGGCTGAGAGTGTTCGGTAAGGGCAATTCGTAAAATCAAAAAAACGGTTAAGATTTTGTTCGAATGTAAAATCGTCCGGTTAATATTATTTCCTTAGAAGGCGAAATGACAATTTGTAAGAAAATTCTATTTCTTTTCTAATATGATATACAACCTAATATAACCTCACCGTTAAAAAAAATTTTTTAATACCTCAGAAATCAAAATTGGAGTATTTTAGACAGAAATTACTACTATTTCCGCATAAAAACGTAATTCGGCTGTGATATAAGCGTCGTTTAAAAGAGGAGAGTCGCCGCGTGAATTCCAGAGACAAACGAGCCGTGGCCGAAGACGTTATCGGGGTAATTTTCGCAGGGCTCGCAGTAAACTACCGAAATGATGGATCGAGCCAGGAGCGGAACGAAACGCGACGGCCATGCCGCGCCGTTCGGGAGGAGAGATCGGTAATGTGTGTGAAATTTTTGAAAGCCACACGGTAAGCGCGATCTCTCGCTCGGCCGTTCGTCGACATGGGGGTGTTCGGGTTAGGTGCACACGTTGCTCCGACAATTTATGGCGTTCTGCGTATCTCTTCGTCACGCGCGCGTTACGCGCCCTCCTGCGCACCTATGACCTCTTCCTCTTTCCCTCCCCTCTCTCTCTCTCTCTCTCTCTCTCTCTTTCTATCTTCATCTCGCCCTCTCGGTGGTGCGTTCACTACCCTTCGCGCGCCTCGCCCCCTCCTCATCGTCCTCTCGTCGCTCCCTCTCGGTCCGGCTGCCGAAATCGCGTCAGCATTTAGCGTGCAGTATATTAGGCGAAATACAGGCGGATATCCTCTCACGGGCCATTACTGTTACCTTTGATCATCGCATGACCGGAGAGTGGTTAACGCTGCGTCATCAGAGCATGAATTTCTCTCTATCTGCCCGGTATAATTTACAATCCGTGCAGCGGCGGCCCTCTCGCCGACCAAGTCCATACTTGCTCGGAACCCCCTAGACAACAACCCCTCTTTCCCTCTTTCTTATCATCCCCATAATCGCTTTTGAACACACACACACACACACAAAACAGCACCGCTTAGCTCTTCATTTCTTCACTTCCATATGCTCTCTTAAAAGGTATCTTTATCGATTCATGTATTAGATCGCGAAAACACATTAAGCTTAAATATTGAGCTTTGGAAGAAAAGTGATAATAAATTGAATCTTAACAGAGTTGATGAAATGCGAAAGTTATTTTATTTATTAATAATTACAAGTTTCTAAGAGAAATAAACGTTACATTTACATTTAAATTTTTAAGTATAAGCGTCAAGTTAGATAACTTATAAATATAGATAGAATTTTTTTTAATTCATTAGATACTTTTTCAGAGCAGTTAATAAAATTTCCAGAAACAAGACTATAAATTTTTGTACCACATAACGCCATTGTACATAAGATGTAAGTAGACGCGTAAATTGTTGGTGCGGGTAAGTTGCACTGTATTTCTTCGAACGGCGACTCTCTCGAGGCGTATGAGTATGTGGGCAAAGGGCAAATTTTTAAAAGTAAAGTTACGCGCGATTGTTCGGGCGGTTTCGGTGACCAGCCGAAAGCAGCCTGTTGCATGCCCGGCATCGGGGCTGCTGACGTCACTTCCACCACCGTGTACACACCCGAACGTCGAGTGGCGGGCGTCTCGGTGGGGAGATTCCGAGCGAGCCAGGGGCGTTGATAGGGGGATACGAGGGACGAGAGGGCAGCGGGGAACGTAACGCTCTCGGAGGGCGTGCTTGACAAAGGCGTGGTTACCGTGTCCCCACCCAACAATAAACAAGCGACTCTGACGTTAATTTGTTTGTTTTGCCCTTCTCTACCTGGCTCTTTCTCTCGGCGCTTCGCCACTCTCCCTCCCTCGTTCTTCTCCTTCTCTCTCCGTTGAGTCTTCTTGTTTTTCTCTTCAACTCGTTCGGTTACCTGCTTGTCCGGGAATGTGAAAATATTTCAGCAAACTAGATTACATTTAAAGGAATGTTGGAGAACCACATGGAAAGTGGAATCAAATAGTTATGGAATTTTTCAAATTACATTATTATGTATACATATAGTATATACTTTTAAATATACATATATGTATTATTTTAATTTATATATCTATATTATTATTATTTTAATAAAATATGCAAGATGTTAAATAACTTTTCTTAAAATTTTATTATTCACATGATTATTAGCATTTTTAGATAATGTTGAATAACACTAAGATATTTGTTTCAATTGTAAATAAATTTTATAATGTGACAAAATGATAAATGACCCTTGTTTGTGGAGACGAAAATAACGTTACATGCAATTAGAATCAAGAAATAGTACAAATCAATTTCATTTTAGTTAGCGCTAAAGTGCATTTTATATTTTTTAAAGTGTATAAAGTGATTTATAATTCAGTAAAGTAATTATCTCGCCAGATGTTCCTTATCATAATTTTGACCACGACTTACTCTCGTACAACCGAGCATAAGCTAGCAATGAAATAAGTGATATTGATATAATAACAATTGCGCAAAGCTACAATCGATTCTTCATTTTTTTCGAAGGTAGACCCAAACTTCGCAAATAGCGTTATCGCGACGACGCGACGTGTTCGAGGACAGACGCGCGAGAATCGGTAAATAATAACTTCTTTCTGCTCTTTGCTTTGTTGGCTCCGCCACCAAGAGCCACGCTATTCTCGGGTTTGTTCAAGTGGCGATGGAGAATCATCGGATAGACGAGCACCGAGTCGATAACAGGCTCGTTAAACGTATACTGGATGAAAATAGTTGCATATCTGTCTTATGTTTGTTGGGAGAACGGTATCGATATGCGAAGAGATCAGAAATTCAAATTGATATTTAAAATAAACCCAGAGAGTCGGAAAGAGAGACAAACAATAAAATATACAAAACAAATTCGGCACAATATATCTCAGAGTCACTTCACTGATATTTGTTAAATATTATATCTTTAATTGCTAATTTAATATTATTACTTATTCTAGAATTTCATACATCTCTGTGTACTTATACCTATATGTATATTAATGTATACGATCTTGTATATGATCATGTGTAATCTTTGTATATTATTAATGGTGAGTCACATATCCCCGTACATATAAATTATTATTATTGTTATTACTATTTTTTGTTATTTTAATTATATTAAAAGTCTAGACTTGTATAGCATTGCTGATAATTTGTCTCCTTGACGTGCAATTTCTATACTTTTGCTTCCATGTATAATATTTTATATCATTTGCCTTTCAATGAAGTTATTATTATCATTATTATTAAGAAAATACAAAAAATGAAACATAGTAAAAAATGTTTTATATTTGAGAAATCGGAATAAGCCGCTTAGTTTAAGAGTAGAACTACTTTGAAGAGATATGAAGTGGATTGAGACGCCGAGATAAACTAATGCGATATCGAGAAATGCAATGTCAGCTTACTTTTTGAAGTTCTGCTTGCGTTCTATATTTTATTTTTTAAGTAAACAATTGATATCGAATTAATTCTTGTATTCTTGTTTTTGTCTAATATTTTTTTGGTTTTAAAACTTCCGCGCGAGAATATGCAGACTCGACACAGACATCTTACATAATTAATTCATTAAAACGCGGTAATTAGCAACAACGGTTTGGTCAAGAGCAGGCAGGTGTAAACGAGGATAATTGCGTCTCACCTAACGTCATCGTGCTTTTGTAGCGCGCCACTCTACGTATAAAATTGGTTGGAATCGATCTTAAGAGCCCTGCCCGAGTGCCGGAGGGATGCTCGGAAACGGGGAACGACTTGACCTTGGCTGGATTCACGCGTAGCTGAGCTAACGCAAAATCGAAACGCGTTACTTCCACCGCGTGGATCTCCTAAAGCCGGGTTCACATCGTGACCTGCAGCGGCGGCTCTTCGGATTCTGGGATATCCGCGAATGCGATTGCGCGCGCAGATCCGCAGGTCCCGGATGAAAAAAAATCATTAAAAATTTGTCGAAAACTACTTCTCCATAATATTTGCAGCACGCAAACTGAGATGATAATAAATCAATGATAACTCGATAATAAAGTGTGATAGTAAAGAGGCTGCGTAAGCAAATTTATAAAGCGTTGGAAACTCAACTATATAATAAGCTATTTCATTAAGGATTTTATCAACCTTAATCAACTTTAATATGAAGCTAGACTGTCCGTAAGGTTAGGTCTGATTAATGCTGATGAAAGCAAGCATAATACTGTTTTAATATAAAAGTCTTATTTTTAATTACTTTTAATACTATAAATAAGATAAACTTGTTTACTTACACAACACTACTTTCAAACTGTACAGCGTTCTACAAGAATATCGTATTAGAACGTGTAGCCTATAGCTTTGTTTCGACCAAGGTTTCTTTAGCAATCAGCAAGAAGAGCAATCAATTTATTAAAATATGAAAAGGTACTTAACAAGTAGTATTAACAAATAGAGAATCTACTTCATTGCTGCTGAATTACTCCGAGCATCTGTTGAAACTTGTTTTCATTTCGTGACCGTTATCTTCGCCGAAGTTTTCGCGAAGTGCGAAGATAACTTGAGCAAACTTCTCTGAGTTTCTTATGGCGCAAATCGCACCACGGTTGACCTTCGTAACTCGTTCAATTCTGTTTGATCGGGTTCGCGTGACACGATCATCTTACGTGATCTTGTTTTAATTTATGCAATTCTTTAATCAATATTTCTCGCAAATTCGGCAACTGATAAACTTACCTATTATTAAACTGTTATCAAGTCTGGAACGAGGTCGATATTTCTTTTTTGGAAATTAAATCGACATTGCTTTCTCACGAATATCGAGAAAATCAAGAGATATATAAGACATAAAAATATCATGGGATAAGAAAAGAGAGGAAATTAAATTTCAAGATGCAAAGATTTTACTTATTAGTATAGGTAATAAGAGATCATACATTTAAGTTATATCTCTTGATTTAATATTGCAGGTACTTATATACACGTTTTTGTAACTTTTTATCGCTTTATATTTAATTTGTTTTTCATTTACATGTGTTAACAATGCAATTGCAGAAATATTTAGAATGTGTAATGCATCTTTACGCTTTATTGTTATACCGTGAAAAATCGTGAACGTTATATGGATAATATGGATATGTATTCATTTTCTATATCTCATCTCTGAACGGAATATGTACATTGATTTTCCATATGATAGAAGCAAATCTACCTGGTTTTTTATCTTTTTCTGAAAGTTGTTCATTGTAGTTACTTCTATACAAAGAAATAAACGGTTTAAATTCCAATAAAACAAATGTCCCGAACAAATGTCGTTATTCGAGTTTCTCAAAACGTCTTCGATAAATCAATATATAAAAGCATTCGCTCCACTTTCTTCGTACGACCCATTACATACCTCGTTTCGTCCGAAAGCGACGTAAGTCAGTTACCAAGTTGCGAAGATCGATAGATACCACATTAGGTACTTTATTTCCGTATCCCAATTGAAAGTCACGGTACCTTCAGAACTTGGACTCCAAACTATAATCGCTTTCAGAATAAACAGCTTGAGTCTTGTGTCTCAATACATTACAAGTTTCCGTGTGAAACGAGCTTGCGGCCCTACGCATCGCGTCGACAAGGGAGTGGATGCATCCACCTCTACCCTTCCCTCATCCCCCGTCCCGCGAGAAAGACCGTAGGGACACATCGAGGCATAGAGAGAGGGTGAATCACCCCCGCGCGCGCCTGACGTACTCTGGCGTGCATAACACCCACGGTCGGTCGGTCCACGCGTGACTAGATACCGCTTTGCACGCGTAGGGGACAAACGCCAATTATATTTTAATATCCCTCCGCGCGAGAGACGTGCCTTTCCCCAGCTTTCGGAGTGCGAGCGATGCGAAATTCCGACGACGTAAAGCCCGCGCTTCTCTCGTTTCTCTGGAATTCGTCTCCCGTCTGTCACGAAAATCGGTGAAAATTCAAAGATATTTTAAACGAGAGATAGACAGAGGATAAATAGCAAATAGCTAGTATAATAGATTAAAAGCTCTAATAAATTAAGAAACCTTGAAAAACTTCGGAGGAGCTCTCTATAAGAGTACAATAGTCATTTGAATTTTGCTACTTTTTCTTTTTACGTATACAATATGCTCAAATTTGTTTTGTAAAAATCAGAAAAATGCGAAAAGAAAAAATTTTAAACGATACGCTGACAAGATTTGTCATAATTCCTGTTTCGTCGAAATTAATGAAAGTATACGGAAAATTGTTTACATTAGGACATACTAGCGAATATACTCGAGTATTAGGAGATTTCATTTGCCTATATTTATTATTTCATCCCGCGTTTGTTAGAATATCTGTTTTAAAATGTTTATTCATGAACTTAAAATCAGGATCAAGGAAGAGGGACATAGAAACATAAGTAGAAATAAAATTATAAACGTATAATTTTTAAGAAAAGTATAAATCTATGTTGGCAAAATTTTTTAAGCGGTATAAGAAATCCAGATAATATAGAATTAAGAGACCGATTCATCTTAAAAAAATTTCTTGTGCACACGGAGAGAATTTTTTATTATATTTTACCCTTAAATTCACTACAAACTTGGGACAACTTGGCAACCAAGGAATTTTTAAAATATACAAAAGACATTTTACAAACAACGTGATAAAAATTACCAAGCAGATTGGTAAATTTTGAAAAATTATTGAAATTTCCTAGATATATTTTAGTAAAATTAATCAAACATATTTTATATTTTAGTGTAATAGATATTAATATTTTTTATTATGGTAGATATTAATCAGAATAGCTCGCATAAAATTCTTGGTGGTACATGTTGTCCTACAACTACCGTGATTTCAGGGTAAATTTTAAGAGAAAATTCTCTCCGTGCAGATTTGATTGCTGCTATTTTTATCCAGGCTGTCAAGGTTGATTCGAATAGGCGTAAAGATAATATAGCCTTATCTTCGAAAGTAGTCATGTTATATCCACAATTAGGAAACAGAAATATACCACAGATAAAATCATTTCATTCAAATCGACATGCCTCACGACTCGAACGTTGAGTTATCATATCATATATTATACTGGTATTCTTTTAATGAACAGTGTGGCATAGCAATGTATTATATCCACTTCGATTGTTGCATTTCAGAAGTATTTTATCCTATCATAAATCTTTACTATTATAACACATAAATAGAAATTTTCAAATAACTTTTCTAATCGATAATACGAAATCCCATCTTTTTATATATTTAATAATACTTTTGAATAAGTTTTAAATATGTTTTAATCTCAAAATTCAGATTCCAATTACAACAACAGATCAGCATAATGCCCAAGATTCCAAATCATTGGTCTCGATTAACCGAGAGACATATCGGAGGAAGGAAAAAGAGAAAAAAGAGTGAGAGAGATAAAGATAATTAAGAAATACCGAGGAACAGAGAGGGGAGATCGAGAGGTATATCGTCTTCGCGTTGCGGTTCGTCTCCATCTGACGCCGATACGCGCGTATCCCCCCCGGCCGCATACATCCTTTTTCCCGTGCGATGCAGTGCGCGCAGCGCACGTTGCCGAGCGTGCGCATTGCGCGCGCAGCACGCGCCCTCCGATGTACCTTCCGCACGGTTGAGCATCTCCACCATTCAGAATCGATGATGTCACGAAGCGGAGTCGGAATCCCCCCACCCCACTCCTCAAGCGCGGAGAGGGGCGGCTGCGCCCACCGCCCATTGGTCCGAAACGGCAGTCGGACGTACCAACACGAGGCCGCGGCCACCACGGCGGCACGACCCAACGAGAGTCCGCGAGTCGGTGCGTGTCAGTCCGTGCGTGTGCTTTACCTAATAATATTTCCAGCGCGGCTAGTCCCGCGCTCTCGCCTTTTTTCTCGCCCGACAACCAACACGCATCTCGCCGCCCTCTCTCCTCTCTCTCTCTTTCTCTCGCCCTTTTTCTTTCTCTCTGTCTGTCTGTCTCTCTCCTGTCTTTTCTCCACCTATTCGTTGCTACATGTATACGTACAATACATCCTTCTCTCTCTTCCTCGCGCTCTCTCACTAAGGTTTAGGCGTCCGAAGGCGTACAAGCTCCTCGCGTAGCGTCGCGCCGCGCCGTGTCGTCGGGGTCACCCTCCTCCGCCCCGATCTCCGACGAGATCCCTCACGAAAACGAAGAGAGGAGAAGAACCACGCTGCAGAGCAGCACGTGTGCTGCACTCGCGCGGATCGGCAAGCGCGGTGGCCGGGTTACACAGCAATTGGCTCTCACCACCAAGCCGAGAGCTCGTCGCGCGCGAACAGCGACAGCTGACGCGAAAATCGTATCTGCCACCCTCGACGGATTGACCGGCAAAACGTTTAATGCGCGCGACTAGCCGCGGGAGTGAGAGGATTCGAGCGACTCCGATTCGAGCGACAGATCAGAATTCGCGGGTCGAATCGGAGTGTCAGATCTCGCGCGAGTGACACGAAGTCGCGACTCTCGCCCTCGGGGAGAACTGTGTATTCGTATACGCGAGGTGCGACGAAAGCAGAAACCGGCTAACGGATTCGCAGTGGTGGCCTTCGTCCAACGAGAACGTCGGAGGGAGGACCGGTACCGTCGGCCGTCGGCAGCTCTTGGTACGTCATCATTCATCTCACGTGTTTGTGGGCAGCTTTGATTAAAGAGTATCCAGTGAAAGAGGGTACACTGTTAAATGTTAAAGGATAAAATTTAAACCAATATTACCTTGAATTAAATAACATTTTGTTATTTTTAATTACTATGTGTGACGAAATTTATTATTTTATCACGAAACAATATTATTTTAACTCCATTGGTTTAGTTAAATGTTAAATTAACATTGTTTTAATTAAATTAACGACATGTTGAGTAGGAGCAGTGGTGATCTATAGTAATAGTTAAAAATGTGACTTAAATATTGAGTATAATTTAACACTACGAATTTAACAGTGAGACATGAAATATAGAAAGATTCCGACTGTTTCGCGAATCTTTGAAATCAATTATTATAGCTGAACAACTTGTATTCTTTTCTATTCCTGTTTACCACCGTCGATCCATTTTAAATTTAAACTGACTGGAAATGAAGAAAAACATTGCGTTTCTTGTTTACTGCAATATTGAATTTCTCTTTATTTTGCACTTGTTATTATACGTATATTAAATTGTATATTAGAGAAAAAGGTAAATTAAGAAATCCACAAATTTCTTAATCGAGCATTAAAATTAAAATTAAATTTGCAGTGAATAGATTTCATTGTCTCGAATTCTTTTATTCGTAAAAAAAGCGCGCTCTCGTTGGCTATCGACGGCTGAATTTCAAAGAGTCGATAAACTTGCTAAATTTTCGTTTTTTGTCCCATGAAACCTTACGCGAATATTGCTTAATTGATTCGTTAGCAAAGGTTATTTTAATTTGATTTCAACGAATTTTTGTTAAACTTCTGCATCTTTATCTTTCTCTTTCTACGAAATGGTAGAGCTTCTGACGTGCAGAAACTTATAATTCTGCCATTATTTAATAATATAACATGAAAATAGATATTATAATCATAATATTCATTTTTTTAGTTTGACGATTCTTCTATAGCATTTTTAGAATATTCATACATAGAATACTATAAGGGAAACAATATTAATTGAATATATGATGATGGATATAGTATATAAATCATAAATAAATCATATTTTTGATATAAAATAACTAGTATCGCATACTGTGAATGCATGTGCTGAGAAAAATTCGTTTTAAAGCATTAAAGAAATGTAATATTAATTGCATAATTGTTTTGCCTTTTGCCAACAAAAAATTAATTTTATCCAATACAAACAGAAATTCCTAAAATTTAATTCGCTAAGACATAACCCGTTTGCTCATCATAAAAAAAGACATGCAATGTATGGAATATTTAAAAATATTACCTGTCAGAAATCATCGATATAAATATCGGTCATCATTCTGATCGCCACTAAAGACTCTTTGCCTGACATATCGACGCTGAAGATGCCGAGTGTTCAAAGTATCTTACTTCGACGGCACCCCCGGGCCCCGGCGTCTTCATCAGGCACGAGTGCGCTCGGCTAATTGAACGCCATGAACGCGTCGTTAATCCCTCGCTGTGCAGCAAAACCCGCCCGAATCCCGACGGTTCATCCCGCTGATTAACACAGCTCGCGGTATCAGCCGCGGCAGGCGAATGCGCGTCGCGCGTGGGAATGCAGATTGCATGCACGTAGCGTATAATGCGGCTTAAAGCGTTAGGTGCTCACCCTCCCCCGCAAGCTCATCGCAGTACCGGAGACGAATGCGATTGAATAGCGCGTCGAATTTACACGCGACGTATATACACGTATATATACGTGGGGTACCTCTCTGTCTCTCTCGTTCCATCTTTCTCTCACATACGCCATCTCGTCGTAGGGTCTCCTCGGTTTCCTCCCTTCTCTTCCGCACACAGTCACGCGGTATTATGGCGGTAATTAGGCGATAGGCTTTATATGATTCGCCATGTAAAACGCGCGAGTGAAAGAGCCTCCGAAGTCTGAATGTCGAGCGCGCAAGTGTGGGACGCCCCGCAGTGATATATCCGACACGATCATTGTGAACGCTCCTTTCCAGCGTCGTGACGGCGCATTGTGCGTCGGCTACTACGGTAGTTTCTTTGCGGTAGACCCGATTCTCTAATCGGGGTAAATATACGACGGCAACGGCGTCGGTTGCTCGTAAACAACATCGGTCCGCGTTGAGCATCTAAGCCGCCGCTGCCCCTCGCAATCAGCCGTATATATTCTTGAGCGAGAACCTTTTGCGACTGCCATCGAACATTTCTGCGAGAAATTCAGTTTTTCTCCAATCCTTCTGGAGCTATTTTAGTTTGTTTACCATTTTTAATTTAATATGCGAAATTTTGTACTATAAAAGCATCGTTTTAAAATAATATTTTATTATTTACATACTCTTACAATTATTATTAATCAACAGGGTACGCAAAGAATACATTTGCACTTCGGAAAGCTTTGATGCGCAAATAAATTAATTCAAATTTATTTGAAAAGTAGAACAAAATGAGAAAAAACGTATTACAAGATATTCGTTCTTATACTCTGACTGTGAAAAAAATATTGATTATATCAATAAGATGTAATAGAGAATGCATTCTGGATATATCAAACAACTTGCCGTGATTGGATTCGATATTTCATAGAACATTTGATATAAACCTAACTATAAAGATCTGGTTAGCACTTTTCCCCACTTTCTTTAATCTATCAGATTTAAATCTACCATCAGATCTACCAGAAATTCATACAAATACAAATCTAACAACGAATGTTATTCGATAAGAGCCTTGTGTGACACGCCGAAAAGTAGAGCCCCGCAGAAAAGCGCAACGTAATGAAAACGATTCGAAAATCCGAGGAAGAAAGCTCATAAATAACAGGAAATTATTACAAAAGAGCAGAAAATTGGCCGCGAACCTCCTTATAGTACGGAACGCAATTGCATTAGATTGAATTGTATTATGTTTCGAAGGAAGCCTTCCGTAAGATCTATAACCGTTTAACGCCTCGTTAACTGTTCATTATTAACGTGCCGTTAAACAGGAATAGATCCTATAAACGACGCGCGCGAATTAACGTTGATCAATGAAACGTCTTTCGACGGTCTACATCTGGAACGGATTGGGACATTATCGGATTTTGATCGATATCGAAATAAAATGAAAACGAGAAATATCGTTAAACAGGTTGACTCGACCATTGTCATACGATAATTAAGGAAATTTCTGCGAAGCTGGGTGCAAAACAAATTTTTTCAAATGTATGCACGTTGCTACAGATTGTGGGAATTAAAGATAAAAAATATAATGATTGTAGAAATTATGTTGCTGAATGCACTGAAAAACGTAAACGACGTACTCCAATATTTTTTCAAGATTCAGAAGTAATTTCGCAATTAAGAGAGACTACATTGCTTTGATTATTGCAGTTATTTTGCACAGATCCATACATATGTTAAAATTTTCATATTACGTTATTTTGTTGACACACAAGAAGAGGGACGTAAGTTTATCAAAGTAATAATGACGTAAATTTGGTTACATAACGATTCACACGTATACGTGTGTCAGACTTTCCTAAGAGATAACAAATACAACATTTATATAAGATTTTTGATAAGAAGATGTTAAAAATACACCTGTATGCCTGCGCGTGTGCGCGCATGTGTGTAAACTTTGTAAAAGTAAAAAAAGAAATACAAAAGCAGGTACTTGAAATCGAACTAATTAATCCCGCACAAGCTGCGTGCGTTACGTTAAAGCGATTTATCTCTCAATCGTCCTCGATTACGCGAAACAGTTTATCGTCGATAATACGCGGCCTCATTCTTCGCCCGCGTTAATTAATAATTAACGTACAAACGCACAAACGTGTACGTGCTCACGACGAACGTAATCGCGGGCGGAAGTCACTTTATACGGTAGCGCGAGCGGTTAATGCCTGCGGGGGCTGTTGGGCGTGTATTACGGGGTGGATTTCGATGGTAGTCGCGGTAGCGACGGCGGTGGGTGCCATTAACAGTGTTTCGCCGGAAATGTAAAGCATAATGCGCCGGCAGCTCGTGGATATGGAACCTATTACCATCCGCGTGTATAATGCTACCTTCCCGCCACCGCTCCGTTGCACCCGGCGCGGCGCGGCGGCATCTCGCCGCGTTGCGTTGCGTTGCGTTGCGTTGCGTTGCGTTGCGTTGCGTTGCGTTGCGTTGCGTTGCGTTGCGTTGCGTTGCGTTGCGTTGCGTTGCGTTGCGTTGCGTTGCGTTGCGTTGCATTTGCGAAGCGTTCAAGAAGAGTTCGAATTTGTCCCGCGATAACCACGCGAGTCCATTTTTCCACATCTCGTCCAGCAGTGAATGATCTTCGACCAGTTTAACGATGACACTTTCTTAATTCCACTAACAATAAGAATCTTCTCCGTTTTTCCAACGAAAACAAAATATGCTTTTGACAATTTGTTTCTTTAAACAATTAATTGAATCGCTATTAATTCGCATCCATAGGTTTTAATTCATCCAAAAATTATTTGAAGAATTTTGTTACAAAAGATGCGATTATAAAGAATGCCTGATTTAATCGGCAATCAGATATTATTCTCAATTTAATAAAAGATTATGATAAAAATATTTAATGTCGAAGAAGTTATTTTGAAAAAATCGTATCTCGTTGAAGTGTTTGCTGAAGAAAGAACAGTTGAATGAAAAATTTAATAATTTCTTCTCTGTAATTGAAATACCAATTTATATTTCCAAGATTACGACACATAATCTTACATTATTTTACGATTACTTGAAAGAGAAATTTAAAATGTACTCTTGGTCGCGCATGTAGCAACTCTTCTTTATCCGATGTTTAATCTTGTTGGACTTAAATAGCATATGACTAAGGAAAAAAAGCTTCTCGGAAAACCGCTGTTCCGTTGGCGATTCCGCGCGAGATAAAGTCGAGTTCGAGTTCACTAAATCGACAGCTTGGCGTCTTGCAAACAGAAGTGACGTGATCCTGTTTGCGCTCAGTCGGGCATAATCCGAAGTAATCCCCTTGCACAATATGCGAATGCAATGCGTTCTACCCTCCTCCTCCCACCCCCATCCGTGTCTCTCGATCTTTCTCTCATATATACGTAAACGTATGCCTCTCGCGCCTCTCGTTCGGCTCTTTCCTCTTTTCCGGTTGTATACTCCCGCGCCGTCTTCTTAGCACGAGGAAGCGCTTTTCTGTATTGCAGCGCAAAGAGCATCGTGGATAATGAAAGGGAGAAGTATCTCGTGTAGACACAAGTGTGCTGCATCGCGTTGAACCCTGTCACGATAACCTGCAGAAGTGAACCGTTTTATAAATTATAACGTGAAAGTGATTCGATTCAATGAGCCTTGCGTAAACATTCCTGTGAGAAAGATGTCTTCGCTAGCTCTAATGTTTTTCTTCTGCTGACATCTGCAAGAAAAATATATAGATATGTCAATTTGCGTATTAATAAAGTAGTTCGATGCTGAATGGCCGAAGTCAAAACAATGTTTATGATTTTTTTATTTATATGATTATAAAAAAATAGAATAACGCATCGCAAAGCTTCGTAACGACGTAAAAAGACCATTAGTAAGTAATTTTTACGTTGTAGAATAATATTTTGCCTGAAATAGATTAAAATAAAGTGTGTGTTAACGCGTCGCTTGACTAGTTTTCAACTTTAATTATTAATTTAAAAAAAACTGTACGGTGGATGGTGTTCACCTTCAACTATAGGCTTTCTCACAGTGTCCTCTTTCCATCGATATATATTATTCGGACATTTTTGGCAAAAGATTTTTCGCAAACTCGTGTTATTCATAGCAAACTATACCTCTTTTCCTATTAGACCAATGTTAAAATCATTAAAACCACTTAATTTTGAAATTTAATATCTTGAGAACGGGACGGTGAATTATCTTTTTTCTGGGCTTAATCGATTCAGGAGAGTTCCTTCTTTGGATATAAAAAATAAAACCTATCACTTTTGGCAAAAGATGTTTCATCATCGAACTACCGTATTAATAAAGTAACTGTGTGTGAATACCATTTGAATTGTGTTACTTACGCGATATATTCTTGGATGTGTTATCGGTGTTTTTGGAGTCAAGTAGCTTTGTCGCGATTTCAAACTTGAGAATCTTTTCTCATTTTATATTACGCGAATGGTTTTTTGGACGCCTGTAATAAAGTATTGATAATATATTTTATGTTTAAGACATTTAAAATCGATTCGATTTAATCGATATGAACGAAAATAAAGCGGTCGTAAGTGAAGCTTCCGCGGATGTTACTTTTGATTTCCGTAATGTATTTTGCAATGCCTTTAACGACTCGAGATTCAATTTTTATCCTTTGGATTTAAAGTCTCCTTTCAGAAACTCATTTTCAGGAGAACGGACTGTTTCTTCCTATAGCTTGTCGTATGCGTTTTTCCATGGAGCGATACAACTCGTACGCTCTCACCCGACTAACCCTTTCCGACACTAATTATCGCGCTTAGCTCCATTTTCATCCCCTCTAGTACCACCACCTCTCACTTTACCCTCTTTTTTTCTGTCTGTGGTAGTGAAGAATACAGAGGGTGTTACGTTCACGAGTAGTTCACGTCTTCAACAAGCGCGATCCTCGGTAATTAAAACACTCTATGCTGTTAATGTTACGATGTTCGAGAAGATTCCATTTGTTTTTTAGGGATGATTTACGTTCTTTATGTTTGAGATATATGAGGACGGACTGATACAATGATACACGTACTTATTAGTGAATAACTTTATCAATAGTAACAAATTTGAAATATCTAAATAGAAATTGGGGTGGAGTTCCGGAAACGGTCTTCCTCCGATTTCGATGAAACTTTGTAAAAAGCTTTATTTCAGGTTAAGATAAAAGCCTTCAAACGGAATTTTGGCGACTCCTACAATAAAATCATTTTTTAACCTAAAATGAACCTAAGCTTTTTACAAAATTTCATCGAAATTGGAGATGGACCGTTTTCGGAACTTTACCCTTTTAATAATTTAATAACATCTGCTATAATTCTTATCAGTGTTTTGAGCATAAAAAATTATCAACAATTTATCTCATAACTCTAAATTAAATGTTATTTAAGATCAAAAGTTTGACAAGATTTATTCCCTATTATTTGTCGCTTCGAGTCTCAATTTCTCACTGAAATTTTTTAAATTCTTGTTTTATAATTGCGTCGCTCAATGTCTCGCCAGTACAATTGTGTAATTTTTTTTACAGTTTGTTCCCCGATATCTGTTATCGAAAGGACACATCTGGTGGCTTCAGGCTTTATATATGTATAAATATGTCTTCTTATTTTCCCGTGCGCTTTGTAGAACGCAAGGTTGAAGTAGATTATAGGTACGTTGCAGTAGGATAGCAACCGCGCGTTTAAAAGTAACAGCGCGGGAAGAGATCGGTTTATTTGCTCAAGGCAACGCACATGCGACCGCGATACGCAAATGACGCAGATTTACACAGGTGCCATAGATACATACAGTTTTCAAGTGTACAGCGCTGAATTAACTACGACGTTTGTACACGACGGGACAGTTTGGGTGGGTCATCGAAACCGCCAAGTGCCTGCAGGACGAGCCGCGCCATTCTTTCATTAATCGCGTTGTTAATTGCCTAAAGTCGTCGTGTTCGCCACATTTCGCTCGAACATCACGCTACGTTTCATATTCACATTGCAAAGCTATAGGTAGTATCTTTCTCAATCATATATGGTTGGTTCGATCCCCTAATTTTTGGAATAAAAAGCACTGTTATTGCTGCGTGCGAGGTTGAGAGTTTCTCTAACGATATTAATTATGGGTTTCAGTGAACGGAAGTGTTCAAAGGCCCGAAGATTCTGCCTTCGCAGCAACTGGGCGCTGCGGTCGCTCCATGGCCGGGCGCAACCGGCCTCATAGCTTCGGTCACTGCTGACGACATGGCACACAAAGGTAAGCCTGTGTCTTTTAACATGTAATTGTAAAATCTTAAAATTTCACCGTCGATCGGTATGCACAGCTGAAGATGACTTTTAAAACAAAAGCAATGCGTAATTGTTAAAAAGATGCGTATAATTGTAGAAAGAATATTGTTGGGAACATCAAATATCGAACATTGAAACTATAACTTGCGACTCTTAATTTGCAATTCTAAAATACGTAAATCAATATAAAAATCATTACTCATAATATAATAATTTAGAATTGTGATAAGCATATAAAACGAGATAAAAAAGTCGCTGTCTCCAAAGCTGCATGCGCGATAAGAACATTAAAGCGCGCGGACTCATCGTGACCCCCAAAAATGTATCCGATCGTGGAAGATCCCTTCCACGTCGATCTTTGACCATACGTCATTTTCTAATCCGGCGTTCCATTACGACGAGCCATCACGAGAACGATTATGATAAAACTCTTATGGAGGCGGGGTTCTCTCTCTCTCTCTCTCTCTCTCTCTCTCTCTCTCTCTCTCTCTCTCTCTCTCTCTCTCTCTCTCTCTCTCTCTCTCTCTCTCTTTCTCTCTCTCTCCCTCTCTCGTTTTCTCCTTCTACCCAAGAAGCATAAAACTTAACGACTTCTGGACGATGACTACGAAATGCCGATGGTACATAACCACCATACGTGCGACGAATTCTCTTTCTATACGATTGACGTTTTGCATTAATGACGCCGACACACACGAGATACTAACGTATCTCTCCATTCGATTTCAACAATTCTTTGAACTGCTCTTCAATCATCGCTTCGTAATCTACTTCATTCCGTTTCTTAGCATACGCGCTCGTTAAATTTCAGGAAAATTACCGAGAATTTTTTTCGCGATTTTGCGAAAAGACGTCTCTGAGGAGTCTGTCATTCTGATTTAAGTAAGGAATTCTCAAATCAATGTTCAGAATATTAAGGGGTGACAATAAATTAAGAACGTTTTTGAGATGATCTCGTATATGCGACGACTTTTCTTTTTCTATTAATCCGCGCGCATACACTTCTATTAATTCGCGAGACAAAGTCTCGGTGAACGTAAACTATGTCCGGAGATATTACGGATAATTCGAATTCTAGCCCCGGACGAATCGAAACGTCCGAGAATCAAGAGGGAGGCGTTCGGTTGATGGCTAAGGCGTTTAACCCCATTAGTCCTGAATGGAACCTCTCGTCTCTCTCTCTCTCTCTCTCTCTCTCTTTCTCCCCCTCTCTCCCTTCCCTCTCTCTTTCTTGTTCTCTCGTACAACCATCCCCCGTTCCTTCTCGCTTCCTCTAACTTTCTGTCACTGGCGCTTCCTCCGCTCTCACCCACCCCTGCTCGAGCTCTCTTAACACAAGGGTCCGAAGAGGATGGGCAGACGACGTCTCAAGGCTTTCTAAAGCCGGCAACTTCTGCCTGAAACTGGCTGCTCACTTCACGTATTGATTTCCATTCTCTTACGCCTTCCAGTCCTCACGCTCCTCGTCCGCCTCGCCGTGTCTTCCGGGCCCACCGCCACCGGTTCGTTCCTTCCGCGGGATCCTTCGCTCCTCCGCCGCGAGATCATAATTTCTATCCCTTGACATCCTGATAGATAGTCGTCGTATAACTTAGCTAAAACGCCAAGCTAAAGAGGAGCTTCCGAACGTCTTTATCCAATAACTTGCATACTTCTTGCCCTTTGCTACATTTTGTTACGCATTCATCTTTGAATATATTATATTACAATATACCAATTTTCGACGGAATACGTTGAAAAATACTGATGATTTAATAGATGGACTATTGTAGTTATCCAAATCTGGAAAAATCGGGAAAACATCGATAAAATAAGATACATTTAATTTATCATTTGATCGTGTAGTTTGTTGTATCAAAATTGGAATTATTCGGAGTAGCTAAACATTCCATACACGATTTTCAGCAAAAGTAATTACAGCTTGTTTTCTCTTCATTTTGTGTGTATATGGTAGTCACGATAATTGAATCTTTTGTGCCTGCAACGCGTCCTGTTTGTTTTTTGCGGATTGAACAAACCTAGCAGGTCTGTATTCGATTATATCAATTTCAATCAAATTTTCCCCCGCATATTCCAAAATCATTTTGTTATTTCATAGAAGCAGTTTATTTATTAACGGTTCACTATGTTGCAAAGGATTTTAATCCAGCATGTTTTAAACATATACAAAGCGCTATAAGAGCTAGTATTATCACAGGATTTACTTTAGTAATTTGTTGAAAATAATTTTTTTTTACTGACCCTCTCCTTCTCTTCCAGATTCTCTTAGTTATATACAGCGTTATATATATTGAACAATGAAAATAACAATGCAAGTAACACTTCTTTATGTAATTTAGAGTGTTTTATGTTTCCGAAGATAGTACATATATAAATATATAAAGAGAGTATTGATTGTGTTAGGTACCTGCCGTGTGATTACAAAAGTCTAAAAATTACTGCTTTCTTCAAAAATCCTTGTAATGGGCCGGGGCGCGGCGCATCGGATTCCCTTTGGCGTAAAAAATTCCGCGAGGGTTTTCGGCGTGGATTAAACATCGCGGCAGCGGAATCCACAAGTGAGGAAGCGATCGGAGAGTCTGCAGGGTGCTCGAAAATCCACGAGTTATCTGACCGAGTGCGGCTCAGTGGGGTGTGTAGCGTTAAGTTGGCGTTAGCTCATCGAATCGCCGCGCCGCCGCCGCCGCCGCCGCCGCCACGGTGCCAAGAGACGAAGTTTTGTTTTGATCGATCGCACGTACAAATCGTATTTCCGGCCTTACCTCGCGGGCGATGACAAATCAGCTCCTTCTCATTTTCCGCGACGGAGCCGCGCGAGAAGGCTTACGCATCGCGGGAACATCCTGTCTATCCTTTATGCCTACTTACGCCAAGCCGAGGTAACTCAAGTAGCAAATTAGGTGCTTGCCTTTTTCATTACTTTCCGTCAAGAAAGGTGGGTGAGTAACTTGTAGCTTGTCTCGTGTTCTTATGAACTTCGTGCAATCTTGCCGTTACAAGGATCAGTGTGTCATAACACTGCTTTTCCATGTAATTCGGAATGTTTTATATTTCCGATGATAAAACAGTCACGTTTGTAACAGTAGGATTTTATAATTGTTATTTTGTTATGTACAAAAGTGCATAAAAAGGATATTGATTATTAAGTTAATTCATCTCGTAGAATTATCAAAACATTAAAGCTACGAGATGTTAGTAATTAAAATGGTGTGGGAAGAAGGCATTTTTATCACGCTAATTTAATTTTTCTGTGGTATAGTTAATATTAAGCGGAAGAATTATTTTTACTTTGAAAATTATTACACGAGAGAGAAAATTTAATAAAAATAATTCTTGGATATTCTATAAGAATTAAATCGTTAAAAGCGGAATCGAATAGTTTTAATATAATATTGTTCTTTCTATTTTGTGCATGTGTATTTTTATTATTTTTATCATTTATAAACAGCGATTATTTATTTATTAATTATTATTATTAATTTGCAAAAATAGAATTTGCTCTTTTTCACGCAAATCGTATCTAAAGGTGTTTTATGTAATTTAAGGTTAGTCACCAAGATCCAAAAAATTTCTGCAAAGAATAATAGAAAGTTGTCATCTGACTGATTACTAGAGATGGGACCAAGTTCAATACGTACTTAAAAATCCGAATCAAATCCAATAATCAAGTTTTATTTTCTTGGATTTGAGTAATATTCGAGTGATATTAATAAGAAATAATATTTCACACATTGTAGGACTTGTGAAGTAATCGAACCTCGATTAATTGGTTTCGAATTTTAGAATGATCGAGTACCTGCAGAATTCGAAATGTATTTATAACTAATTTCTATCGTAAAGAATCTTATCTTTTACAAGTAATATTCATTATATGTCATGATATTATAATGAAAAGTTATAATGTAAAATTGTAATAAAGAGAGATTTGTGTATATACACACACATTATGTTTTTAATAAAGTAATCATAAAAGATTCGAACATATTTGATCCAGGTTCGAATTTATTTGGAAGTATAACACTCTTATTTTTCGAGGTATTCATAGAGGATTCGAACCCATTTCGTCCAAGTTCGAGTATACTTGAAGTATTGCTTTTATTTTTCAAAGTAATTACAAAGGATTCGAAACTACGCCAACAGATTCGAACCTACTTTTAAAACACTTAATCCTACTACTGATTACTTTTGACGAGATAATGCCAAACGTGTCGATTTATGCCGTTCGGCGTTCGTTCATATGTATAGCTTATATAAAATTAGCTCGAATTCTTGCGCGTTGATATAAATCATAATGTGCAAACGAAAGAAACAGCCACGGTTTTCTTCGTCATTTCGGCGTCATTCTGTACATATTTGTCCCATAAATTAATTCGGTACTACCGTAAAGTGTATTTCTATACTTCACGGTCGTTTCACCTTGTCAAGAATTTCGCTGGACGATTCGCGCATTCTTTATAAACTTTTTAGCCGCATATTTGCGGACAACTTTTGCAGAATTGCAAAGCCACTTGACGGCATTTCCGGTGTAGAATATCTACGAGATAGTATTTAACTAAGTTTTCACGACCGTTGGGAGGGTTAACGCTTCAAACGGCGTTCTGCAACTTTCGAACTAACGATGGTCCCTTAGCCGTAATTCCTGACGAGAGTTTCCAAAGTTTGGCAAATCGTCGCGTTTCCGCACATTTGTCCTGCTCCGTCGCGTAAAACGAGGAGGCACACCTAGTACTTGTCGCGAGTAATCGCGCGCGTATAACTTAGCGATCAAATTTCCGAAACGCGAACTGTTCTCGCGCAGTTGTTTCGTACGTTCCTCTTGTTTATCGCACAAATAATATTTGCTCGCTTTTGCGTGTCATATGTAAAAATAATTTAGTTCCAAAATATTAAATACCTTTTTTTTAATTATTTTGTAAGTAGCTATAGCAATCGGTTTTATTGCGACTATTTCTTTCTTGTCTTTTAACTTTTTTTTTTTACATTTACGGACAATACTATAGGTATATGGTATATATATTAATAGGTAATACTATACATATATAAAAATAGTAGTTTTTTTTCTATCGAAAAATCCACTCGGCGGCTCTTCGCGCGGCAGGCGACAGGGAGGCGTTGCGTCTTCCGAAGAAATCCGGAAGTTTGGCAAATCGTTCGGTTTCCGTTTTACCGCGTGAATTCGACTGTCGGCACGACATTTCGCCGACGACGAATCAACCACCCTCGTGCAGGAGCTGCTTTTACGCATAAGGGACGACACGACGAAGCCGGAGGACGGGTGCGCGCGGGGAGCGACGGGACAGCGAAATAAGAATAAGAAAGGATAGCGCCCGGCTCTTCTCTTCTTTTTCATTCTTTCTCGATAAAGCGAGTCAAGACAGAAAAAGACAAAAAGAGGGTGAGAAAGAGAAGGAGGTGGAGGAGGAGAAGGAGGAGGAGGAGGAGGAGGAGGGTTCTCCCGAAGCATTGATCGTTTCTGAATTCCGAGTAGATGGCAACCCCCGGGCGGTTCTTCACCCTCCGGCCTTTCTCCCTCGGAGCCTCAATATACGTACTCGTCTTTCGTACGTTACTGCGGCGAAAGAGGAAGAGCAAAAATATGAAAACGCCAGAAAGACGGGACAAGCGATCAGAGAGAAAGAGGGAAAGAGAGAGAGAGAGAGATAGAAAGAAATAGGGGAGGTACGCTCTTTAAAACGGTTCTCGGTTCGTTCAAAACAGATAGAACTTCTCCGCTTTTGATCCCGCCGTTTTCGCTTCGTTGACGACAGCTTGCACAGTTCTTATTCAATTAATTTTTATCTCTCACGCGACAGACGATGATTTTTTATTCATAATAATCGGCGAAAAATCCGTTAAAAAAAACAATAATATTAACCTTTGCGAAATTAATAAACTGCCTGATAAACTAGCGTTCTTTTTCTCGCAAAATCGCGCTCGGATAAAAATTGTCTGAGATTCCATGTGACACCGCGTTATGGAATTACGAAGAATTAGCTGGGAATATTTTAACTATAAATCGTTAAAAACAATCTTCATTTATTACAGCGGATTAAAAAAAATATATTTAAATCCATCTTACAATTTTTCTCAAAAGGAGAACACTCTCCCGCAAGCTATGGAAACGTTTTCTTCACGTCGCGTCCGCGTCGCAATAATTTTGCACATCCTCTTACGCGCACGACTCACTCCGAGCTGCCGAAGCTACCTCGCAGTTACTCGCAAACGTTCTCATGCCTTTGCCGGTCTCCTCCTGTTTCCTGAAGTATCGAGTGCTCCACCACCGCTGTCATCATCGTTGTCGTTGTCGTTGTCGTCGTTTCCACTTCTGCAGCACCGCTGGAAAACGCTGAAGATACGCGTTATTTCAGGCGGACGGGGCACCCTACCTCCATCTCTTCTTCTCTCCGCTTCTTCCTCCCGCGGCGGGATCTCGAAGAGGGCGAGAGCGGAGCAGCCGCCGTCGCCGCCCGGCTTTTACGGCTATCTATCGAGGCATTTCGTACGTGGATTGGATACGTGGTGGATTTTCCAGGGTCCTCCACCTTGGCCCGGTTGCGCCACCGCGTTGCGACTACGAATTCTTCGGAACGAGACTCCCCCGTTCGAACGTCTCCTCCACCCGAGGTGGACCGAGCGCGAAATGTCCTAGCCACCCGCTTCTGTTTGAGGAGAGAATTTCACAGTCGAATACGCCTGATGTAAAACGTGCACTCCACATTCGACTGTCTCACGCGAGCCTCACGAAGAAAACTGCCCTTCGAAAAAGTCCCCGACACGGCGGCAGTCTTCCGACGGCTAAGGCGATCTTCAAGTCCCGTCGCGTTCGCGTAATGAGATATCGAAGCACAATGGTTAATGAGTCTCTCAAACTGTCTTATTTTATATACAGCATTTTGTTGCTCAAGACCGATTACCAAACGTATCCTCTTAGATTCCGCCAGTTTCGTTGAACGTTCCAATTTTTTTATGTCTTGATACACGTGTACGGATCTTAAATCTCGTTTCTCTCAGCGTCCGCGAATGTGTGGAAAAGAAGCTCTCGCTCTTAATCTAGCGCTTATATTTATCTATTTTCCAATAAAAGGAAGTGCCGCGCCGAGACGGCATTAAAGCCGAGAGCTCATTAACGCAGCGAAAGAAAAGAACGAGCGGCCCGACGACCCTAGCCATTGTCACGACGTAAAGCTATTGCTATGGGAATTTCATGGATTCTCCGCGGCCGTCGCGAATAATGTCCCGATCGTTCCACTGATTTAACACCGGAGAGTGGCAGAAGGGAGAAAGAGGGAGGGCCGAGGAAGGACGACGAAGCACCATTGGATATTCTCTCTAAACGACGAGACTTGACCGCACTTTAGATTCTGCCGCCAAGTTTTCACAAGTCCTTCGTGAAACTATTTGTTCTCAACATTCTGCGCCGCTGAAACTGTTACAAAACACTTGCGGCAGTATCTCTCCGATTTAAGTCACGGACATGTAACTTAAAATAAGATAAGTATATTGATTTTATATGCAGCTTTTCAAATGGACCAGCATCCGTAGCTTTAGAGAGAAAACGCATCATTGAAATTAAATAAACATTCTCAAGATATATGAAGGTACTTTTCAAACAAAAGTTTCGTGAAACTAAAAAAGCAGTTTCTATAACATGTATATAGATTGAAAAAAATTAATTTTGCGAAAAAACTGATTACTTTTATCGATAAATTCGTGTTTGAGATTTCTGAACTTGACAGAGTCGGCAACGAGCAAAGTGCAAGTAAATAAACATCGACGATAAAACGCGCGAGACCGTGATTGAGGAAAGTATTCCCTAACGCCTCGCGCAGATATCTCCGAGATATCTTAAGCCATTAGAGATCCTCTCGCATTACTCATCGTTTTTTCGCGCTCGCGCGCGTATGCATTATTCCGTCCTAACTATGTAGCCCCGACAGGGAAACAAAAAACTGTCACATAAACCGCGCCCTCTCTCTCGCTGATGCCGAGGGTGACGGCGAGAAAATGGAGACGGTGTGAAAAGCTACCGTGACGACGACGACGACGACGACGACATCGTCACCGACATCGGCGACGGCGGCGGCGTCGGCGAGCGTCGCTTTTGTCCGTCTCCGGAACGAGCTCACGCAGGCATGACGTTAATCGACGAGACGAGCCTCGGAAGCGTTTGAGAGGGTAAACGCGGTTAAGTCAGCGTTGAAAATTCCTTCACGTTCTACCGTCTCCTTGACTTACGGCGAATTATCTAATCGGCGTATCATCGTAAATGTCACGTCGCGTAAAAGTCACGCGGTCATTCGCGTTATTGCGCTGCGCCTTGGACGCTTTTCAGAAGGTATATGTTAGGTGTTCCATGGTCACGCGGACTCGACATTATGCTAAAAAATTAAACAAAATAATTAAAAAGTATCACGTAGTCTAGAAGGTGAAATTCAAAGCAACGTTGCCGTAATCGTCAAAGAAAAAGAAAATCCGTCTCCATTCTTTGAACACAACGCTAATATGAATAGCCGTGAATTAGGCATACACGAATTAATCGCGGTTGCTCTCGTAAACATACACTTTATACGTAGTACCGAAACATACTGTCAGGATTGTAAATATTTAATTATTTAAATATTTTCTAATTAAATGCCTATCTAATTATACTAATTACTTTTTACAGTTTTACTTGAGAAGTCGAGTTAAAATATAAATATTATTCGGAATTGTAATTGAAGTCGAGTTGAAATATAAATATTTTCTGGAATTATAATTGAAGTCAAGATTAAATACAAATACTTTTCATAATTGTAATTAAAGTCGAGCGTAATCACAATTAGAAAAAGTATTTGTGTTTAATGTTCAATTTAATTACAAATATTTTTTAAAATTGTAATTAAACTCGAATTTTATTACAATTCCAAAAAGTAATTATTACATACATTTATTTAATTACAAAATTTTACAACTTTGCATACTGTTATGATGAGAGAAAATACTTTTTTTATCGATGCAGTTTGGATGAAAATAAGGAGGAATATCGCGCTAAATAAATGTCTTGACAGATCACAACGGGGCTAGTTCGTGCATACCCATGGGCACACGAGCAACTGTCGACCTAATTTTCCCCTAAATGTTTCCAAAGATTACATCGGTTCGCCATTGTACGCGGCGAATGACGTGATCTCTCAATGGAACCCCATAAGCCTCTCGGCAAAACGGATACCCGATTTACATTGGTTCACATTTTCAGTGACGTACGCGATTATAGTGTAAATGTTTTTATAATAATTTTGTTACACATCGATACTCATTTCCCGGATGCGTACGAGGAGAGAACTTTTTTTTTACATGTCACAAAACTCGCAGATGAATACGAATTTAAACCATTCTTGATGCGTTTCCGGGATTGTTTACTTCTTTATGGCGGAACTTTTTCTCTCTGTGTGTGTCAGTTCGCATGGAAAAGCCAGAAACGCAATTTCTTCACCTCCTCGCCGCGCCGCGAATGAGGAAAACAAATGGCGGACAAAGGCGTAAAATGGGGAAAAATCGTTAGCAAAACGCGTCGTGTTATCCACCGCGCGATAATGACGTCGTTTGGCGCGCTAGCAGCACTTTCATTTGATTCCTCCGCAGGTTCGTTTCTGCATACACTGTATTAGGGTTTACTCGCTCTAGGTCTCCTTCCCTTCCTGTCTCTCTCTTCACTTTTTCTGCTTCTCCACCATCTTTCTCTCCTCAAACGTACTTGCATGCCGTCGAAACCTTCTCTCTTTTTTTTCTCTTTTTTTTTCGTCCGAAAGGGACTCGAGAGGAACGCCACTTCAGATTCTGAAGCACAGAACCGTCCGCCCTCGCACACAATAATAACGATTCCACCCGCACACCTGCTCAAAGCCCTGACTGCCGGACCAATCTCCGAACATAGCCCGACCCATATTCTCATTTTCATAACAAGGCCAAATAAGCCGCACCTGCGATTCCCTCGAACGTTGTACTCTTCATCATTCTTCTTCTGTATCGACATTTTTCGCGTATTACATCCAAATTGTTATGGAAAATACAGAAGCGTCATTGCCGTTTCGAGAATATGTTCCCACACAGCGCGATGCGCTGTTCCCACTACACGAACTTGTATATTATACTTTTTCTTATACAAGTTTCTTTGCAGTAGTAACAAAGCCGAACGTGAATCCATAGAAATATTTTTCT
Source organism: Temnothorax nylanderi (assembly GCF_030848795.1). Classification (NCBI taxonomy): domain Eukaryota; kingdom Metazoa; phylum Arthropoda; class Insecta; order Hymenoptera; family Formicidae; genus Temnothorax; species Temnothorax nylanderi. Next base: position 138,716 of record NW_027249194.1, on the reverse strand, counting down.
GTTCCATTTAACGATATTTGATATATAAACGTATTTCTCTGCGGATAATAATGATCCAATTTTCAAATAATATAGAAAGAACGGTTTTGCTGAAGTATCTAAAAACTTAGTTAGATACTGATTGCTAGTTTAAGATAATTTTCTTGAACCATCAAAATAATTATGTAAGACGCTCAAGCATGATGATAATGCTGCAAGAGTTTTCTAGCATTCTAGCAACCAACTTGAGCGCTCTACATAATTATTTTAATAGTCTAACTCTAACAAAATTCTTTTAAGATCTGTGCCTAACTAAATTCTTAGATACTTCAGCAAAACCGGTGCTGTCCAGAATTAAAAGTTTCCGTGTATCTTTCTATAGCGTAATGCGCAGAAATCTATTGGGTGTTTCTGCGGATATCAACGGTGAAAAATTGTTTACGAGGTACCGACACGTTGAATGTGGTTCGTGATTTAATAGTGTATTCCGTGCCCCATTTGCATCGGATGTAGATCCCCGTGTAGATCGACGGCGCTGCCGCATTATTCCCACAGCTGATCATTCCGATACGTAGATCTAATTATGTCACAACCCCCATGGGCATCGCACTCCCATGGGAACAAGCGGTGCGCGACCACAATGCCGACCAACCAGCCGATGTCATTGTGCACTTTGTACGATTGTGCTGTAGTACGCCTCTGTTAAAGGGGCCCTCACGGCGCCTTATTTCCTGGTGGCACATGCACGTCTCGACCCTCGGTTTACGTTCCTCCGGCCGGACCCTTCCTGCATTTTTCGGTAATAATCGTCGAAAAAACGGGGGGCTCCCGCGGACGGCACGGCGAGGATTCGAGAGTCTCCCTTGTACGTCGATCGCGATTAAGCTTCCTCCCTTTTTTTTCTTCCTCAAACACAAATCGCCGGCCGCGCGGATTACACGGCCGAACACATGTTCCTCGACATTCTTGCCGCGAGTTCGCTTATTTAACGGAAATATTGGCGACCGGGGTCTCCGAGTTCCTTCAAGTTCTCCGACTGGAGAATAAGCGAGACAAATGTTCGACTAAAAAGAGAAGCGCGAAGAATTCGGTCGGGGAACGAACTCTTATGCGAAAAATCGCGCGCGCTTTGTCGTTAATATATCTATCAAAAAAGTATGAATTCTTTATTGTGGAAGTAGAAGTTCTAACGAAATGAATATGGCTTAAAATTAAATCAAGATGTCTTTATTATTCATTTATTTCTTGAAGGTTAATTTCTAGGAAACCTCTTTAAAAAACTAATTTATATACAGGGTCGGCAATATATAACTGGCTGATTTGAATGAGCCATCTTTTTGGATGTATGCGTTCCTGTCAGTTGTTCTGTATGTTTATTCATCATGCGTTATATAACTTTTTTAACTAACACAATAATATGTATTTGCAGTAGAAAGCAAGTTAATGCAATTGATTAATGTATATCTAAGTCGCGTATTAAAAAAGTCACGTCAAATAAAAAGCTCATCTTACATAAAAAAAAAAGCGTACATATTAAATAGGAATTTTTATTATATTTCACACGTTGATACGCCATTGAAATACATATACGATTGAAGGCGGATAAGATCTCTTCTCTTTTATCACACGAAAGGATTATGGGTTCATTGCTGTTGATACATATTGAGATACTGGATGTATACAGAGATGATTTACTCGCCGGACACGCGCGCGCGAGGGGACGGCTACGGTAATACCGGAGAGTTGCCCGCGGACCAGTCTGGGCCTCCTGGTACACCGCGCTCGCAGAGGGAAGCAGCGGCTCTGACAGACTCGTTGGCGCGGAATAACACGTTTACGGGGCTCTTTGTCCAGTCCGCTTTGGGCCACGACGGCCGTCTCGTGCGGCTGCCGCCCGCCACCGCCGCCGCCGCTGCCGCCGCCGCCGCCGCTGCCGCACCGCGCCGATCCCCGATCTGTTCCCCGACCTTACCGGCATATAGCTGGCCTCCAGGTAATTGGATAATTCGACCCGGAAAGAGGAGCCCTCCACTTGCCAGGAAGCGCTCACCTTTCCGGGGCAGAATAGCGCCTCGATTCGCCGCGGGGTATCAGACCGCTCTCGCTTGTCGAACAACGCGCTCAATAGTCGCTCGCTATAATGACCCTTTATTTTTCGATTTACACACATAGTTGATTTACACACTTTCCATTCATCGAATGTAAATTATCTCTTATCCTAATAGGTTTACTATCGAAAGGTTATACTAAAATATTAACGTGTCTGCGTTTCGACGAAGGTACGTTGTGCAATTAACAGATTTGTCGTTTTACTAATTATTATTACCGTCCGCTCGCAAATTACACGCTCAATTTATTCGATATTGACAAGTATTTGCCACCTCGTAAATAGACACCTACGACCAATTGCCAAGTCGAAATCTCGTTAGCATCTTAAAGGATGTGCGTGTAGGCTAATAGTGTCACGGCACAAAATCATCGACGGTCCCTTGACCTGGAACAAGATCCCACATCTGTCCCCGGAGTCGATCTTTCCCCCTCGATACAAATCGGTGATCGAGGATGAATCGAGTTGTCAATGGACGGCCATTAATAACGCTAATAACTGTCGGGAGCGCGTTTTTCGGAAAAAAAGGTCGTGCCGACAAGGGAGAGGGAGAGAGAAAGAAAGGGAGAAAAAAGTGAAGAGGGGGATAGAAGAAGGAGTCGCTGCAGGTCAAAGCGCGCGGCAGATTGGCTGCAAACAACGACACAACAAATACTCGAGTCCTCATTGTGCGCCGCGCCGGTGCTCCTCGCGCGGGACACGGTATCTGTGCCGTTCGCGATATTTCCCGGCTACGGAAAAGCGGGCCGCACCCCGCCAAGGTAAGGGTCCTCATTTTGAAAACATGTCCGCAACAATGAGGCCATTATGACGATCGTAGCCGGTCGCATTCATATGGCGCTCCCGCTTCTCCCTCTGCTCTCTCGCGGTTTCCTCCGCCTCTACCTGACGGTCAGTTGTGTTGTAGACTGACCCTCGTCATGTCGTCCGTGGCGTCTCAATACCGCGGCGACAAGCGAGAGACGAGCACGGGAGGAAGAGAGAGAAAGAGAAAGAGATCGGGGATGGGAGTTTCTATCGTCGAACAATTTCACCGACAAAATAGACGCTGTCGTCTACGATGATGCACATCGACTTCCCGCATTGTGCGAGCAGCGTTACGGCGAAGCGCGAGTAGCTAGCTTTGGGCAACTTGTTGGTGCTTCACGGAGTAACCCACTGTGTCGATGAGATCCCATAAATTAGCTCGAGAGGGTATCATTGACACCGTAAAGTCCACGGAGGACTTCATCGGGCGTTCCTACCTATTCTTTACGCTTACTCTTTTGGTTCGTTCGCGTATACCTATACCTACGATTAGTGAGTATATCTTACAATTGAGTTCCTTTTCATATTATACAATTTAGACTTGTAAAGTGGAAATCAAATACCACGAGTCACAGAAATTACTTTCTAAATTACAATTAGAGACACGTTTTATATTTTGCATTTGTTGCAAGAGTATTATTTATGGAGGTACAAAATATTGATTTTAGAGAAAAATGTAAAAAGATTTTAATAAATCATTGAACAGTCAGAACAATGATTATAGAAATTGCAACGAAGCTCTTCCTAACATTCTGACATTGATTCAATCTCATTATAAGCGAAAATTGTGTCTGCAGTCCGAGGGTCTGTGACAATCTGCGTAAGTAGTCTCTGAATTGGCGTAAAATGACACTTGGACGTGATCGAGTAGATATTCCGTTTCTTCATCCTCTTGAGCGATCACTCTCGATGGTGGCGAAACATCATGCCGAGCGCGAAACACTCGAGCTCGAGTGGCCATCCCTCGACACCTTTCTCCTCAAAGTTGAGGAGCCTGAAACGATTCGAAGGGTGTTCCGCGCTTCCTCCCCTCCCCACCGTTCATTCATCCCCCGGAAGTGCATCTCTGCGGAGATGATTGAGACGCCTTGGCGCGCGGGCACCACCAACAGCGCTCCTAGGTTGAACCGATTTTAACTGCCGCCCGTAAGCGTTTGCCGTCGCACTTTGAAGGGCACTATACCGACCGCACCGATAGACTGCCGCTTGTTCTCAACTCCGCTCCAACTTCTGCGGAACTTGATACAATGATGCACAATGACCCGCGACAATGGCTACGACGGAGGAGCTCGCGGACCGGCGAATGGTGTTTCCACGTCGAACCAAATTCGATCGATCCGTGTCATTGATACACAAATTGTTGCGCTAAATGGATGGGAAACGTTCCAAATTTGACTTTCAAACTATTGCGGTTTAAGTCTCAAAACTCCTTTATATTGAGCTTATTCGATCTACTCGAAAAATTCTATATTGAACACGTACTTTTATGCACGATAGAAAGATCAATTTTTTACTTTCGGGTTATTAAACATATTTTTTACACTTTCTTTAGTATTAATAACATTATGTGAATTTAAATAACTTACACTATTAAATATTACAGAATGAAATTTAAACCAATACTTTGAGTGAGATAACATTTTGTTATTTTTAACTATCATGTGTGTCAAAATTTATTATTTTAACACAAAACAGTATTATTTTACCTTCATGGATTTAGTTAAATTAACGACATAACATATCGAGTAGGAGCAGTGGCGACCTATAGGAATGGTAAAAAATGATTCGAATTGAGTATAATTTGGCACTATAAATATAACAGTGTATAGTGCTTTATTTATTAAGAAAAGCTTAGTAGTATGAAAAGTATAATTTACTTTATAATATATGATACTTTTATATGAACATTTCCTTAGAAATTTGTAACAGAAAGAAGATATGTTAGATTATTTATTTTTGAGATGGTATGATATAAAATGAAGATCACGCTGTGGTACGAGATGTGGAAAAGAGAAGTGATAAAGTAATGAACCATTTGAGTGAGTCAGGACAAATCAAAATAGAATAGCGAATACTTTATTCTATTATGAGAAATCAGGACGGAGCAAGTCTCGCGTGGAAGAAGCCGGCAACCTCCGGCGAGCCAGTGCTCGTCGTAATTGATTACGTCACGATGCCGAGAGGAGGACCACCCCGATGGAGAACAAGAAGGGAAAGGAGAGGCCGGCTATATAAGTCGGACGGGGTGGAAGAAGTCGGACGGATGATGAATGTGCTGTCTGAGCCGTCGCGTCAGCGAGGCTCTGTTGCCCGTTTGTAAACGAGCTTCCCCATTTTTTCGCGGCTACGCGCCCTGCCAAAAGTACCAAACTATCTGTGCGCGTTTGAAAACACTTCGCTCATCGATCTTCGATTAGCGAAGCTCACTGACCACTCGCGATTAGATTTTCTAACATTGTTAGAAAATTGTACTTCTTCTTTTCATACACAGCATAAAGCAAACGTAAAACGCGCGAGTACTACAAGAATTATACTGCTACGCGTCATTGTGTAAGCATGAGAGGCTATCTTTTAAAAAAACACACCTGCGTATTGTACATTATAATGAGTTGGTAGAGACTCACTGGCGTTGAATTTATTAGCACAGAACGAACGCGTCCTTGATCTTCATCATAGTTTCCATACGTACATACACCAAGATAAGATAGTGCGATACACAATTTCGGTTGCCATCTATTTCTGCCTAATTGTTATATAGACATGTGCTAGGGCTAACGTCGCTTTTTTTTCACAAGTGTATAATGGATGGAAAAACATTTTAACAACGATCTGTTGCCGCAATTCTTCTACGTACTTCTTTATGTAAAAATCTAATTTGATATTTTAAAAGCGCCGAGGGAAAAAGTGGCTTATGAAAATTATCACTTATCTCGTAATGTATGAGCATTTTCATATCTCTTCCGCGCACTGCGGTTTTTAATAATGTTTGTGCGTTGATAGCGAGAAATATTTTAGTAATCTAAATTAATACTAAACATGTACGATCTAATAACAACGTCCCTTCGGAGATCTATGGAAAACGGTCCGGAAAAATTCCACGCGCGATCGATGATGCATCACGGAAAAGGGTGCTGGAGCCAGAAAGCGAGAAGGGATCAAGGGACGGCTAATGAAGTCCTAATAAACGGCGCCGAGGCGCAGGCAGGCGCGGCACCCTTCCGACTTGATATTTAATACAAACGTTACAATATCAAAACACGTCCTCTGGGTTCCGAATGCCCACTCGAGTGCACCCCTTGGTCGCGCGCGCGGTTAATACCCGTTGCCTAAAGGTGTAAGTATCGCGCGCCCCTGCCGTTGTACCGGCTCTAATACGGACGAGCACACACGCACACCCCTTCAGAATTCGCGGCGAGACGACGAGCAAGCTAACTGTAATTCCCCGGTGTTCCTCGTGCTCGCGCACACAATGGCCAGGCGGACGACGCGAGAGAGAGTTGGGGAGGGGGAGGGGAGAGAAAGCAGAAACTAGCCCTCTAAAGACGCGCGAGTTATTTGCGCGAGTTATTATCGCTCGTTAAGAGTCGGCATTCGAGAAGCGCGTTTAACAATTTGCTCGCGTTCCCTCGCCACCCCCTTGGCCGACGCGGCGCTCGCCCTCCTTTTCAGACTCCATTTGTTTCTTTAATTCACTGCTCTGCTTTTTACCCGCCGATTTGCGAGCCCCGCGTGGCATTATCGGCGGATTCCTCCCAACTGAGCGAGAATTTCACTGCTTTCACCGCTTCCGTGTTCCTTACGTCCGTTTTACGCGGATCTAATAGAGCAGCGGAACAAGTGACTACTCTCTCTTATTAAAAAACGCGTTTGTTAACTGTAATGGGTTATACGTATGTTTACATATGCACGCGCGCATGTGTGTGTGCGTGTGTATGTGCGCACGTGTGGAATAGATTCTCTTTCGAACGTGGAAGGGCCCATTCACGACGGGCGCGCGTAGATATATACGCGAGAAATGGCTCGCGATTCTCGCGCCAGGCCCATTTTCGAAAGTCAATCGACCGTGAGCCCCCTTTTCGTCGATCGCGCACGCTCGTAAATCTCCCTTATAACCCTCCGGGTGTGTGCCGGCCGATACGCCGAATTAGCGTCGACGAGAAATTTTTGACAAACCGATGTTGCCTTCCCTAACGTACCTTCTCCTCACGATCGAAAGCTACATCCGCGCTCGAAATATACTTCATTCTGTTTTATCGTCTCCGCAGTCGGTGTTGTCATATAGCTGAGAATGGTCTTTCGTGTTCCGTACTTGTCAATTACTACTATTAAAATTCAGGAAAATATATTTTTTAGATAAATTATACATACATAACAACATATGGAAATTAAAATTATGATTCTAATTATAAAAATTATTACGATTTTGAATTGTACCGATAACTATAGTCATTCTGCTTTAATATTAATATGCAATTCAAATTCAATAAAGTGAGATGTTCAAGAGATTATTTTCATTTTATTCTAAATTAATCTAAATAATGTAACATGTTAAGTAATATATAATACGCATTTTATATAGGTACACACATAAAAACTTAATTTTTTTATAGTCATATACCGATTTTCTTACATGCATTCTTATATTTATCTGCCATATTACCATACTAGCATATCTGTTTCTTATATTTTACTTTGAAATTATACCTTCTCTTTGAAGACGACAGTTAATATAATCTTCCATTATATTAACGTGTAATCCAATTGCAATTAAATGAGTGGGTGTTGGAGAGGGACTCTTTTCATTAAATTCTAAATGATATAAACATTTTGCATACTTAAAAACTAAATTTTTTTACAGCTATGTACAGAATTTCGTAAGACATATGCGTTTTTATGTCTATCATCCGTGTGTGCATAGTAACATTTATCTATTTCCTACAGTTTATTTTCAAATCTTTACTTTTTCCTTGAGGACGGTAGACTCTCTACTCGAGAAAAATTAAGGCGTGGCGTTCCATTCCGAGTGTCATCTTGGGATACGGCTTCCGCGCGCGACAATCGCGGGAATATAAAATATCTGCGCGAGGGAACACACCACCCTGGCGTTCCTCTCGAGTGTCCCGCACCGGCGTGTGTGCCTGCCTTGTCACTGGCACAATGAGTCGAAGATTATCTACGATGGGATTCGCTGACGTTACGACGCTCGCGGCCAACCCCCTGCACTCGTCCCCCGTCTCCCTTCGCCGAATCGGAAAAGAAAGAAAGAGCCGACCGCGGTCTTCTTCTCTCCTCACGGGTTTCCGGGGTGAGTCTCCGCGGACGAGAGGAGGGAAAATACATGATCTATGGCGACAGCGGTATTGTTCGCCGAAATGCGAAAAAGTCTCCGGAGGCGGTGGAGCGTTTGAATTTTCCACACCCCTTACGTGAACGTCGTGCGCTTGAAGAGAGAGAGAGAGAGAGAGAGAACTGGGAAAGAGAGAGATTAAAAGAAGAGACGATCATTCGGAAGAAAGACAATTTGTTGTTATCATAACTTATTGCACCGTAATTTATCGTTACCTAGTTCTCGAAACCGTTAAATGAAGAATAACCATACAACTTTCGTCGTTTACAGGGCACAGCGGGGTGAACCAGCTGGGAGGTGTCTTCGTCGGCGGTCGGCCGCTTCCAGACTCGACGCGGCAAAAGATCGTCGAGCTGGCGCATTCGGGCGCGCGGCCGTGTGACATCTCGAGGATATTGCAGGTCAGCAACGGCTGTGTCTCCAAGATCCTCGGCAGGTTGGTTGCAGTATTGCTTACACCGTCCGGTGACGCGTTTTCGCCGTCATTAATCACTGTACCCCCTTACCTAAACCTAAACGGATTGAACAGTCACGTCGTATATACCGTCTCAATCAAGAAACTAATCTTAATCACACGTAACTTTGCACAAAACGCGAAATCGCATGTCCGTCTACTTATCTTGCGTAAATCAGGTAGATGTAGATAGCTTTTATAAATTTTATGAGTCGTAAGAATTATACATTTGACTATATTCAACAACTGTTGCATAAGAGGCAATCAAGGTATATTGTTCAATCTCAACTCTATATTCATTATACGGCTCTGTTTAGGCCATGATATGGCGAATAACATGCTTAGAGGGATAGGATAGTGTTTCATTCTCAATAGCGTTTCCACGTATGTATTCCTACTTCCTACCGCATTGTACCGCAAATTATTATTGTTGTAGGTACTATGAGACCGGATCTATAAGGCCCAGGGCCATCGGCGGCAGTAAACCGCGCGTAGCAACGGCGGAGGTTGTCAGCAAGATCTCGATCTACAAAAGTGAGTGCCCGTCCATCTTCGCGTGGGAGATCCGAGATCGCTTGTTGCAGGAGGGCGTGTGCACGAACGACAACATTCCGAGCGTAAGTGCAGCCTACATTCCGTTCAATGATTTCTCTTACCGTTACTCGTCGACTAATGGAAATGATCTGTAGCTATAATGACCAATTAGGTGATCACTCTGCTATCATTATTACAATTAATAGACAGATAAATTAATTGGTTCATGATAATCATTACGCAAGAATAATCGAAAGTAAGAAAACATATAGCTATTATCTTTGTAAACAAATTTTGAAAATTAATTTTGTATAATAAAAGATAAGATCGGTTTCTTTCTTCAAGACTATTTTACTGTCGAAATTTTACTGATTTGCTAAATCTACTACGAAAAAGGTAATAAACCGCATATAAATTTAATAAAAGCGCGCATTATTTTTTATGTCAGTCACAAACAAATACCGGAGACAGTAAATGAAGATCAAGTAGTAAAGGTTCATTAATCCATGATTGAAGCTTGTGCTTGTTAATTGGTTACAACCTGACGAAAATGTCAGAAGTTTTCGTGGAGAATCAGTGTCGCTCGGCGTCGGCGTCGGCGTTGGCGGCGGCGGCGGTGGCGGTGGTGGCGGCGACAACAATACAAAGCGCGTCGCAAAACAGCCGTAATGGAGCCTGACTTTCAGCTTGGCGGGTGGAGGTTGTAAACGCGCAGGCGTATTGTCAACGGGGGCTTTGTCTACTCACACAAAACAGGACCACATTTACATAGATAGCAGGAGTCGTGAGATGGGGGGATGGAAATCAGTTTTCCGTGGGGTGGCGGTTGGTTGTACCGAGGATGTTTATGCGAGCCGATGGACTCGGACGGGCGCGCGCGACCAGGACGACGTATAAACTCCTCCCCTTGTCGCGGCGCGGCTGATGTTGTTAACACGAGGCGGTTAATCGCGCAAACGAATGACGGACGATTTGGCGTTAACCGGTTCCGCCCCGACGAGCCGTTGCTCCCCCAACGCGAGTCGCTCTTCCGGTCTCGCGATCGTGCTCCACGTGGGCTGATAGAGGGTCCATCATTAAAGTATTATGTCTCTGATCAGTTACTACGTACTAACATGGACAGCAGATAATCGATAATACTCGTCTCTTAACCATCTTCGGATACCTACGTCATAATATTTGAATACATTTTTTTCCTACACACTTCGCGAGCATAGAGTTGTTAATTTTTGTTAGGACAATAAAGAAATCTGAAGAGAAGCGGAGTAAAGTAAATTCGCGGGAAAGGGGATGACAAATAAAGTTTCTTTATTCACTCTGAGATTTAACTCGTTGATTTTTAATCGTTTATAGCTGAGAAGTTATCTGTAGAAGTTATCTGAATATTAATACTAACTTATATTAATAACAATTTTGTTAAGAAAGTAAATTCGAAGGTAGCTATTAGATCCTTAACTAGGAAATCCATAGGCGACTTGGATCACATATGATAACAGCCGAAGAAGCATCCAGACCGAGAAGGAATACCGATTCCTGCAGAATCAATTAAGAGATTGCTCGAGGAAGGGCGATGCGCGGATCAAAAGAAAATTCTCTAACATCTCTCTCTCTCTCTCTCTCTCTTTTTTTTTTATTTTTTCTTCTCCGACCTGGAGGAAAGGACCTCCCCATCCTCGTGTATACCGGCACGTTCGGCGTTCTCGACGGCAGGGTTGGTTCTTCCCGTATACGGCGCGGTACCGCCGTTGCCATGGATATTTGCATGCGTCCAATAAACGGTGGCTAAGGGGCTCTCGACTCGCTTAGGGTAAAAAGCGAAAGAGGGTCGCTAAATTCTACCTCCCTCCCGCCCTCTCCCGCGTCGCCCTGCGCCACCTCTTCTCGTCTCCTGCCGCGTCTCCTTCGTCCTCGTCTCGTCTTCCCTTCCCGGAGCTTGCTCCCTCGCGCCTTCGTAATAGCGCCGAGGTGTACACGAGTCACCCTCGTGGAGAGGCTACGGAAGAAAGTCTCTGGTTGGGGGAGTAAGGAGAAGAGAAAGGATGACGGTAGAACCGAGAGAGCATTCATATCGACGTGAGAAAAAAATGTCAAAAGCTCGCTCTTATCCGTGAAAGAAAGCCGTCGAGAGTTTATCTGCTGCTTTTTCTCTGTAGTACGTTCCTTCTTCCCGAAAATTTCAGTACCCACATCGAGAAAGTTAGACTGTTCCGTTTGAAGCAATTTGCAAAAGTCGCGATTTAACTTTATCATTATGAAAGAAAATCTTCCATAATCTAATATTTGACCATAATATAATACAAAACTATTGTTGAATATTAATAAATTGATTGTTCTTGTAGCTGCTTTAAAGAATATAGCAAAGAAGACATTAATGAATAGAAGGAAAAAATTAGAAGAAATTAGCAAGCTATTTAATTTATAAAACTTTTTAAAAGAGAAAAAAATTTCTTTCTCAATTTTGCTTTCTGCTTCTTATGTAGATTTAGATCATGTTATTTTCTTTATAATTCTTACTTTTTATTATTGCTATTATATAAATGTAATATTTAATTTTGCAATTCTGGAATGTTTCTGCATATCGACACGTCTATCGCATCGATATATTTTTGAGATATTTATATCTAATCTGTCTATTCCGGAATCGTAATCTTTTCGACTATTTATGTAAAAAGAAAATTTAATGAAAAGTGATGGAAAAAATGATTGATTTAATATTAAATAGCAAGTATAGCAAGTATGTTTTATGGCAAGTCGTTAAAGGAGCCGCGTGACTTTTAAGCGGTACGAAACGCCGACACAAACAGCGACGTCACAGAATTTCGCGTTTTAACAAATTACAGGAGGCTGCGGACTCCGGTGCACGCCTTCGGGGCGTTGGAGGATCAAAGCCGGCGCGTAATCCCGGCCGCGTTTGAACATCCTGCGAGCGCTTCTGAACTTGTTGTGGGCAAGATTAACGTTTCTTTAATGGCCCGTGTAATATTCCATTACGTACAGTTCGCTCGAGAATTATTGCGCCCACGTTGAGGCGGAACGAGGCGTCGAACGAACGAAACGACGAGCGGTCAAAAAGAATTCCGATCCTGCGTTCAAAGTTTCTCGATACTTTGTACTTTTTTATTTAAAAGTGGGTTAACGTTTCATTGCAATAGCATTAACATGCGTAAGAATGGATAAGATTCAATGACTTATATTATCTAAAAGATATAATCAAAAAATTAACTCTTTGCATTCGCGTGATAATTTAAATAAAATCAATATCTTTATATTTTCTGAAAAGTAAATGTACGTTTATTTTTACAACACTCACAATATACTACATAACTACATGTATAATACAAATGTTCTTTCACACTACTTATACTATTTAATTACGTACTATTTTTCTGAAATGCATTTCTTGAAGTTAGAAGAATTTTGAAAAAAATTCACCACGATAGTTCCGAGTTTTCATCGCGTTTCACGTAATATCGTAATGTCGCAGGAGTGCATAGAATTTTCGTAACTGTCGTCACATTCGAAAACTTTTGACCAGAATCCATTTCTTGAACGGAAGTACTCGAGGATCCCTCGACTTTTCTCCGATGGGGAGCGAAATAACTCGCGAACGGGATTGATTCGAAAACGTTTCTACTCATTTTCCCTGGTCCTCCTGTACATGTCCATCCGTGTGCGTGTGGTAGACGATGGAAGACCTCAGTTCGATGAAGAGGGGAGGGGAAAAAAGGAAAAGGAGAAAGAGAGAGAGAGAGAGAGAATGAGAGAAGATACGAACGGAACGAAGGAACTTATTCTAGACGAGTCGTGGTGATTGGGGGAAATTTCATTATTCTCAGACATTACCCCCGTTATTGTAATGCCATCAAATTGGATACGCTTCGTACACCCTATGGAACGAGCGTATTTCTCGGTCTCCTTCCTCTGGCAAGTCTCTTCCTCTTCCTTCCGCTTCCTTCGCGAAGACGCCGAAACGAGGCTTGCCCTGTTGCGGACTTCTTCACCTTGCCCTAACAACTTTACTCGGTATATATACCTTGTCCGATTCAGTTAGGCAAAATCGGGAAACGTATACGCTTCGCGTGGCTTAAACTTTCTACTTGCACTCAGCTCTTTGCCGATCGTTACAGCGCAACATTACCGAGACATGAGTTGGCAATGTGTCGCGCGAGATATCTATTACACGGATCTATTACGTTAATAAGATTTTAGGAATCTTCTAAAATTTTATTTTTTTGCTTATGCATATTGAAGGTGCTTTATTAATCTGTTATCCGCCACGACAAAATTTTTTATTGTAATAAACATTACGGCCTAGGCCTTGTTGTTACATGAATGATTTTTTGTTTATGTTCGCGATATATCTACAATTTTAACAATATCTATAATATTTTATTTTTCATAGTAGTTATTTAAATCCATATTTTTTTTACGTTAACGATAAATTTTTAGGATTTTACTCGACGATACTTTCGGTCGTTATCGAATCTTCAACAATCTAGAGAAAATGTCGTTCGCTTTTTCCTCCGCCACGCCGCGAGTGTTGCAATGGCCAGATTAAATAGATTATGCGGGAGCAACAGTTTTGCATGTACGAAATTGTGTAGACGACCGATCGCGTTTGTCCTCTTTCGCGGGGAAAGTCGAACGCGCGCGGAATTGCCGAATCGAGCCAATGGCTCGACAAACCAGTAAAGCCCGCAGGACGCGGAGACGGATTCGAAATGTCCTGCGGAGCCCCGCTATCCGTTTCGTCGTGGAATACCGTTTCGGTCCCTGCCGGATTTGAATCTGGCACCCGGCGTGGCGGACGCGTTATTGGTTTACTCGCGTCACTGGCTCCGGGATGCCAACAGCGGTTCTCATTCGAGAACGGGAATTACATGTCGCAACTCGAGAGGCGTAAGTCGTAGCTCTTAATCACCACTGATTTCTCGAGAAATTAGCAAATCGATCGTTTCGATCTGTTTATCTCTTTTTGGAAATTTCTTTACACTTTCTATAAGACTTTTTCCATATTTTTAAGAAATTTAGCAAATACGAAATTATTAATGGTATTATGAAAGAGACTGGACCAAAAAAGATTATTAAATCGTAGTAAATTCGCGAAATACATTCTCGAGGAATCGAAGAAGCCCTTTTTCCTTCCGAAGCGTAACACAGGAGCATCACTGCAAGACGAGATTACATTCGTTGAACCGGCCAGCACGGCCATGCGCGTCCATATCGAGGGCTGACGTTGACATCTCACCCCCATCGAGAATCTCCATATTATACCACGTGCATCTTTCTTACGACGTAAGAAATCGGTGTTTTGCTTACTTATAACCAAATTCTTACAGCTCTTAGAAGCGAGAAAAGCAGCATATATTTACAATTTTCAAACATTGAAATAATTAAGAATAGGTTTTGACAATATAGATATTAAAATGCGAAAACGAGTTTATTTAGCAATAATACTTTGATTAACATCGGAGTGGCATTAATTATTAACTGGTAAGGCGTATCCACAAGTATTTAAAAATATGCACAAATTATGTCAACTTCGGATACATTATTCAGGTATCATTTTGTTCGAAGACAACATTTATACTTTGTTGTAATATAATGTAGTTTTTATTTCTGTGAACAATTTTGACTGTCGAACTCACGGCAATTTTACGCGATGCCGTCGATTCAATTTATCTGGCGTCCATTTTTTGGGGGGAAAGTGCGTTTCGATGACAACATTCGTCATCCGCGGAGAACCCGCTGTCAAGCGAGAGGAGCGCCGCTGCCGCCGACGAGATTACATTTGTCGAGGTGGCCAGCACCGTCGTTCCGGCTGGTTCCAGGCAGTCTGATCCGGCAGGGAGCGGGAGGAAAGGGGGTTTGGTTGGATGTCAATGCCGCACCGCCGCCGCCACCGCCGCCCAACCCTTTTGGTACGCGAAATCGCGCGATATATAGGCCGTCAGCCGGCCAGCCCTCGTATCCCATTCCCCCGACCCAAGGGTGGAAAATCACGGGTACCACGACAGAATCGGGGATGGCGGAGGAGGGGGGGACGGATGGGAGAGACGGTGAGCGTGGGATGGCACGGTTTCCCGAGCGGTGGCCGAGCGTGTCCCTGTAATTAATAGTCACCGACCGCCGGCGGACGGGTCGAGAATCGAGTTTACACGCTGTATCCACGTGTTGGAGCGAATCGGACGATTGTTTAAGCGAGTGACCATCTCTGCGACAAGTCTCCCTCTTGGTTACGTACACGTCACCACCTATACGTACTCGAAAAGCGCAGAACGCTCTTGATTGAGTGTACTCCACCGTGCGTGGCTTGCTGTGTCACGTTGCGAGCGAAACAACGCTTAAGAGATCAAATAATCGGCGTTATCACTCATACTGCAATGTCAGCGAAAAAAAGTATTGAACGAGATAAGAAAAAATAAATTCCTTGATTCCTATTCATTAAACGAAAACTGAATTATAATAAATTTTCGCGCGCGCATTTATCTTATTTTGTT
This sequence comes from Temnothorax nylanderi, assembly GCF_030848795.1. Taxonomy (NCBI): domain Eukaryota; kingdom Metazoa; phylum Arthropoda; class Insecta; order Hymenoptera; family Formicidae; genus Temnothorax; species Temnothorax nylanderi. Next base: position 122,988 of record NW_027249194.1, on the reverse strand, counting down.
ACGAAGGATTGACCGCGAGTCCATAGGCGTAGGAAATTAATTCTGTGGCGATACCGACCTCTCTGCCAACGCCGACGGGTCGGGTGATTAAAAGGAACGTCGGTTCGCGCGAGGAAAAAAGACTTCAGCAACGCGAAGGATTCGTTCTCGGTCGGAGGAGAAACGCGGAAAGGTAGCACCGAGAAAGAACGGAGAACGGGTAAGGGGGATGAAAGGGAAAAGAAGGAGCGCCTGAGGGACGAGGAATCAAGGGGAAGGGAAAAGAGTGGAAGTTAGTGGCGGCTCGGTGAGAAATACATAATGCAGTAGCCGGACGTCTCCGACACCCTCTAACTCACCCTTCTCCAGAGCGAAGAAGAGAGGACCGCCGCTGTTGCGAGAGAGAGAGGGAGAGAGAGAGAGAGAGAGAGAGAGAGAGAGAGAGAGAGAGAGAGAGAGAGAGAGAGAGAGAGAGAGAGAGAGAGAGAGAGAGAGAATTGTAGAGGCCGGAGAGAGAGTAGGGGTTGGCCACGGCGACGTTGGTGGCGGTGTAGATAGTGGTGTAGGTGGAGGAAAGAGGAGGGCGAGGAGACCGAGGGGATTGGTGGCGCGCGTGAGAGTACGAAGGGGTGCATTGATTTACGCGGCCGGGGCAAGGCGAGGGTGTCTCCAAGGCGGACGTGCAGGGGCCAACAATTCACTCGCCTCGGGTTCCAGGAACCATCCATTACTTTGGTTCTTCCACCACCGTCCCCGAAGCTGTCTCCCCCCGGCATTGTTGCGGTTACTTACCGCGTCCATCGAGAACGTAGCCATTGTCACGGAGAAGTCGTGTAGCTCGCTGCCTTCTGCTAAACGCCGTTCGCGTCCCAATATGACGTCACGGGAGATGTCGATTCAATCACGAGTTAAATCTTATGACGGTATATTTTTAAAATGAGAGTGTGATCACCGATCATGTTTCTCTCGCTAAAGCAAATGGAATAGCAGTTGGTATGTGTGACTCGTGAAAGTTTAATGTCTCTTTAATAAAGTAGTTAGCGAAGTAGCAGACGATATAAGTGTTTTCAGAATTCAATAAGTCTCCAGATAAGGTTGTAGGAAATTGTAGAAATGTTAACGGACTTGGAGAGATTAAATATCCGGATTAACGTCAAGAATACCAATCAGCTCTAGTTTCTTAGTGATTTAAAACGCTCTCTTAAACGGATCTTATTATACCCTCGTCTCAGCATCATTTCATTTCTATTTCTCTCTGTCATGTACAATTACAAAAAGGAACAAGAATCTATCGTATTATTTATAACATTTTGTTGCGGGCCAATGCAATAAATGTTAGGTTAAAAGACTGTTTCATGCTCGACGACAGAAATATGTACGGTTGAAAAGGAGGGATTCCCTGACGCAGGGAATAACTCTGTTGAAGCAGTTAACGTCATTTTAGTCGCTGACTACTCTCGCAACTCTATACCGTACTCCAGCCATTGCTGTTCGAGTTCATCCACCGTGCACCGGCTGTCTCGTCCGATCAGAGCGATCGGCGATCTTACCAGCCCGGGCGTTTGCCGTCATCGTCGTTGTCGCTTCGTTCGTAAACGACGCTCGTTGTACGTGGACTACACACGGCCCGATGCGGCCGAAGGATATCGACTTTCAGCCTTCCCAGCCTTGATTGTCTTCCGCGTCGTTCTCTCAGCGGTGACTATCGGACGCTGAGATCTCCCTCCGAGTGGCCGAGTTCCCTTTTTTTTTAAAGACTGGTGCGCGGTCTCACCGCCCGTTACTCGACTCAAGCCATCGTCTTTTCCCTGTCTCCGCGTCACCGACGCGCAATCACGATATCCCCGCAAGGCCCCAGATTCCTCGATCGTTCTTTTACACTGTGCCTCTCTTTACGCGCCATGCTTCTCGTATCCGCCATCTGATCGATCATCGTCTCTTTCGCGTTCACTGTCAAGATCGTACGGACAGTTCGGAATCGGTTCTTCGTTCGATCGGTACTGCGGTATACGTCGTCGATTCGTTAAAGATTCACGAAATGTGAAAAATGTGCATCTATAATACATCTATAATACTGCCATTTCCTCAAAAATCATTGTTTCTCGATATCGTGGATTAAAATCAAAGGAACCACTTAATCTTTAAGATGTTACAGACAATTACCAATTTCAATTGTTCATTTTCCTTCATTAGTTTTTACATTAAACGTTCGTCGCCACCGGTTTGAACGCGTGGCAAGTTTGTTAAATGTTGGCGCACGTGGCAACCTCTCTGCGAAACCGAGGTATCCCTCCCTTCCTGCCGTGCCTCACTAACCATCATTCGCCAGTCATGGATCGCAAGAGTTTGAGGGGTCAGGGGGGATTGGTGCTGCTAGTGCTTCGTTCGTCATACTCGTCCGAAAGGAGGCAATAACGCGCGACGCGTGGCGTCCACGCCACCCCCGTGCTATCCGAGAGAACCCCCGGTGCGCTGCTAAATACCGAGTGCCCCTCTTGGACAGGCGCTACCGGCGGCGGTGAGTCGCCGCCACCCCTTCACAGCCTTTAAGGTAGCCCTTATATCGTCGAGAGAAAGAGAGAAGCCCTCGGCCGTTCCAGATTAAAAGCTGTGATTATACGTGGCATCAGACACCCTCCTCTTCTGTCTTCCAACCAACTCTCTTATCCCGTGCCTCTTTCTCCCTTTCGTTCCTCCTATCCTTTTTCCGCCGTCGTCGTATTTTGAAATACGCCACCCCGCCCCCCCCTCTCTCTCTCTCTCTCTCTCTCTCTCTCTCTCTCTCTCCCTCTCTCTCTCTCTTTCTCCCTCCCTCTCCCCCATTCTCTTCCCCTCTCTGGTCCGTTTCACTCTCTCTGCGGCTCTTTCTGTTTAAATTGCGAATACCGCGCGTTCCTCTTGGCTTCTATTTAAATGTAATTTGTATCTTGCCCGCACGACCATTCGACTCTTTTCTCCCAACCTCTCGCTTTCGGTACGCCGTACATGACCACCCATAAATATATATACTTAATCGCGAATGAATTTTTTATTATGTAGCAAATCTTCTACGGTAAATATATCGCAATTAATACATATGTATTTGTCATTTTTTATCATAAAATAGATATACATTTTTTCACCATGTTGCGATCACAATTTTTAATAATCACAGTTTTTGTTACATGCAATTCTATTTTATTTTTCATTCGTTTCATACGTCTCACATTGCGATAACCTTACTCTTCTCTTCCTCTTCACCGATAATATTCCGCCACCCTGCTGGAATACGATCCACGACGTGGGGCTAGGGACCGCACCAAGTTTCTTGGCGGTTCACGCGATAAATCAAACCTACTATGATAACTTCTGGAATAATGGCTCGCGAGATAACGATACACCGGGCGGAATCATCTCCGTCGCCTGGAATTGGCTTGGATACTTTCGCGCCTCGTTCGCACGTTTTATGCTATTCCACTATATCTCAAACTTTTGATTTAAAAGGTAATGATAATTGCATCTTCCACTGTTAATTACAAATTCTAGTTTAAATTACCGCGTTCTTCATGAAGTGGTGGTTTTGAAGTATTTAATAACATTCTAGGTTTTGGATGAGTTACTTTTCTTTTTATCCTCCTTACAATGACAAAGCTATGCAGAATTTTTTAACTGGTGTGTTTGAGGAAAAATGTAGTCTTGTTACGTAATAATTATATATATAATTTTATATACAATATATTAAGTATATAAAATATAATATATATTGTAAACTCACGTTTCTGTTGAGCAACTCTGAAATTTTTTACAACTTTTCTGTAAAATAATAAGATGAAATGAAAAGATAGATGACGAGATAAACTGTAGTATTTGTAATCGAGAGAGCACACACGCTGATCTATTATTCGCCCCAGCGAACGAAGGTGCGACATGAATATTTCGAGTTATCAGATCGAATTAACTGGGGCCCGCTAGTCTGTCACAAACGCGCATAATAGAGACGTCAGCCTGTACGTTTCTCTCTTTCTATCGCGCGTAGTTTTTTTTTCTTCGTCTCCAATCCTGATCCCAGCCGAATTTCCCACGCGAACTGGGGTGGTGACTCTTTGTACGCGCTATTGCAGAGGGTTGCAGAATTTATACTAGATCCCCGGTACCTATCGGCGCGTGGCGCGCCTGTTACCGCACTTTTTCGGATCTCCGAATTGGTCACGATCGTAATTGCGAATAATCTCCGAGAAATCGCGCGCCTTTCTTTCCTGCAACAACCAGCATCGTGCTCTGGCGATTGTCGCGGCGTCGATTCCAAAAGAGAAAAGAGAAATTTCGAATATTACATCTATTTTCGCGATTCCTATATGTCTTATTTTAGTGTTTATTACAATTTACTGCAATCTTTGATTAACGAATTTTGAGAATTTTATCAAAAAAATTTACTACACATTACATATGCCATTGTTTTATTTCATATAAAAATCCTCAACAAAATACTCAATCAAAGACTACAGTACATTTATACATATAGTAAATTGTAACAAGTACATTTTAGGCATCTGCAAAAAATAGCCAAGCTGCAATACGATCAGAGAAATCTTGTTTAAAATCGTGGCCACAGAGGGAAAGGTATATACGTATGATACACTTATCATTTCGATACAGGAAGCTCAGAACCCGTGATTTCGATGCTCGCATCCACCGATCGCATCCCTCGATCTACGTGCGACCAAGAGGGGTGACTTAATGACAGGTTATGGCATTTTGCTCACTTTCGGCTCGCGCATACGTTATACATGCACAGAGAATGTCGTCAGCACGTGCCGATGTGTCGTCGCACCCCCGTAGCCTCCGTTTCAAATATCAAACACGCGCATAGGAAGCGCAGAGATATATATATATAATGCGCGAGTAATGTGTAAGCCCCGATTAACGCGCCGTGTCAATGGAGACCATAGATTTTCACAGTGCCCATCTCCGTCCGCATTCACGTTCAAAGCCGATTATCGCGGATTTAATTTATCGTGCTACTCTTCGCTTTAAAATCTCGTCGTGTCAGCATTCAAGAATACAAGCAGGAAATATAATTAGTTTGTGTAACATTAGCGTGACGTTTGAAAATTTATTAACGACATTTAAAAGATTATGATGCCGTCGATGCGTTTGAAGAATCATAAAAAACCTCATCACGTTTTACATCTCTTGCCATAGAGAGAGAACTTTTCTATTCCTTAATATAATAACATGAAACGTGATAAATTTAGAAAATTGATGTTTTTGATATCCTCTTTATTATTGTTATTTAATTTTTAAGAAGAATTTCCATGAAATTATTATAGTTTATTATTTCTCGCGTTCTTTTTGTTCCCTAAAAAGAAAAGGGTTACACCCCTTCAACGTATTTAGGATTAATGCACTCGCGACTGCATTTATGTGTCTTCCAAAGCGTACTCGACTTGACTTTTGAATAAGTTTTATGAAGTGCTGCTGATTACGCGTGTCGAATCGCCCGGCCATTATTTCCAGGATGTTTTCGCGATAATAAAGCCGTGCTGTACAGCAGGCTCGTTCGGACCCCCAGGATAACGGAAGTAGTCTGAATGGAGAGAGGGAAAGAGAAAGTCGTGGCGCCCTTCGTGTTCTTCCGCTCTCTTCACGGTTAACACCCTCGACTCGTACATATGAACGAGCCCAGGCAGGAAATACGCGACTACCGCGAATAAGCACTCGTAAAAATTGCAGCCGCGCTCTTCGTTTGCACCCAGTCCCTTTGCGTTAAAAGATAACACACGCACTATTGCGTATACGTTCTACACTTTAACGTCGCCATGATATCACGATACACGATTAAAAAATGTTACGTGCATTCGATGAAGTCAGATTTTACGCATCACAACCGAGACATATAAGTCACAATATAAGAAATAAGTAGCTTATGCTCTGAGCAAATAAATTTTAATGAGAGGCACACACCCGGAAATTTTTTCGGACGCAAAAAGACAAAATCAAAGATTGAAGGGAAAGAAAGGAAGAGGGAACTTTATTTTGCCGGAAAGATTATATTACTTATATAAATATAGATTAAATACTTACATGTCCTTATAAGCAATTTATTATATTTGTAAATACAGATTATATTTCTTCTAAATTCTTATAAAAAATATATTAGACCTATATTAGACCTATAAGTATATATATGTATATTAATCTTAAATACATTGAAGAAGTTATTTCCTTTCTTTTTAGAAAACAAGAATACGAGAAATAATAAACTGTAATAATTTCATAGAAACTCTTCCTGTGTTGAAAATTAAATGATAATAATATGTTATATATCTATAAAGAGATGTATTATCATATAGATTATTTTCTTTATGTTTGTAAATATAAAGATTATATATTCCTTATAAATCCTAAATTAACTCGTTTTATCTCCAGAAAGAGCCGCGAGTATCGTAAAAGAGATATTAACCGCTACAATTTACGATATGTTTCGCAAAAGTTTTTATGCCGCGATTTTCTGATGGAAATAGTACTCCGCTGATTTTCGCGGCGAAAAAGATTTCCCGTCGGACAACCATCGCGAAGGTGTCACGTGAGAGCAATATTATGACGTCTCTATTCAACACCCTTTTTAAGAGATCGACCACCCTCGAGCTCTTCACGCTTCATGCTAATTTCATCGATCCGATGCCGGGCTTCTTCCTCTTTGCGCCGCGTTTCCAGCCCTCGTCGCGTGTCCGCCTTTGTGCGGGCCCGCGCATATACGGATGAAGGATAATATCTACGTTCCTTTTATGCTATTCGCGTATCACATCGCGCGACGCTGTATCCGTGCAAAAATGTGTCGGGAATCCCATTGTCAACGATGAGCCAATAAAACGCCGCGAGTCCTCGTCTCGCGTGTCTTTCATTATCCGTCCGATCCTTTCGGATGAAACGCCAACGTTTAAAGCAACACTGAATTAATTTCGACTAATAAATAGCTTCCAAAGCAGTGCGTTTGTTTCCAATTTTTATATTTTGAGGAACCAAGGTCCGTTTGAATTTAAATTGAGAGTCCGCTTTTGTTGGCAGCCTCTCCATTCGTATATCTTTGAAGCGTTTCATAAAAGTCAGCTCTAAAGGCAAAAACAATCCGTCATTAAAATTTAATGCAGAAGTGGGGTAGCTTATATACGTATATATATATATGTCTAGAAGAACTTTCCACTTTCGAGATCAGTCTGAGGAGGAAGTGTCGCGGTATGGAAGTGCTTGGTAGTTTCGTAAAGCGCCTGCTTGGCACGCCACAAAAGCGGGCTCATTGTGGTGTCGATTTCCACGGCACAACGATCTCCACGAATAATGACGCGGGTGACACACGTCGTAAATATATCGCAACGATTGAGGCGCAGCCAGCACGATATTTGCGGTTTGACGTCAATCAAAAAACGGTCAAACAGCCCGGACACTCGATGTCACGCGAGGCGCCGATTGTCCCTTGACAGGCAGCCGTCGTTCGTTGGGTTTCTGGCTTTGTCGCCAAGTGCTTCTTTGTGCGCGACAACGACTTTTTTTCATTGTGAATCGGTTTTGACATCGGCCAACTTCACAGACGCGGCTTAAAATCATCGAGGTACCGGCTTGCCTGAAGATTGCGTGGATTTCCGCGCTCTGATAAGCACGTGATACAAGTACGATTTCATACCAATCTCAAAGAATCGCAATATCATCGAAATAAAAAATAACGACATAAAGTCAAGAAAAGCGACATTATGCTTTCTATTTTATGTACACCTTTTTATTTTGTATTTATGAAATAATCAGCCATACGCATAAAATAATGCATTTTTTTTAAGTCGGACGTAAATGAAGCATAATGAAGTATTTTCGATCTCGGCTCGTCATGTATCGGTCATCTATTCGATCCCCCCTTTCTACGTCACGGAGTTGTTAATTTGCTGACGGAAGGCATTTGAATCTTCGGAGGTACGTGAAGGCAGGATGTTTCGGACATCGGTAGATGTTGGCGACAAGACGAGGGGTGAGTGCCGGTGACGTCTCTTTCGCGTCAGCGGCGGAGAGACACGACGAGATCGTGCGGTTGTGGTGGTGATGGTGGCCGTCATGGGCGCCGAGGGGGATGACGCTCCGCTCCGGTGGTGGGTCCGAGATGTCAGCTCGTTTCAACGCTGTGGTACCCTGACATCGGGTCTAACAAACCCCGGGGAACGAATATCTCCTATGACCGATCCGGCATTCTGTCGCTCGGTACCGCCGTCGTCCGGTTTATTTCTCGCGTGTCTCGTCCCGCCTTTTGATCCGACGCGTGCAATAAAACGTAATCAAGATGCGACAGATAATCATGATTATCTACCGGGTGTTTCGGGCCCATTTACCTTCACTCCAATAACAGATTTACCGACTGATAGGTTGCATTAAGCGCGAAAGAGGATCGGAATTTTATCGATTACATCGAAATCCTGAAGAGTGTTAAGTTCATACAAGTGACTAATTGCAGTTTGCTTTGTTTTAAGCGGGTCGCCAAGTATGGAACTAAAAAACATTTACTCACGATTTGCAAAGAAAAATTAGGCATTGTTCTTAAAGTTAAAGAACGCTTTATAATAATTTATCATATTTATTATGTTACAAATACGCTGCTTCCAAGAATTACATTGCCGCATTTGTTTCTCAATCAAGTCTCATATTGAGAGACAGAGAACTTTCATGAACGCATTAATTCTCAATCTTAACGACGAACAAAGGAATTGAAAAATTCGTCGTTTTATACTATACTAGGTATGTCCTTAATACAGCGTCGCTTGCCGCGACGTGCGTGGCATAATACAAGAGTGTAAGGAAATAAATTGCGAAACTATCGGCAGCAAGAGGACTTGCCGCTTTAGTTTCGTGAGAATTCTTTTACGGCTCCGTCGGGATTTATACGAGCTGTAAGTGACAGAAGCGACGAACGCAGCCCGCGGAAGAAGACAAATAAAAGATACGAAAATAAAAAGAGCGACCCTGTCTTTAGGAGATCGTAAATTCTTCGCGCGCCCGTAGATATTTCATCGCGCTCACATTCGCGTATACACGCGCAAAATAGATCATTTCGTATAATGTCGCAAACAAAAAGCTCGACTTTTAACATTTTGTTTTCGTTTTGCGCGAGAGTACGATTAAATAAAAATTATTTCTAAACAAAAATCAAATAATATTACTCTGAAAAATAATATTCGTGAATCTTCAACTTTTTAGTGCAAGTGGGAAAGATTAAGAAAGCAGATGAGAATTGAAGAGAAATTAAAGATAAGTACGTTCAAATATGTTTTAAAAGGGATTAGAAATAAATTAGAAATAAATAAATTAATAATGTATGAAATCTTAATAACTTTTTATAATGACGTAGAATCGTACGCAACGCGAACCTTGTTTCCCGTTGAAAACTTGATATTGCGAACGTGATACATTGTGACATTATCAGTATTGCGACGCCCACTTAAGAGTTAAGAGTTAAGAGCGATCGCGTGAATTTCGGTCGCGGAGATGCGTGCGTATCGAGCGTTAACCCGCACCGCGAACACGCGAGTGCTTACGTACTTACGTCGGCAGAAGCCAAGTCCCCTTGGAGTGGCGCGGAGACGGATATAATTGAAGGCGGAGGTAATTAACTCCCTCGTGCAATGCGCTACGCCGGCAGCCGCTCACCGCATCGTTTTAATTACCGCTCTCGTCGCATTTCATCGGGCAGAAGCGCCTACCCGCTTTGCTCCCTCCTTCCCGGAGGATCTTCATCACTCTCCGCACACTTCGTGTTTATAATAAATCCGATACTATCGGGAAGAGGAGAGAGAGAAAAAGCAACTCTCCTGAACCATCGTTCGGTGATCCTCCAAAGATCGTCCTTAGAAAAGAAATCTCTCCACGCGTTTCTTTGCTGTCTAAAATTTTAAAACGGAAGAAAGAAAGAGAATGTATAAACTTAAAACGAAAGTAAAAATGCGATTAGGGAATTACGTTGTAGAAGCACAAGCAAACAACTAAACTTTATCTTGTGTTTATTTCCGACTAAACCTGTCTTTATTGAAGTTTTAATTTGAATGTTGTTATATTATCTTCTTTCGTAAATCTACATGATTTTATTTGATTATTGCTATCATTATTATGATAGAATATCTCAATTTCTTCGTATTCGTTAGTAAATGAAAAATGTTATTTGTGCGTATTTTTGCCGCAAAAAGTATCAAAACGCAAGATGTATCCTAAGGCCTGTTCGTTTTCGCTGCACTTTTCAACTAGTGTAACATAGTGCAATAAGTTAGAATGAAACAAATATATTTTCTTTTATTCTAATTTATTGCACTAGTTCAGAAGTGCAGCGAAAACGAACAGACCTATAGATCAAAGAGTTATTAAACGCGCAGAGAGTTTACCTGATTATGCCAGTAACACGATTAGCCTGTTTTGTACATCGGCGAATGTGTGTTTGGATTGCAGGTGTCCTCGATCAACAGGGTACTGAGGAATCTGGCCGCGCAGAAAGAGCAGAGGCAGCAGCAGCAACAGCAGCAACAAGGGGTGGGCGCCGTGGGGGTTGGCGTCGGTGCCGGCAGTCCGGCGGAGAGCGTTTACGATAAACTCAGGCTACTAAACGGACAGACCACCGGCTGGCCACGACCCAATCCCTGGTAAAACTAACGCTCATCGACAGATAAATTACAAGCTCGTTAAAACTGTATTATGCAAAGCACGTGTTCTTTAATCGATGACAAGAATTTTCCAATTTATTTTCAATTTTTCGCTTACAAGACTTAACTTTACGACTTACAAGAGAAATAATTGATTACATAATGAATAAAATTTTAAAATCTTCCATTCAAAAAGAATTTTTTAATAGATTCAAGTGTTTTTCTTCTTTAAAAGAATTTTTGCAATAGAATCTTATTTGTAGCATGCGCGTGTATTTACTGAGAGCAGTCGTTGTCTTAGGTATCCGTCGAGCGCGGGAAGCCCGTTTTCGTCGATACAATCTAGTTTGAGTCCGAGTCATTGTTCGTCCCTGCCACCGGATCCGGCGGATATATTGCACGCGAAGAAAGGTAAGTCCACATCTGAATAATTATTATACGACATGCTTTCCAGTGCAGAATTTCTTCGCACTCGATCTTTCGATGATGCGGCTGCTACGAAGAAATGACATTCAGAAATATTCAATTGAATTATACAGTTTGTTAAAGATATCTTTGGCCAGTACTTTTGGCCAAGGCTACATTTAGCCGAGCAAGGGCTTTGCTCGCGTGCACGACGAAAGCCTTCGACAATTGTTGGCGCACGATATTCTGTTAAAGCGCTAGCGTGAAACGCAAATACGTGTCCGGGATGAGTAACCACAGGCGGCAGGCGGGCGAGGTGCGTTTTAATTAATTAATCTGTCGGGCCAAACGATACTAATATCAATGTAATTCCGTCGGTGGGTCCCGCGGTTTGCCGCACGCGTGTGTGCTACGCTTTTCCGGTAATAATTTTCCGGTAACGTTTAAGCGCAGCCTTCGAAGCGTGGAGGAACAGAGAAACTCGAAGCAAAACGGTACAAACGAGAGAGAGAGAGAGAGAGAGAGAGAGAGAGAGAGAGAGAGAGAGAGAGAGAGAGAGAGAGAGAGAGAGAGAGAGAGAGAGAGAGAGAGAGAGAGAGACGACTCGTGATGGGGGGGAGGGGGGTGCGCAGAAACATGGTTGCAGTCGACCGACCAACCCACGCGAAACTACTCCGCCACCGACGGCGTATTCCTCCCCCTCGCCCTCCTTCTCCCTGCTTGCCTCCCGCCCTGCGTGTTCTCTTTGGCGGCACATCAAACACATGCGATTTCTTTCCCCCGCATTTTCCCGCCATTGCCACTGCTATAGCCCCGTGACACAGGGTGCGTCAGGAGCAGCGAAGAACAGTCTCCCTCGATCTTTTTTTCTTTATCGCGACGTTCATCCCGTCGATCTTACCGATCGCGAGGAAAGACTTGCGATCCCGTTCACTTATACATAGAATTCAATGAGGTGCAAAATAGTTTGCAATTACTTCATGAAACGACATGCGATTGAAGATCTCCAACAAAATGCGCATTGTATAATTATAATGCGTTTTATTTTTTTAGTAAAGTTCCTTGAACCAAGCTTAAGTGATAAGCATTAATAAACACAATCCAATGCATGTAAAGGTAATGATAACAATTTAAAGAATATTTCAAAATATCAAATAATTTACATCTTAATTTACATATTAATTGGCCTTATGGGATAAAAAAACCTTATAAAAAATGATTGTAGAATTTGCAATACGCTGTACTCTTTATTATATAGGTCAATAATAGGTTATACATGAATCAATGACTGATTTTATCATTAATTACTTACACGCTATGTGTAGGATGTCTCGGGTTTTTTCGTAAAAAGTAGTATATAGTATATATTTTTATTCTCTATATATAATTTTTTTCTTATTTCAGTTTATAGAATATACTAAAGTTTGTACGGAAAAACCTGGGACACCTGTATAACTATACACATAATCATACAAAACTAATTATTGCAACTGTATTAGACGCACACACAACTCTATAATCGAAAATATTCTTTTACGATTTGCCAACGATATTAATAACGTTAATCCCGCATAAAACTAACACATATTGTCACGTAATGAGCGCAAGATCTTTGCAGTGCAGAACATTATTCCGTATTAGTTCGTGATACAGCATATTATTCCATATTCCGATCTTATAGAGGAGGATAGGAAGGGGGTACGCAATCAAATATGGTAACTGTTGCGAGCATTCAACCGCATGCGGGCCCCGGGGGCCGGATTATCGATGCGTTGCTGCGGGGGTAGCATCGTTTATAGGATAACCCGTGTCAGGAGGGTTGTTTCACCCCCGTCCTTTCTCCCCTTCGCCCTCTCGTCGTCGTCTCTCTTCGTCTTCCTGCCGACGCCTCTTCCTTTCCGTCTCTCTCGCTCTCTCCTTGAAGATCTATCTCACCCCGCGTGTATCCTCCCTAAGTATCTCGACTGTTGTCGATGTATCGGTCGAAACGGAAGACCCAACGACGCCCCCGGCCAATCACGCGGCAGCCATCCCCCGTTCCTCGGAAAAGCAAAGCGAAAGCAGATTACGGCGCAATCATCGCGCGAGCTGCAGGCGCCGCTCGTTTCCCCTCGTCCTCCCAGCGAGGGAGATTTTTCGATCTGGCCTGCTTCATACAGCACATCTTAATCTTAGGAATCTACATTATAATTTCTATTTTTCTTTAAAAATTTCGCGTGATATTAAAACTATTATTTCTTTCTTGTACCATATATACTGTGGAACATGTACACGTATACATTATCTGTGGATCGATTGTTCTATAGTGATTGCTATTTTTTTTAAGATAATGATGAATTATAAATTCTACATGCTTATTAATAAAATGAAGGCAATGAAGGAAACTCATAGAAGGGATGATATAAAGAATGATTTTTTGTATCGATAGTGTCGAGAATAAAAATCATTGATGCAACTTTTGTTTTTAATAGAGATCACTTTTAATAAATTAGCTACAACGTATATTAAAGCTAACCCTTCGTTGTCGCATCGTTCTAAGAACTCTCCTACGTACATGCGCTCTTCAAAGGGAGTTATTTAGGTCTTCAGCTGTTCTCCCGATAATGTCGATACTTTTATAACGCCAAAGGGAGAAGAACGTACTTTCTTCGCACTTTCTATAAAGAATTGATGTTAAAAGACCCAACAAGCAAGGGCACAGACGTACTTTTTAATTTTTTGCGCTTTTGTCGAAGAGCGTCGTTGCTACTTTCATTTCCTTCTCAGCGAGAAAGATATGGAAAATAGATCAACAGAATAAATTTCCCTTGAAACAATTATAATAGTCTGAGAAAAAAAAGTTGTAGTTGCCTTGAAAGTGAGGGTAATTCTGCCGCTCTTGCAAACTCTTTTTAACATCATTTAGTTGTGCAAGCAGAATTATACGGAACAAGCTAACAAAGAATACATAATTACAATATATTTTGTTTTTACTTCTGCGATTTATTTATAGAACATTTTCAAAAATCTTTAAAATTATTTTTAATCAAAGGTGACTTCTAAGAATCAAATAGTAATTAGGATAGCCGAAACAAGTAATCAAAAACCATTTTGAATTTCCACTTAAATTTTTGGAAAATATGGTTCCTTTTTTTACAAAGCATCTACAATCTTCATACAAGGATGTTTTATTTCTGTAATGGATCGCGTCTTGTCTCCCACATTTCCAATAATATCGAGCGATCGAACGTGCGGGATCGGTGCGCTGGTAATCCTCGGGACATTGTTCAAGAAACATTCTCCGAAATGCAGTTAGTTTATTTTAGATATCATCGCGCACATCCCTCGTCGTGTAGTCGAGACGTCGTCGGGTTGTCTAGTGAATCTGATTCACAATGCATCCCGGAGTTGCATTGTACGGCGTTGCGCGAGCCCAGACGACGTAGAGGCATGCAGAAGAATTTTCACCAGAGGGTGGCAAGAAGGGAACAAGCAGACGGGAGAGAAAGGGAGATAAAGAAAGGGAAAAGAGAAGACAGAAGACCGGCGAGATAAAGAGAGAAAGAGAGAAAGGAGATAAGAGAGCGCGCGGAAAGGGTCTCCATCGTGATCGAGGCGAAAGGGGGTTCGGGTCGTTGCAGCATTGTTTTTTCATCTCCAAACCCCGCATGGGCGTCACTGCGGGAGAAACGCGGGATCTCGAATACCTTTCTATGATTTCAATATTGCTGATACGCGTGCTATATACGCAACAACGTGAATGCATTATTGGCAATATCGACGATGAAAGGACAATGTGATCGCCGGCATATTATTTTTGCCAATAAAATGATGAAATTCCGTATTACGTGAAGATTGCGTGTTAAATCTTTCGATGTAACGTACATACAAATGAATTGATATAAAGCGAAAAGAATTTAGTCGCACGTCGCGCGTTACGAAAATTCCAATTGCCGATTTTATCGTAGTCAATGATTTTTTACCATTTTTTGGTCCTCGTCCGAGTCTTGATCTTAAAGTAGCCCTTCTAATCACACTAATCCCGTTCTGGTTCCGTTCGCAGTTCCGAAATACGAGCAGTCAGTCGTAGGATTAAAGGCAGGGTTCAAATGCGAAGACGATTTTGGGTCTGGATTTAATGGCACCTCACACATTCAATCTCCCTGAGTCGCGAAAGGCGAGTTAACGCGCTTTTATCACTGGCATCCCTGTCGTACTCGTTCAATCAGCACGAGCCTCCCTAGAGCGAGAGTCTCTTCTTCCGGGGTTCTCTTTCTGTTCGTCGAAGGCGCGCGCCTATTCAAGCCTTCCGCGGCATATTCGCCGATCTCCGCTCGAGATACAGAGGTAAAACAATATAATGGCTGCCTGCTGCGCCCGGTACCACGGGATCGAGGGTGCACCGAAGGCATTATTGTCGACCTTCTTTATCTCGCGAGCCCGATCTCTCGCTCTCCATCAGTCATCTCTTTCGCTCCTTCTCTTTCCCGCGTCTCCTGCGTTTTTCTTTGTCGAATTTTCTCCCGGGTTAGATACGCACCACCGCAAAACGATGCGACAGCTTTTATCACCAACCGGCACAATGCGATCTCTGGTTACCTCCGTTCTGGTTGTTGCTGTTGTTGTTACTGTCGTTCTGCCACTGATTCTTCCAGCTCTCCGAGCTACGCCAACGCAGCTCTTCATCATCGTTTTTTGATTCGCATTAATAATGTGAGTTCTTCTTAAAAACTGTATATGTACATTAATCTTTTAACCTTCTGACGCTTTGAAATGTACCGACTGAATCAAAATAAACAATTGTTATCTATACGACAGTGCAGAAAGAATAAAATCTAAATAAAATTATTATATTGAAAAAGCTTACCAAAAAATTAAAAAATAATTACACGATTAGCATTCTAATTTAAAAGAATAAATAGAATGGGCCAGCTACGAATCTCTGTCAAACGTCATTTACGTCAAAATCGATATTTGTTTCCCAAAGAAAATCTTTAGAATAGATAACGTGTCGACGACAGAGATTCCACGCGCGTAAAAGTCGCATTTAGCATCAAAGCATAATGCTTTCGCGTATAATATCTCATCTTCTCGCAACTCAACCGATCTTCTCGTTTCTCGAAACAGCCGCGGTCTCGATCGAAAATCCTCAGACACCGCCGCCGCATTTTTACGATCGAGTTTGAAATTCGATAGACCAAGATTTCCCGGCGTTGCACGGCCACGCTCTAACCCGGATATATCGCGCGAGACGTCACAGATGCACACGTTGCTCCGCAGTCCGTTCTATTTCAGGATTCCAGTATTCGATACCACACCCTTGCATCCGACGCACGCCAGGGCATTACGTGGGTAACGTATAAACAAGAATATTTACGAGGCTCCACCCCTTCCCCCCCTCTCTCTCTCTCTCTCTCTCTCTCTCTCTTTCTCATCGTGATGGTGATCTGTGTGTACATTGGTGTAGCATTAGGAGGAGAGAGAGAGAGAGAGAAACTCTATGCATTGGATTCGCAGGTCAGTGGGTTGTCGCGTCGCGTCCGCATCGCCTCGCCTCGCTACGCGTCACTCGAGCCCCGGTGTCACCGTGGCTCGATTTATCGCGTCCGTCAATCTACGAAGGCTGACCTCTCGTCGAGTCTCGGATTACCTACCTACCTACCTACCTACCTACCTATCCACCTATCTATCCGCCACGCCGCGTCACAACGCGCTCTCCCCTTTTGTCTTCCGCTTTACTTCCTCGCGAGCGAGTTATGCGCGACGCACGCTCGATAACAGCCGAGATGGCCAGCCGTTACGCATTACGCTGCAACGGCGTGTTCTGGCTATCCCACCTTCTCTCTATAGATTTTTTTTTAATTTAAAGTTCTTTTCCCTCAGGTCGCAACGTTTTTTTGTGACATTTATTCTTTAAATTTGATTCCTTAAAATTTATAAAATTTATTCCTTACGTATTATTACAATTTTAAAAAATAGCAAGGTAAAAATATTTTTTTGCAAGCTTGCAATACATCTTATAAAAGATAAATTTTTTAATGTTTTTATAACTTGATTAATTTATAATGCTCAGTGTAATCACAGTTTTCGCAAAACATATTTAAATTGCAACTTATACTCGAAAAACTAGCATTAAATAAAACTTCAAGAACAATTTTTCGATCGAATTCAATTAATTACATACCGATCGGTGTTTTTCGTTCGTTCACGATCTTAATTTACGCGAATCTTTATTTATACGGTATTGTGTAATACACGGTAAGCTGCCAGGAATGAATTTGCTTAAACGACGGAATGAACCATAAATTAACGCGGTGTGACGTTTAGATTCCGCTGACTAAAGGTGTGTCGATTAATAATGTACAGCGGCTCTCTATCTCTATTCCTCTTTCTCTCTCTCTCTCTCTCTCTCTCTCTCTCCCCCCTCTCTCTCTCTCTCTCTCTCTCTCTCTCTCTCTCTCTTTCGTGCTAGTTGTGCAAATTCCTGTTGAGATTTGCGTATCGAAAACAATACGCCGATCCTCTCTCTTCTATCGCGTTTGAGATAGTATTCGGAGGTAATCCCCGGGGATCGAATCGTCATAATCCCCTTTGTGCCCGATATTCCACTGTGCAAAATCGCCGGCGCGATATCAACTTCACCGCACTCGTGACGATACGGGAAATTTAGGCTGTCGACTCGTGTCGGGCCGAAATCGCGCGAAATTTTGCGGCAGAACGCGATTTTAGAAGGAAAAAAGAGGGAAATAAACTCGTCGCGCGTGTGAACGCTTTTTTTCGTGCGCGCACCCCTGCTTGCAGCGAGAGGATTAACTTTCCAATGCATCGCGAATTTCTGGCTTACGTGGGAAAATGTATGGATGTTACGGGGATTCTGCCAAGCGAAATTGCTGGCTAACAATAAGTCACATACAGAGTGTTCGATAATAGGTCTTTTATAAACAAAATGATCCTTTTCTTACTGAAGACGGAAATATTTTTTCTTCTATTTTTATATTTAATCGTCATTCCTTTTCACAAGTTTTAAACGTCTCCGTTAAATAAATTCACTATTGAAACTTTATAAAATCCAAATCCGCTTGATATTAAATAAAGGAAAATATTATATTCGTACAACTAGCTTTATTTCTGAAATTATTGGGAAGTGAGAAACCTCTAATTGATATTCAAGATTTCTGTTATTGAAAAATGACTTTAGCTTTCGATCCCCTAACAAAATTGCTTCGTTCGTCGAGCTGCGCCTATTAGCGTACACCCTGTATATCGTATACTAACCACACGTATCAAGGGAGAGGTAGAGAAAGCGAGGAAAAGGGCAATTGAGGGCGGGGAAGAGGGTGTCTTCCCCCTTCGGTTTTGTAATTCCTGCGTATGCTGCGCGCAAATCATTCCGCTCGGACCGTTCGCGGTCTCGCCATTACGGACTTTCGACCGCACGCGGAAACCGCGATCGAGGAGAAATTCTTTCGCGATCGAAACCAGTTCGCAAAACATGTAACGGAATCTGGAGATGAAATTCCTTCGAACGTGGCGAGCGCGCGTTGAAACGGCCGGCGCGCGGCGTCGCGGATTCAACGCTTTCGCTCCAATAAAAGCTCCTGCAGCTTCGAATTCTGCGCGAAAATTTGTGCAATTCTTTATCGTTTGTGCCACAACTACGCCTTGGCAATTAAGACATAAAAAGAATACTTAAATAGTTAGAATAAAAAAATATAAAAAATAAAATATGTGATGATAATGGATGCACAAAATAAAAAATAATAACTCGTTCCTTAAAAAATATACTTTATAAATAAATATCTGATAATTTTTTACCTTAAGAATGTAGAGCAGAACTCTCGGCTTAGGAAAAATCGGGAAAAACGAATTGAAAATTTTTCTGAAAAGTCTGACGTTTCCTTAAATTCTCTTTGTATCTAAGATCGTGGCTCTTTATCTTAATTTTTCGTCCCTTGTATTTCGTTCCTTATACTTAATCGTTTACCAGCATATTCCTTAACGGAGGGTTAACGGAGGGTTAACGGGGTAAGTTCCCTCTCATTTCCTCTCTTCCTTCCTTCTTTGACTCCGCTCAACCTTGCGAGCATCTGTCAACTTGCCTGGCGTCGTCTATCGGAGGGTGGTAACGCGTGAGAGGGTGACAAAGTGGAATAAGAACGATAAGGGTGATAGTATCCGATCTCTATCGATTTTAGCCTTAAGGTGTCGCGCTTACGTCGAGGCGACGCACCTCTTTTTATTATAGATTTTCAATGAATCGTAAGAGACTGAATAAAGAGACGCTAATTGCGGACGCGTTTTTCTTCCCCACGTGTCGCCGCGACTTCGTAGGCCTCAGCATCCGGCGCGGCGGTCCGATCGGGGAACGGGTGACGCCTCAGAGGGTGACAAAGTGTCTCAGCAGCCGCGAAGAGACAAAGAGAGAAGGAGAAAGAAAGCGAGCGGAGGAGGGAGGAGGGAGGAGGGAGGTGGGGGCGCATCAAGGCGGAGATCTCTTTCCTCGCACACTATTTCCTTCGACCCCTCGACGAGACACACGGGTAGGGTTGACTGATCTGCCTCGTAATGCCAATCGATATATACACTACACACGGAGAACCATCACTCGGTGCGACACGTCGACCGACGCTCTTTTAGGCAACGTTCACACGAGCGAATACCCACTCGCCCCGCTTTGTCTACGGGAGAGGTGGAAAGTAGGGGGAAGGGCTGAACTCTCCATACGTGACGAGTGTATGAATAATGCCAAGATATATGTGCGCCGTATATAAAGCTCCTTTTACACGAGCGGAATCTCGCCGGAGCACTCGCGATGAAATCGTTCGTTTTAGAGATGATGCGTCATGGACCAAATAATACTCTTTAATATGAAAATTATGTCATCTTAAATCTTCGGGCTTGACTGCAATACTGCTATATGTCTATTTATATCTGTTTCCAAAGATAAAATAGCTTCTAATTTTATAGATATAATTCTAATCTTATCTATATTTTCTGTGTTATAAGTTAGGTAAAACTGTACAGATGACTCCGTGGTGTGAATTTTATCGCAAATTATATTTTTCTTTCTCTTCGTCGATTGTGTAAGACGAGCTTAAGAAGCTAGACGATATCTACGTTTGGTACATCTTTATGCTCTTTGGCACACCGAGTCTAAATTTCGCGTTTCCACGGGGTTAGATGGGCGGGCAGTGACAGAACCCGGAATTGAGTCAAACCGCCGCACCCCCGCTTTTCAAGTGAGACACCCCATATAAAAGAATCCAACCTACGGTAAACGCGTCTTCGGAATTCGTTACAGGTCCCTCGGAATCGAGTGGCTCGTTCGTAGTTCTGCCGCGTCTCTCGCAACATCGAAATTTGATACAAAGATGCATTTGATTCAAACGTTCTTCTAAATAAACACACATACGCGCGCACACTCGATAGCATAAAATATATATTTGCATATATGTTTGTAAAAATATTGAAACCATACTCGAAGGTTTACAAAATGCTAGAAATATTTATCAGACAGTAAGTAAAAAATTTTAAAAACATGAAAACCAATCATTTAATAAAAATATAGAATGGCGACATATAAGTAGAGAGAATTTCTATACAACAATAATAATAATATATTTAAATATTACTCGATAGAATTTTATTGCAATTGCTGGTTGAAATGGATTAAGTTAAACGAAGACACTCTTATCTCGTGTCATTAATACTGGCAATCCATTGAATTTTTATTAAAGAAGAACTCGTGATTGAAAGAAAATCTGATTTGTCTGTCAGACTTCGCATAAAATAATATATTACAAAAATCGTGAAAATGAGAAAGAAAATATATCAACGTGTGGTTATACGTTGTCGACGAACAATGAATTACGTAAGATCGTGGTTCGCCGATCAATCACCTACGGTGTTACGTAATGCCCCAGCATTGCGAAGTCACACTTATCGCGCTCTACTCGTCGCTTGAATTATAGTCTTTATGCGTGCTGAATTTCATATGATGCCATTTCGTGATCGACCTAATACGAGCTGAACAGCCGTTATAGTCTTGATTCGTTTTGGGAAGAAAAATTTTTTTTTAAATTTAATCTGAATATTTTATCACAGAACAGTTTATGCTTTGCTCTGTAGAGCAAAATTATATATATTTAAATAAATATGTAATGTAATTATATATTTTATCACATTTAAAAATTGTAATTAACAAAATTAATATAAATATAAATATAAAGTAATGAATAAAAATCTTAGCATAAACTTATAGCTTAAAACCAAATCTTTAATTTTATAAGTTTATTTTATTATTATTTTAATCTACGGCCGACATACCCCGTCAACTTTTCATGATACACTACCGGCTGGTCCCACATCTATTGGATGCCGTGCTCCCTTCTTTGAATTCCTATTAATTCAGCGATATTAATCAAAGAGCGACTTCTCTCTCGTTATAGCGTGCCTCATTGTTTTCGGTACCCCCCTCCCGATTCAATATCGACATGCCCTGTGACGCAATGCGTTCATTCGCCACCGCTACAGGCAATGCACGCGCATACACATACACACACGTACTCACACATGTGTGTATTCATGGGCGAATGGGCGATGTGTGCAGCTTGTGAAACTGCGAGGGATACGCCGAACAAGAAGGAAGGATCACAAAGGCCAGCGTCGTTGTCGTTGTCGTTGTCGTTGCGATCGAGCGAAAGCAGGTGCCGACTTCGAAAGAGCCGAAAAGAGTTCGACGTGCTTGTCGACGGGGGATCTTCAATCACCATCGATGGTAGCGCGTATATAGAACGCACACGCGGCCACGTATTTTCCTTTCTCCTCTCTTCCGCTACTCTTCCATTTTTTTTTATTGTTGTCTTTGCGACCCTTCGCGCCGCGTGGGGTCGCGCGAAGAATTCTCCAGAAGTCCAGAGGAAAAACAGAAGGCTCTTGGAGAGCGAGAAACAACGAGAACTTGTAAACTGAATATTACGAAGAATGTATAGCGATAAATAGCTGTCATAGTCAACGTAAACCAAGCTGTCCATTATACAACACAAGCTGGAAACCAGGAAAAGCTGACAACCTCAAAATGTCTGATATTAAAAAAGCAATCGACGACAACAGAAAGGTAGTCTTATCTCGATAATGTTAAGAGTAAAATTTATGCGGATGACTGTTTTCAATAGTTTCAAATTTTTTTTTATATCTTATATCGGATCAGAAGAAGAGGGAAAAAAAGAGATATCGAAGCGAAATATTTTTTATACACGAGGTAGTCCAACTTTATCATATTTCTGTGCAAAGTCACGGTATGCAAATATTTTATCGCTAACTACTTTGAACTGGCGATGCACGAAACGCCCGTGTTCTTTCCTCGCGAGTCCTGAGAACTCGAGGAGGACATCAGCTTGGCCACGTTCCCAGGGCACCGCGGGGGCCTCCCGCTATTTTCTTAACCTAGCACCGTGCAAACCGACCGAACAAACGGACGGCCCGCGGTGTGTGTCTGTACACGCGAAAGTCGCCACCGCCTCCCCCTGTAACCGCATAAGAACCGCGAGAAAGTTACCCTCGTAGGATCGACGTCTACCACCACGGGGCCCCTGCATGACCCCAGCGTCTTTTCTTAGCATCTACCCTACCCTGGCGGTCTTTCCCTCTTTGTTCTCGCTCTTTCTCCAATTCATTTTTATTGACGTTCCCCTGCACCTCTGTCTTCTCCATCGCGGCTCTCATCAGGTGCCCCGAAATTATTATCGTCTCTCTCTCACGACTGTGCTCCTACAATCTTTATTTCTCGCGAATTAGCCGAAACCATTCGTGGTGAACGATTTTTTTTCTAAGAACTGCTACGCCGCGAACAGGTTGTCGGTGTAAGACAGAGAGCAATATATCTACCAAAAGGATACTATAGTAATAATATATATATATATATATATATATATATATATATGTGTGTGTGTCAGATAAAAGTAATTTATTCGGATTTATTTATAATTTTTTTATTTTAAGTCTTTATTTCAAGAAAATATTATTTATCTTATTTTATCAACTGTGACAATGTGTTGGCTTGAACACGTGATATTGCAACAAATTCGAACGATGTTATAATTAACGGTTGACATAAAAACATTAAATAGCGGTTACTATTTATCTTATTTTGGTACTCGAAATGATTGTTTCGGTGAAATTGATAGCATTTACCGTGAAATAAGGAGAGGTGCAGAACTGGCAGTAGAGATTTCAATACATATGTATTATGTTCTTACTAGATTGCGGTAGAGTTAATCTCCTCTCTATCGATGCTTCATATTGCTAAAGCGCGTGGAACAAATTATGCGATTATCAAGCGAATTCGCGAAATATTGTCTAGCCGGTACAAGGCTCATCAATTTGGCATTCACATGACGATGTAATTGAGTGTTAAAAAAATTATGAAGAAAAAATTTTCATTTTGATACCGCGAGCAAACCAAAGGATTATCTAGGATTTTCCTTGCGGAAAAGATTGAATATGGTAAAGAATTATATTTAATTGCTTAAACATAAATTTTAATAGAATATTTCAATTATTTTCTGTGGATTAATTTGTAAAATTAAAAATTATTGATGCTTCGACGTTTTTTTTATTGAAGAAGTTGTGGTTGAAATATTTTGGGACGATATTAAGACGCTCTCTAGAGAGTCAGAAAATAATTTTGCTAGTTAAAGGTTAAAAAAAAACAGGGATAGAAATTCGCAAATAATCGTGCTGGCTCCAAATTATCGCAGAAAAACAAAGCATTGCACGCAAAGATAGCGAGAAGAAGAGTGAGAGAAAGAGAGAGGGGGGAGAGAGAGAGACGAGTGGCAGAGAAAAAAGGAACGGCACAGCGGCAACTTCCCGAAAAATTAATATCCCGTGGGAAGGAGGGTGCACCGGCTGCTTGGCTCTCGGGGACGCTTCCATGCTCGACAGGGTGCAGAGGAGCGAGAAAACGACGGATGGCGATGGTGCGGGGAGCAGCGAATGGAAAGCCGGGAGAAACTTTGTTTTCCAAAGCGATTCCCTCGCGCTTCCGGCAGGGAACGGTGGCGGAGAAGGCCAAAGGACCGCGCAAAGGGATTAGACGCATCTCGCAAGCCAAGTTTCCCCCGCGAAGAAACTCGTCTACGCCGAGATTGCCTCGGTCCGGTCGCCGCCGCGCTCTCGAGCCGATCGGCTCGGTAGGATTTAATTGGGCTTGACCGCTTGACCGGATTAATTAATCGGCCGATTACGCCTATCGACGAAGTCTCGGCCTCTCAGCGAGATCGTTCATGCTTCTTCGGGCTATTTACCCTGCGCTGAAGGGTATCCCTTTGTTCGCCGTCGGAAGGTGGCCCGACTAAATTCTTAAGGGCGGTTTGTTGCCGGTGGACCTTAATTAAAAGTTCCCGCCAACCTGGCTCGCATAATTACGCCCGATATGGAGTAGCTTATAGCACAGCTGGCACGGGTTGAAGCTGCGATTTTCATTGTTTCCAAAACGCTCCGTATTTTCTTTGTACGTGATTTACTTTACACTATTAAGAAATTATTTTCATCTTATTTATCTTATATATGAATCAGAATGAGAATAGAAAGGGGACAAGTGACATTTTGGCCGAAATTGAGTTTAAAATGGATTCTTGCTCTACATAGATAGGCGCATCTTTCTGCGCAGAAACAGGACATGTGTAACGCTTGTAAGAGGGTGACTATCGAAATTTAGGTCAAGTACAGAAAGGATACTTTGTGTAGCACATGTCCCCTTTCTGCACTGAATGAAGCTGCGATTAATTTTCGTTTAGTACTGGCCCCATGTCAATGAAGCAAATCTCTTTCACAACTAGAATAGTGACGAAAATGATGGAGATTAAACCTAGGTGTTTACTTTTCTTTCGTTCAAGTTACAGAAAGAAACTTTTTATTTCTTCTCCCCTATGATTTTGTTTAAAAGTGGGTTGCTTTTCACAAAGTACACAGTGCTGCCTTTATATTCAAAGCAGTAATCACAAACATTCTTTTGCGTTATTTAAATCATAGGCCTAGTTTAAGTAACCTAGTTTAATATTTTTGTAATAATCATTTTTTTTTAACTTTAACTTTTCTCGTGTTATTTTTAACAGTAGGGTTTTTTCAAAAAAGGACTTTTTAGAGCTGCCTTTATTTTTTGTTATTAAGTCGTGGACAGTAATTTATTTTTATGTTACAACTTTTTGAGGTTTTTTTGTTGTATTTCTTCAGCTGTAATTTTTTTCCTTTAAAAACTTTGACTTCTATCAGTAAAATCTTTGAATATAAATATTTTCAGCACTACATTAATTTACAATCTTTCTAAGAGTAGAAAATAATATTAAGATTATTATGGAACTTACGTGCAGTACCCAAAGGGGACATTTGTAAAATTTAACTTCCCACTAGCGTAAAATCAAAATGTTAAAAAAAAATTTAATGAAAACTTTAAGAGATCCCCCTCTTCTCAGAGCAAAGTGGCATAAAATCTATATTGAATATTGAATATTGAAAAATTTATATTGCTTACAAAACAATTTTTTTGTTTTTCTTATATGATTTTGTCATATGTAGATACACCCTTTCTGTTCTAACCGATTCATATATTTTTATTGAATTGACAGCGTAAATTAATATAAAATATTCTACAAGAACGTTCGTCGTAATTATATTATATAGATCGCAAATTTGCAGGATTACATCTCTCATCCTAAACCAATCCAAATGTGTGAAACGTATGAATATTCTACGGAGATTTTTGTATTCCTTCAAAGCTGTGGACAACTAGCAAAGAACATTCAAGACGTTCACTGGTCGTCACAGTAAAAAGAGAAGAATGGGGAGAGGGGAGAGGTAGCGGTGTGTCGGGGAAAGAGGAGGTCCGCGTGGGTTGGAACGTTGGCTGTAGAATTTTGGGAGAATTCTGGGGGATTGGTTGCGTCGGAGTGAACTTATGAAACGCCCAACCCTGTTGCCGGTTGCGCCAAGCGAGATATTAAATTTCTGGAATTTTGCGGTTAGGCACGTCTACATGCCGACGGGTCCCTCTCTGTTTCTCTTCCTCTATTCCTTCCCCTTCTCTCTCTCTCTCTCTCCTTCTCTCTTCTTTCTCCTTATCTTGCCAATATGTCCACGTCTAACGCCCACAATCGCATGCTGAAGAAACTTGTTCAATTACAATCTCGCCGTGGAAAGATACCGTATCCATTGAAACGACTTTCGCATGTACGAATTCCTAAATTATTGATTATCGATCATTTAATTACGTCACTTCTGATACCTCTATAATTTCTTTAAGAGCTTTTAAGATGACATAATTTATTTAAGCACAGCGAGACATTTCGTTACTATCAACTTTATTGCGTATCGTCAGCTTAGCCTAATTGTCAGTATATATTTAATAATCTATGTAACATGTACAATGCAATTTGCAAGAGTCGTCACGTCGTAGTATCGGGTGGTCGCGTTTGATTTACTGGAAGGTGAGGAGGAATCGGGAATCGGCTGCCGGCGCCTGATAATTTGCCGTGTAGGCAGTGTTTAGGGGGTTGACCAGAGGTATCACGCGCGAAGGGTTGTCGTACTGGTACTGCACCTGCGCGGCCACGGGCTCGATCTCGAGTTTCTGCGGCTTGGTATCCGCGGGTGCGACCGGGGCGACGGACAATTGTAGACCAGCTGGCACAACCTGCAGCTTCTGCAAGGGCGCGTACGCGTAGATCGGACCGCGAAGAGGCTCCACGTTCTCGGCGCGAATCTTGGCGAAGTACTTCATGGCCTCGACGTCCTGGCGGCTGATGTACTTGACGCGCTGAAGACGACCGTCGGGAAGTGCTACGTAGTACTCTCCGGATTGTTGAGGCTGCTTCTCATCGACGTCCTCGTCCTCGAGCTCGTTTACCGCGTTCACGGGCTCGGACTGAAACAATAACGTTGTAATACATAATGGATCTTTCTGTCACCAATTAGTCATTGGTGACTTATACGTTGAAAGAGAGAGTAAAATGTATTTATTCATGTTGTCGAGACTATTGTCCTCTTGGGGTATGTGTGATGTAAATATGCAAAATCTACATTTTTTTCAAAGTAAAGTGCATTATAGTCGTAATTAGATTTTCTAGCAAGGTTTTTTGAAAATTTCTTAGAGTCGATTATATTTACAAAAAATTGTCATACATTATAATCTAACGCAAAGTCCTGCAAAGAGATTATTTATTAAATAGATGCGCGGAAATTACGTATGTTATATAAAGCGAGTAATTTTTCATTTCTCGGCAAGAGGAAATTTCTGTTTTCTTCCTGATATCTCGCCAAACAAGGCGTAGGCTCGCAGACGACCTCGAATCACGGGTGAATGCATTATGGGTTGTGTCACGCCAGCCTTCGAATTTGGTACGGACACACACGTGCTCGAGCACCGCGATCGAAAGTAAACGACGCCTCGAATACTAATGTCGTTAGGACGAGAAACGACGAGAACGAGCAACCGTCGAAGATTGAAAAAGAGGAGCCTCAGTGTGCCAGTGCGATTTAAATTCCGAAAACCGTCTCCGCTCTCGTGTAGGCTCACATGCCAACTCAATGGTCCAGTGCGTTCTTTCTCCAGAACGAGATGATAAATCTACGTTACGTAATGTTATGTAAAGCCGGGGAATGCGCATATTCCACGTATGAAATTTTATCTACCAAAATCCCGAAATTTTCGGCAATTATAAGCTTTCTAATAAATTTTAGCTAACGAGATTGCGGTTAATTAGTTTATCGTACCTCTATGAATAGGAAGATACAGAAACGTGAAATTTTCTTCAAAAATTGCATTTACGTTTAGCGTATAAAATAGTAATGTAACTTTCAATTAGTAAAATATTTTATATCTATTAAATTTGCAACATATGCCAATTTTACAGATTTGAAGTTCTCTATAATAAAAATTAAATTGAAATTATCTTATCTCATCTAGAATTTATTATCAAATACTTCAATAATTCCAAAAAGAAAAAAGATTTGTGCTTTACTCACCTCAGACTCAGTGATGCCCTGAACGGTAGATACTTCTTCCTCTTCGGTAGTATTAGGAGTCTCAGTCGTTGTGGCCTCTTCCGGTTCTCCGTATTCTCGTTGAGGATTAGATGGTGCTCCGTATTGCCGAGGCGCGCTTGGTGCTCCGTACTGTTGCCGAGACGTACTTGGTGCTCCGTATTGTTGCCGAGGCGCGCTTGGCGCTCCGTATTGTTGTTGAGGCGCGCTTGGCGCTCCGTATTGTTGTTGAGGCGCGCTTGGCGCTCCATATTGTTGCTGAGGCGTGTTTGGCGCTCCGTATTGTTGCTGAGGCGCGTTTGGCGCTCCGTATTGTTGCTGAGGCCCGCTTGGTGCTCCATATTGTTGCTGAGGCGCGCTTGGTGCTTCGTATTGCTGAAGTTGTCTTTGAGGAAGATCAAAGGCGGTTCCTGCTGGTTTCCAGCCAGACGCGGGATAAGGTGCGGCCTCCTCCTGCTGCCGGGCGAAGTAATACTGTCTCTGTTGCTGATTTTGCTGGCGGTATCTCGGTGGCTCGGCGAGAACCACGCTAGCCAAAAGGACGATGCTGACGAGTACCTGTTTTCGAAGATCAATCGGCTGCATATTATTGCAATAAAGTTTAGTTCGGGTATTATATTCGCAAAAAAAATCAATTGACAGTTTTTTCACATTGCTAGCAATTGTTCTAAGAATCGGATAAAAAATTAGAAAATTAAATGATGAATTTATGACTACCTTCATCGTTGCACGATAACAGTTGGCCGGTTGTGTTGACGAGCTGACTGAATTCCGTCATCCGCCGTCGGTGGATTATATACACGGCGTCTCGTATGCGTTCTGCATGTCTAAGGAGGATACCCTGCGGTCGGGGTAGCGACGCGTTCACCGGTCGGCGGGTGACATTGGCCTCTTAAAAGAAGCTGATGAATCCTCGATCATTGTTGGCTCATCATTCGGCCGCTCGCGCGCGTTTACCTTCGCCTTTGTCGGCGAGCGGGCGCCTTTTCAACAAAAGCGACGCTCTTCAATGCTCGGCATACGACCGACTTCTTCATCCTCCTCAGCTACGAATTCCGCCTTTTCGCACGTTGTGTTTGTTCCGGGCGCACGAGGCGAAAGAAATCGCGCTTCTGTCCTATCGACGATTAAATTTAAAATGGATTGAACGTGCGCTCGCGTATGCGCTACGCCGAAGATTCACCACTTTTGCCGCGAAACGGTGAACGGTACGCAAAAACGTTCGTTCACCGCTCGTTCAAATTGTATTTTCGTAATACATTTATTAAACTTCTTTACGTAACATCATTTTAAGATTAAATTGCATAAACATATCGTTTGAGAAAAGCGTAAGTTACATTTTGAAAACGAAACAAAGCTAAGATTCCATTAAAAGGAGCCTAATCGAAGTTAATTAAAGCACAAGATTTTTTTATTCATGTCACGTTATTATTGTCTCGTTTTTATTCAGATAAACTCATTATAATTTATAAAACGAGCACCGCAGGCTCGCGCGAAACACGGCGTCCATTGCCAAAGCGTTTTGTGTAAACAGAATTTCTATTTTTAATTTGAATTTTAAGAAAAGCGTCTTTGACTCATCTAATCCATCATCGACGCTCTCATCCGCCCGTGACCGATGATCGGGTGCTTAACACATTTCATGGGTCGGAGCAAGGCCGTGTTATGCGACGCTTACGTCGTCGTAATTTTAACTCCGGCTCATCATGCGTGGCATGCGTCTCGTACGTGTCGACCATTCCACACACGGATTTCGCCGGCGAGCCGCGGCGACGGCGACACGGCGCGTGACGCTGATTCGCGCTAATCAATTCACCGGCGTACCCGATCTGACCAGCATCCGAGAAATGAGGAACGCGGATCGTCCCGATGCGTCACGCTCGGGACGATTGGGACGATCAGGGTCGCTCGATCGATCGCGACAATAGTTTGGAATTTATAATGATCGATACCACTCGCCTCACCTCGAGATACGCGTACGTGCGTAAAACGAGCTCCTCGATCGATGTCACATCGTTCGTACGAAAGGAGACTTTTGATTGGAACTATGTCGATTTTTAGGCGAACCAAACCCAGGAAATTAGCGTCTAGTAGCACATTCTGAAGATTAATTCAATGTGATCCGCATCTTTTACCGTTTTGTTCCTGAAGCTCTTAAAGAGTTTTTTTATTAACATCGCTCGATTTTATACTTCTTTTATAAATTTTCTAATTACGTTATAAAATATTTAAAAAATAATGTCATATCAAATATTATAAATATACAACTATAAGTATAACATTTAATTTGTAATGTAGCTCTCTTTTTTAAGTACGTGCTTCGACTATGATAATTTAATAGGATATTGCTTTTAAATCCTTCCGTCCAAACAGCTCTTTAATGAAATGCATTCCTCCAAAAATTGTGCCTTGCCGAGTCTTATATACAGAAGACGGTGGAGAGAGATCTCGATTCGCGGCCACGGAAATCGCGATACGCGAATACCACTCTCTCCGGCGCGACGCGAAATAACGCGGCCTGCATCGGGGTTGACGGGGGGGAGACCACGAGGGGAGTTGAGGGTACACGAGGGGGGCCGATCACGGTGGTAGTCGCGCCGGGCCGAGAGCGGCAAAGGAGAGGGACGGCACGACGGCGGCGGCGGCGGAGGGGTGGGCCCGGGCAAAGCAAATTATTCACACTCAAACGACTCCATTTCAATATCGGGCCGAAGCCCAGGGACAAAAGAAGGGCGAGATGCCTGTCTCCCTCCAGCTTTCGCTTTGCGCTGCTGCTGTTGCTGGCTGCTCGCCGCTGCCCGCCACTGCTCTGGTGCCTCTGTCTGCAGCCTGCAGGCTTAACTCTCTTTCCCCCCCCCCTCTCTCTCTCTCTCTCTGCACCCTCTCCCTTTTATCGCGACCCTTTTCTCTCTCTCTTTTGCGCGCGCGTGCTCTTCCTCTCCCTTTGGTCTTCTCTCTCTTGTTGTTCTTGCTGTATCCTATATTCTTTTCTATTCTTGCTCTATCATCTAACTCTGGCAACATGACCGCCCGACAGTGGAAAACATCGGGAAATATCGCGGAATCGCGACCTCCTGACTTTTCGCGCCGAAAACTTTTAGCGGCTTTGATTTTGTCTCTTTCGGCCATTATCATGTATATAGCATATTCGGTATATGTATATTGTTAAAACTAACAACGCGCTCTCTATCGAATGCGTTATTTCAGCATACGTATCTTTCATAATTTTTCAGATTTTAGAATATATTTTTTGTAAGACAACTCTTGCAAATCTATTAGAAGAAATCTCATTTCTCTTACATCGATCGTTCGAAATGCGATCAACGCAAATTACAGCATATGTGTGTGCCGCACAGAGCAATAAACTTGATCGCATATACATATATATGCGCTTCATTAAAATTCATTTATTCGTTCGTACGCGGCTATCTTGCTTTAACGGATTAAAGCGTCGTCCACATTGTACGGAAGATCTTAGCTTAACATATGATTGTTATTATAAATATATGAAATATATAAAATATAGAGCAAATCTCTATATCGATTGATTACAATCTCTACGAATTGTTAGCGGATGCAATTGGCGGTTTTGTAATTGTTGAAGAGTCGACAAAAATAAGACAGCGCATATCTCAGCAAGACGAACTCGCAGACCGCTAAGGAATTTATCGGCGATCATCGGAGATCACCAGCGTGTAAATCTGTGTTCTTAAGAGGTGCCGAAATGGCAGTTGGAAAGTCGGGACTTCGGCTGCACGAGCGAATGAAAATGGAAAGACGAGGGAGAGAGAGAGAGAGAGAGAGAGAGAGAGAGAGAGAGAGAGAGAGAGAGAGAGAGAGAGAGAGTGGAAAGAAAGAGATACGAGAGAAGAGAGGACGGCGCGGCGCGCAGGTTTGAGTCCCGTAATTGAATATATTTAAGCGCGGGAGGGACGTTTGTGCGGATTCTCGGCTTACAAGAACCCCATGCCGAGGTAACGTCTGCGAGTAAACTGGATTAATCGTCTATGAAGGGAGACCGTAACCCCGCCGCATTCGTTTGCAATCAGATCCCTCCGGGGAACGCGAAACAACACCGCTCGTTGTAGCGCGCGGCCTTGTTTCCACTGCAATTTTACATCGATCATCGGCGAGCAGATAGGGAGAGATCATCGGGTCGGGTGCTGAAATAATTCACATTTAAGATAGATCAACATTTCGGTGAGAATAACACGGCGGGATAAATATGCAGCGAGCGTAAAATAACTGTCGAGCCTTTCTGAAATCTTTTACAATGTCAATGTTTACGAACTGTAAAACTATATAAAATTCTAAAATTTTTTAGGATGTATTAGGATCTGCAGTAATCGGAGAATTAAGTACATATATTTTTAAATAAATGTAAACTATAATTAGTTTTTAATTTAATAATTAGTTACTAATAATTAATAATTACTTATAAATAACAGGTGCTAAGTTAAAAAAGATTATCGACATTTGTCATAATTGGGAATATTTATAATAATTTAATAATCAAAGAATATATTAGAAGCGGTTAGTATTTCTAATCGAATATTTATTAATTATTATATAGATATTAAATATTGCTTAAAAATTAGCAGTTATAGAATTTACGACGTGAATAGAAGGATGCATTAAATGAAAGCCAAAATATTATCCTCGAAAAGAGACTAATTGCATAATCCACAAGTTTTCCTCAAGTTTTGCTCTCTCCTACATAAAGAGCTCAGGCCTATAAAACATAGCGAGATTTCTCACGAAATCGCTATAAAAGACGTGTCGTAATCAGAAATGATGTCCGTCACGTTCGCATCGTCTTACAACGACCGAAGTGTCTTTTTGATCCATGATACGCCTCCAAGGAAATAAATGAACCAATCTACATGCAATTTGCGCATCTTATCTGGATAATTAGTTTAAAGAACACGCGAACGCGATTAAATGCTTAAATAAATACCTACACTTTCCTTTTCTGATGATAAATTTATTGATTATCTATTTAAGCCCGTTTGATGCACCAACAATGCATCTATCTAATCATAAATTACTGTCTTTTTCTAGTTGGCAACACTATTTTTAATATACAGGCAAAGAAGAAAAATTAAATTAATTAATTTTACTAATAATTAATTAAAGGTAATGTCGAGCCTAAATAGGATTCTAGAGAGATCTTCAATAATTCTGGTTTACTTTTTAAAAGTTTGTAATCAGTAATAAATAACTGCAAATAATGAAAGATAATTTGTACCGGTATCGAAAATTGTTTCAATTACGCATCATAGAGACCTCAAATGGTTCCGCTTGGGTCGTTCGAAGCTTTAAATATCTTATTGTCGATCTGTCAAGATCGTCAAAGCAAAACCGCCGCTTGCCGCGGGATTTTATTTCAAGCAGCACCCTTGGGAGCCACGGATGCCACGGGGGTGCGTAACAGCGTGCAAACTGTTTGGCTACCAGTTGCGCGCTCCCAGAAGGCTCGTTTTGCAAGTCGTAAACGAATTAAGGCCTTCGCCGTCGGCACCGCGCCGCGTTCAACCATCGGGGAGAAGTTTCGAAACCGCTTTTGATTTACATTCCGGTCGCCTGTCGTACGCGGCTTGTAGCATCGCCGCGAGATCGTTCGCGGTCACACGCCGGTTAGGAATACGACGGCTTCGATTGTGAGCCTTCGCGCTAGCTAGATTAATAATCACGATTTCGTTTGTAAAAGACTCCGCATAATTCTTATGGACTTATGGAAAATAGCTTTCGTCGAAATCGGCTGTAACTTCGTTATTTTATAGTTTATAATGTTTATATTGTTTATATAATGCCGATCAATAGTTAACATTACCACAACCTTCACATATAAATGTTTGACTTTTAATAAATAGTTAAATTAATCCTATATATCTGATTATTACTAATTTCATAAAAACATCTCAGGAACGTGAGAATAGAGAAAAATAGTAGCATGTTTTAAATAATTCGAGCTCGATTCGAGCTCCATTCTTTCACCTTCAGTAAAGTGGATGGGAAGGAAAGGGGAAAAGTATCGGTAAGACTTTTCCGATTAAAATGACAAACATGTTCTTAATTTCTCATCTTTCTTTCATATTTGCAAATTAGATAAGTAAAATATATTTTGTTGTATTCTGATGCACAAAGGCGCATAAGTTTCTTATTTGGTGTTGAAAGAAAGAAGGAAGTTGCGTTGGCAGTCAATATTTATCACATTGTTATTACAAGAATCTCAAAATCAAAATCTTCGCAAGCATAATGAAAACTAAAATTACTTCCAGATGACTTTTATAAAATTAATTTGTTACAGGTATTATTCATTGATCACCAACGTTGTTACAAAACAATACGAAAGATACGTTAATGGCATTATGGACTCTCTTCATATAGTATTATTTATAAATTTAATCACAAACATATTGTGGTTGGTATATTATAATTTTACATTTCCAAATTCTATATAAAGTGCATAGCTGATTAGAGATATTGTATTTTTTGTTAAAATTTATTTCGCAAGCAAGAGATCAAGCTGGCAATATGGCTTATTTAAAAACGCACGTCCAAACGTCTATTGCTTATGAATTATGATAGATACTTGCATTGCTGATACTGCCAGTGACGAAGAGACGTCTGCGACATTGTCGAATTAACGCAAAATGTGTGAAAGTCAGTCAATGTTTGCCGGTTTAACCAACTATGCACAGGCGTCGCGGAGTTTGCCCGACGCATTAGCGCGCCTCGAAGTTCAACCCCTCGCTCATTTAATCGCTCTCTATCGTAGTACTTCCGTCCTTACATACACCGTCGCCGATAAAAGAAGAACGCGTCTTCCACGTGTCGCGCTAAAGCCAGGATGAAAGCCTCTTTACGTAGAATAGATATTTTCCGTCACAAAAGAGCGTACTTTCTTTTTCTTCTTTACATCTGCCCGTTTTTAACGGCTGAATTAGAATATCCTTCTCTCAGAGCTCCGTATTACAAGTTTAAAATAAGTCTGCTTAAAAATCATTTTAATACTATTAAAATTCGTATTCATCATATACGAAAACATTAAACTTAAAATAGAGAAACACAAGTATAATAGAAATATGCCTTCTACGGCTAGATATTTGTGTCTAATAATATTTTTGCGTATACATTTTTTCCAGCTCAGCAAACTGCACGCCGAGTCAGTCTACACTCCGTGACGGGCGTCTTCATTACTTCAACCATAAAAAATGGAAAATATCGAATTTTTTAAATGACAATTGACTTGAAATTTTTCAGCAGAGCTGGAGGTGAAAATTGATATAAAAACAGAATTACATTATGCAATAAATATTTTATTCGGTATTTTAACAAATAAGTATTCCTTATTTGTTCTCGTGAATACCGGGAGAGCGTTACTTTTCTTCTGGTTAGCGAGTTTCTCGTGTCATCCGTGTTCGAATAGTCGCAAACCGGCGCGGGGACGCGAATCGGGGGTAACTGGCTCAGTCATGGTGTTCCGCGATTCGAGAAAAGCCTCGTGGAAATCGGGAAGAGAGGAACTACGACGTGCCGTGCGTAAACGGAGCTTAACCGCATCGCGCAGTAGAGGGTGATGGAGGAGAAGGAGGATGGAGGAAGGAAGGAAGAAGGAAAACGGGGGGGGTGCGCGAGATCGGGTGAATAAAAGGAGGAGAAGGAGGAGGAAGAGGAGAAAGAGAAGGCAGAGGAGGAGGGTGTGGAAGTCTCGAAGAGGCGAAACTTGCAAAAGTACATCGCGGCTCAAGAAGCCGGAAGTAATCGCGCGAGTTCCGTGCGCCGCGAGATCCGCGTTATCGTCGAGCGATTTCACGGCGTTTAGTGGCTGGCGATCCGTTGTTCCGCGCGACGCGTCGAATTAAGAAGAAGCGAATTAACGTGCCGCCCGTTGTAACAACCCCGAGAAATGCATAACGGCAAGGTGAGATTCGCTCTCACCTTGATGTAAGATTTGACGTGCACTTTCTATCGCGCGAAACCTTTCGCCAAGGTGATTTGCGTCATTATTCTTCGAGCACGATCCTTCCGATTTTTTATCTTGTGTGCCCATTTTCTTGAAATAAACAAGACTAAGTCGGATGTATTTCTTACTTCAGCTTGAAACTTGTTAACGAAATACGAACTCGAAAGAATGAAAGGTTTATTAAGATTACTTGGCAAATCTAGCAAAGTTAAGTGGAAGTATTTACTTTAATAAAATATTGGACTATTGTATTTAGATGAATAAATCTACTGATTGACATCACGCACCAAAACCTGCGTTCGACCCTGATAGCCCTGTCTTCTTCTGTGTTTTAATAAAATATTTAACAAAATTTGATTTATATACGAAGAATTAAGAAATCTCAATTGTAAACTAATATTTAATCAAATTGTGCGTAAGAAGATTTAACAGAAGAAAATAAAATAGGAAGAAAGAAAAAAACCGCCGATTCGCAAAGAAGATTTGGCAGATTTGGCTTTCCGTCGGATCTGCGTCGAAGCAAAACTAAGAAAAGATCGTAGAGAGAAACCCCGAGGAAAGAGAGAGGGATATGGTGGTAACTGCTGGAAATGGGGAGGGAATGTTACAAATGAATCGCGTAATAATCCTTATAGCTGTTCTCCACTGCTTCCCCACCGCCGTGTTCTCTTCATCTGCCTCCCTCCTCCCTCTCACTCTCTATAGGAGCTGCTTATGTATTCCGGTGTACGGATGGTTGCACCGCCGCTAATGGAGTTTCCAATATTTTCCTTTCTGCATCGCCCGCGCTCCTCTTTGCTTGGTTTCACGCGCTTTCTCTGTGGATCTCGTCCGCGTCCGTTCGTTTGATCGATTCTCGAACTTCTTCCCGCGTGTTCGCCTCCGCATTTGTCCGGTTAATCCGTGGAATTAGCATTGCTGTTGTTTAACCCTTTGATGTGCTCTCTTGGGGGTCAAAATCAGCCTGTACGCCTCATATAATTCTGTCGTCGTTCATCTTTAGGGATATTGCCTTACTGAGAGTTACATTAACATACATTAACATCAGAATATTCAGTGAAAGTGCAAATATTTGATTATTATTATTCTATAAAAATTATATTGTGTATTAAATATAAAGTAAAAATTGGACTGTGCATCAAAGAGTTAAATAAAACGTTGTAAATAGAAGTCATTATGTTCATACAGTTTTTTATTCGTGTATAATTTTCATTTGCTTCCATGAATTTGCTAACTACAATTTAAGTAGTATACCGAGTTCTTGATGCAACCCAATAATTAGTAAGTTAATGCAAGTTAATTATTAATTAGTAAATAAAGTATGAAATTTCTCAAATTTGAAAATATTATTCTTATTTCCGTTCAATTTTTAATGACATATAATTTACATGAAAGAAAGTAGAATTTATTTAACACTTTACCACTTCAAAGTGTCGTTCATGATGTATAGTATCGTTCATGATTCAGCTATTATTTTACAATTATTTAGCGAATTCCAATGATTCTCATCAGTAATGTATTAGACATTATTTACAATATATTATGATATATCCTGCAAAATCAAAAAGGCCACGTTATTTATACAAATAATTCATGAAAATAGATATCGTTAAATATTGTTAAAGAGGGGATAATGCCATTGTCACGTTATTATATCGATGCTGTATCGGTGAACGGGTCGAACGAATGGTGGGCGTATTAAATCGGTGCATATGCAAATGAATGTACGTCGGACACGCGTGCAAACCCTTCGCGTTCACGTACCACTGGCTACCGGTGTCTATATCTCGCACACGCTCGCTAGCATTACTCGTGGTACGCTCGGTACTGCCAGCACGGTCCATATTCCACCGCTTAGCCTTTAATCCAGCCCGGGGTCGACACCTCGTTTCTTTCCGGCCATTTAACACGGTTGGAGAGCGCTTGTTCTGCCCGGAACTCGTCCGCCGCTGCTCCTCGCGCGGTAAGCGCGTCATCGACGAGCCGGTGAATGTGTTAACCCTTTGAATACGACTTTACACGACCGTTGTCACGGTCCTATATCGAATTATTCGACGCTGTTAATCGCGACGGCGTCGGCTGACTAAATTGACATGATGGAAGTTCACCTGCACCGCTCGCTCCATTAACTTGGAGCATCACAATAATTTTCAATCGTGTTGTTATTTTGAGGTTTATTACTCGTGCTCAGGGCGCTTCTCCACCCCTATGACGACTATAACATTTACCTGAGAGTTACAATAATATGAATATATGAGTAGTTTACTTACATCATTCAAAATGTTTATATTTTTTAGGCAAATGTCAAAATCACTTCGGTACGAAGTTGATATGTTCTGCGCTGTTTCTCCCTCGCGAATAATATAATGTTCGTTGTCACGCTACATTTAGCGTCCCGGTCGGGAGACAGCACGAATCCCTCGGTATAGGTATAATCCGCGAGATACATTTCCAACAAGTACGCGTTCGAAAGTTCGGCGCATATTCGGCTTTAAGGGACGGAGAATCCAATAAATTTGCTCGTAGGATTAGGCACTAGGTCGAAGCGGATTATACCCCTTATTCCTATCCGCTCTCGAGCGATACGATAGCAATTTCGCAGCGAGAGAGAGAGAGCCCTCTTTTACCCCTCGCTGTGCTCTTATACAAACGTGTCCTAAAACATCGAGAATTCCTCGAAAATAATTTATCTCGCAATCCTTTTCAAGTTTATTTGCAACAATATCAGCAAGATACCGTGATTTTTATCGGGTTTCTCGATCAACAAATTTTGTTTTCTCTCAACTTAACGAGCTAACTGTAGTTAAAGTAAAATGATAATAATTAGCACGCTTAGCTGTATCGGTATTCCTGGAGCAACGCAGTAATATTGTAGTGATTTAATTATTCTCAGTTAAAAAGTGTATTGTTTGAACTATCAAAGTATTAGCAAAGTATGATTAATCGGATAGCCATGTTGAGAAATTTTTTGTTTGTGTCACAGTTT
This sequence comes from Temnothorax nylanderi, assembly GCF_030848795.1. Classification (NCBI taxonomy): domain Eukaryota; kingdom Metazoa; phylum Arthropoda; class Insecta; order Hymenoptera; family Formicidae; genus Temnothorax; species Temnothorax nylanderi. The sequence continues at coordinate 83,987 of NW_027249194.1, read as the reverse complement.
TGTTTAGTTTACGCGCTGTCATCGATTCCGACGAGTACGTATTCTCGGCTTGTGCATCCTATACCTCCTATACTTCTTCCTTGTGTCTTTTTAGGTTCCACCATTCCCGCCCCCCTCGCGCCATTTTTACGACATCTGGATGGCCGTTGCTAACGCATCATGGCCGGCCATTGTCGCCGACTGGCTTTTCTAGTCGGGTTAAAAACGATAATCGTCATCCCCGAAGGGTGCGAGGTGTCACCCCGAAACGGGTGGTGCCCCGATCTGTTCTCTTCTGCCTTCGCGTGCACCGCGCACCTATGGCATCACACGCATAAGCGAGGGGAAGCGCGGCGTTAACCATGGGGTGGATAGAAACGCTAATAAAAATGCGTGGAAAAAAAAGGGCGGCCGCGGTCGGCATTACGCGTTATTAGCCGGGCCCCTAATAATAATGGCCGTCAGACTTTCCGCGCCGACGTTGACTCTTATTCGCCTGAGCGAGCATCGCGCGCGCGTAACATCTGTATCATCGCTGCCATTCTGACGCCATTCGACGCGGAGTGCATCTGGTCTCTTCCATCCGAGGCCCGAGGCTTCCCTCCCTCTACGTGCCCCTCCGCTCTCATGCCTTCAGCCTTAGCACCAAGCTCGACATTTAGTCAAACTACCGGATTCGCTTTGTCACCTTCTACGCAAGGCGAACTTGAAGGACTGTGTGATGTGTAGATCTGTGGTCGATAACTTGAATTCTGAAGACTCATTTACATTAAGAGTTTATTCAAGAGTTTATGGAAAAAGTCAATAAGTAAAGAAATATTTGGAAAAAGAGCAACTTTATTGAAAATTGCGCTACGTGAACGTATATTACGACACAATATCAAATTTCAAAAAGAATTTATTCTTTTTATTAAATTTTGCAAAATCTATATAAAAAGGAAAGAACGAACGAATTTTCTGACCCATTCAATATGAAACATATTTGGAAAGAGAAATTTCTTTCGGGAGATTCTTTGCTCGGCAAAAAATAGTTCTTTTACACAACGGGTAGCATCGAAACGTGATTTAAGAATGAATTAGCTCAAGGTGGGCAAGCGCGTTTACGCGCGTGTCGATCGTTCATCGATGAACCTCGAGAGGCCGGGTCTCTCGTCGCACGAGCCGGAACTCTTTCGGATCAACGAAACGTGCCGCGTTAATCACGCCTCGGCGAAGCTCGCGTCTGAAAATTGGCCACTTTGTACTTGCCACTTCGCATTCGCCACTGTGTTCGCCCCCTGAAGAGGAGAGAACGTGCCTCTCTTCCGGTCTCGATCGGCACGATCGGTTGTGGCTCGGCACGCATGAGTGGACCGCGCGCGCCGTTTACCTACGCGTTCTCCATCGCGTAAGTGTTGCATTGTTTCCTCCGATCGTTGTCGAGAGTCGCGACCCTGCGACGCATGAATTTGACCCCGCAATAGTCCTCCCTACCAATGGTCGCAGGGGGGACGGCGGTAGTCCCGAAGTCAAGGGTCTTCCCTTGAGTGTTTTTCTTTCTTTTTTTTTTATTTCTTTCGTTCGAGTGACTCTCTTGAAGTCAGAAGAGCACGTGGGTAACAGAAACTTTCGAGAGAGGGAGAGAGAAAAAGAGAGTCTCTCTCGCCGTCCTTCCTTGTTTCGGTTTGTGACCGAAATCCGTCCTCTCTCTTTCTCTTCGGGATCCTTTGTTTCTCCGCTCTTGTTATTCTTACTGACTGCGTTCGACGAGCCTATATCCCTCGGCCCGATCGCGCGACGATTGAAAGTTAACTACCGATACGCTCGCCACAATACCGCGAGCTCGCAATAGCGCATTGTCGCGGCCGTACACGTTCGCGCGACAATGCCGTTCCCGCGCGGTCTTTAAAGCGTTTAGCTAAGTGCACACCGCCCCATTATCGACTTTAATAAACGCCTCTTCTTTTGCCTGTCGATCGCCCATTCGATTCTACGAGTCGCGCGCGACTCTTCGAACTCCGCTCGATAATCCGGCGCACTCCAACAATTGCAAATCAATCTCGATTTATAAAACTGGCGAATATTGTTTCGAACTACGTGAAATATGTGCTGTCTTTTAAAAAACTTTGAAAAGAGCGATAAAGAGTAATACTTCTAACTAAAAGATAAAGCAGAAAGCGTAAAATGGATCTCTCTTCCCCCCCCCCTCGCTCTCTCTCTCTCTTTCTCACTTTTATATTCCACTTAACAAATAATTATAATATTTTCTTAACAAATATATTTTTATGATTATTGAATTATATAACGAATACTGAAATACGTGATTATAACAGTTAATGGATATAAAAAATTTGTTGCATCTTTTAATTCGTGAAAACATTGATTTTTTATCAATCTTGATTTATTATTTTTAAGCTACTTGTATACATGTATTTTTAGTTCATGCTACATAACAATTGCGAAAACGTTATTAACAATCTGACGCGAAAGAGATAGGTATCGAAAGAATATCGAATGCATTGGTGACAACGTTGGTAGATTAAACCTCGAATAGTTCCGCCATCACGCTCGAACGCACGCCAGTCCCGGTTGGTGGATAATTCGTTGAAGGAAGATACGAATGATCTGGTTGGGGCCAGAAACGGGGGAAAGAGGGGGGACGGGACACCGGGTGAGGAGAGGAAGAAGGGGCGAGAAACTGCCTGGCTGGCGTGGATTCCCCTCCATGGGTAAAATGGTCCCGCGTGCCTTCCGAATGTTCTTTAATACGGAGATGAACTTTAGGAGGGTTCTTCTCTCTCTTCTTTCTGTCTCTCTCTCTCTCCCGTTTCTCTGTTTCTCTTCCTCTTTCTCCCTTTCTCTTTCCATCATTTATCGCAGCAGGTCGCGTAAACATATTTAGAGCCATGACACTTTTAGAATCTCCGAGATTTAGAGATTCGGTTCATTAAAAGGTACAAGCGGGTGATATGTCGCCGTCACTAAAGGGCTCGGGACGATAATTTATGTACGACCGCATCGAGCGATAGAAAGAGAAATGTAAATCACCAAATTATTTTCATCATCCTTGATGAATTTATGCGCTAACCGACTTATTTCAGACAGGACAATCTGATGTACAAGAATAAGAATAAGAATAAGTATTGATTGATAGGTATTATACGAATAAAATTACTCAATTAATAAAATTACTCAATAAACTCCTAAATAATACACGCTAATTTGTAAGATTACCGTTTACCGCTAAATCATCAAAATCTCGCAATTACAAAAGATCTTTCTAAACAACTTGATACATCAGGGAAGTTTATTAACAATTCAATTATAACATATTACATTATCAGGAATAGAGTGGTCCGGATCTATTATAAAAATGATACAGATAGTTTTGGTTGGCGGCTCGTGCTGTTCGGAGCCGATTTACTCCCTATACGCTTCCACGATAGGTTCTCCCCCAAATGCTCGAGTTCCGTGTCGGCGTTAAACTCGCGAGTAGGTACACCGTAGAAGCGATGAGCAGCGCGGCGCGACTTTGGCCCCGTGATAGTAAAGACGTAAGATCCAGCAACCGCGAAGGCCCGAAGTTGCTCCTCGAGTTCCGCAGGGGTGGGTGGAAGGAGGGTGGGACGGGAAGGGGAGGGGAAAGAGGGCTAAGGCGGTTTTAATTACCGCTTAAGACACCCTCGTAGCGTTAACCCCACGCCACAGTATAGATACTGACGGAGGGCCGCCCCTAAGGATATCGTTTGCAGCGCACGGTTACGAAGGAGCAACTCAGGGCTGCCGGATGAGGAGGACACAGAAGACGAGGGGAATTTCGGAGGGAGGGGGGAAGGAAGGCGAGGGCCCGGAGAACTTGTACGCCAACGTCGCACTCGATTCTCCTCGGTACGCCGGGGGGTGGAAGTTCGAGGCAACCTACCCTACCGAGCCGCGAGAACTTTGCCGCTACTAGCGTGGCCGTCTGCCAGCTATTTCCTCGAGCGAGTCACGTGAAGGAGGAAGACGGGGGGGGGGAGGCCTCGAGGAGCGGTTGTATCCCTGGGTTTTGCCGCTTATATGACGATTATTACGGACGTTTTCGTTATCTCCGAGTTCCGTGGGCGCTTCTAATCTGATGTTATATATGGAAAACGTGATACGCTGTCCCACGATGACATCGGTAATCTTATCTTACACGATAACAGTTATCCGCGCAACTTCTCGACGTTACTCGTTATCGAGAGTAATGCGGAATAACGGCGTATCAAAGAACCAGCTATTCATATTGTAAATTTAATATTATCGGTATCTTCGCCGAAACTTCTTTGCAATCTGTTATCACGAATACATTGCGATGATAAAGACATCTGAATCAGAATCCGATCAATCCACTCTTATTTCTCATCGGAAGGTATTTTCCGTGATATTTTTAATCTACATAATAGGATTAGTTTAAAAAACTCGTCAAACAATTTGAATCCTAAAGAGTGGTACAAAATGATACGTCTACAAATTGTATAATAATCAGATTAAGCCGATGAACAAAAAGTAAACTAATTCTTTATCGCCAAACATACGTATAACATTACGCGAATATGAAATATATGTAAACGAATTATGATCTCTTGTTGCTAATTGTACCATATATACATGTAAAAATATATGGGACAAGATTGATTACATAGAATACATAATGGGAGCCAATAACAGCAGCGTGTCATGTGTCACATCGAGCCAGACTTTAACTGGAGTTTCTCCAGGCGGAGAGGAGGTAGTCGCGGAATGATAGTGGCGTATCTCGTGGGGGTGGCCGGCAACTGGCGTCGGGACGCTCGTCGTCTTATCGGGCACCCCCTTGCCTGTAGCTTCCTCCAACCCCCTTCCTCACCCTCTCCTCGTTCTATCCCGTGTGTCTCCTCACCGTCTCCTCCCCTCACCCCGTCGTCGTAGCGAGCCCGGTGACGCCTCGACGCGCTCACCCAGAAACCGACGATAAGGTTCACCCGGCGACGCCTGCCTATACCACCCGCTCGTCCACATACGCACACCGATACGTACACGCGAGCACACGTACACACGCAGATACGCGCGCTCGAGCGCATGTCGCGCGTAGGAATTGATATAAGAAAGCCAGGAAGAGAGAGATGGGGGAGGGGTAAGCGCCGCGAAACCACAAATCGTGCGCCGCGTTATCACGCATGCTGACATCGATAATACATCGCCCATCTCCTTGTCGGGAAGGATTTCTGGAAGGCATTAACTTGCCCGGCAATATCACGAGATCTGGAAAAGATAAAGCCTATCCTGCAACTATCCTGCAATTATTGATTAATTCGAGGAAAATTTTTCGATAATTTCCGAAAATTTCTTCGAATTTCTTTGAGAGGGATTTTCGGCTATCAGCGAGAATTGCAACTTTTAATATTCGACATCAAATAACTGTAGTAGACAAACTTTAAAGTTCTGGAGGTGACAGGAGATGTAAGGCTTGCACTTATAGTTAGTGTTTAAGTCAACGATAAATCTGTTTAATTCTATTCCTCGAAACTTAATTCGTGAAAGAGGTTCTTAGCACGAAAATTATTGCAACTATGTAAAACGATGATAGAAGACTCGAGATTGGCCGTAATAGCCGTTCACGCGAAAGACGTTGATAATGGTGCACGATGCGTTTTATTACAGTAACCGAGCTTGAGGGTGGCGCGCACTCGGACGAGACGAACAGCGGGGGTGACAACAGCAATGCCGGCAGCGTGTCGGGCGGCGGCGATGACGATCAGGCGCGTCTCCGCCTGAAGAGGAAACTGCAAAGGAATCGCACGAGCTTCAGCAACGAGCAGATCGACGCGCTCGAGAAGGAGTTCGAGAGGACGCATTACCCGGACGTGTTCGCCAGGGAAAGACTCGCCGGCAAGATCGGTCTACCGGAGGCGCGAATACAGGTGACTATTCAGCGCAGCGTTGCACAGCCTTGACCACAAAAGTGCTTAGAAACGGACATGTGCACTCAGAAAAAAAATATGGTAGCAACTAAATTGAAGAGAAATAGAAACCGTAACTATATGTTGTTATGAAATTGCAGTGAGAAAAATAGATAAGTTGCATGAACTGAGGAAATAGGCCAGTCATATTAGAGTAATTTAGGGGGTTAACCTTCCAATTACACTTTTCAGGTTGCAACCACCATGAATCGCTTTGATTTAAGGTGCTGTAAGTGGGATTAATTTTGCTTCGCATAATTAATGCGCATTAAAAAGTTATTAACAATATTATCAACAAAAAACGCGATTTTTTTTATTTTTTCTCAAATATCTCGAAAACTAAGCAAGATAGGGTAACTAACTATACATACCTTTTTTGTAGAGCGTAAAATTATCTACAATAATGATCTGAACAACATTTATCGTCAAGTCAGTCGTTTAGCTTGCACGCGCCGTCAAAGTCCGAGACTCGGATCTCGAAAACCCTCGACTTCATCGTTTTTTTGATGTTGCGTCGGTGATTTTTTTCAGTCATTTAAAATGGAATTAAAAATTCCCAAAAAATCACACATCATCTGAGAACTACAAAAGAATACTTTTCAGGGTATAACCGATTTTTTAGACCCTTTTTCTTCAGTTTGTAGCTATGTAAGCAAAAAATTTTGATTTTTTGGACTACTCTTAGTTTTTCGCTGTTTTCAGACCTTAGAATTTATTTGAGACGAATTTTATCGTATGCATCTTGTTGTGGACGAAATTTGCAACAAAAAAGGACCCTTGTATTTTTTTCGTACGACGAACGCTGATTTTTTTATTGACGCGCAAAGTTATCTAATATTGCGCATAGGTCGGATAACGCTTAATTTTGTGCGTCAATAAAAAAATCAGCGTTTGTCGTACGAAAAAAATACAAGGGTCCTTTTTTGTTGCAAATTTCGTCCACAACAAGATGCATATGATAAAATTCGTCTCAAATAAATTCTAAGGCCTGAAAACAGCGAAAAACTAAGAGTAGTCCAAAAAATCAAAATTTTTTGCTTACATAGCTACAAACTAAAGAAAAAGAGTCTAAAAAATCGGTTACACCCTGAAAAGTATTCTTTGTAGTTCTCAGATGATGTGTGATTTTTTGGGAATTTTTAATTCCATTTTAAATAACGGAAAAAAATCACCGACGCAACATCAAAAAAACGATGAAATCGAGGGTTTTCGGGATCCGAGTCTTGGACTTTGACGGCGCGTGCAAGCTAAACCACTGACTTGAAGATAAATGTTGTTCAGATCATTATTGTAGATAATTTTACGCTCTACAAAAAAGGTATGTATAGTTAGTTACCCTATCTTGCTTAGTTTTCGAGATATTTGAGAAAAAATAAAAAAAATCGCGTTTTTTGTTGATAATATTGTTAATAACTTTTTAATGCGCATTAATTATGCGAAGCAAAATTAATCCCACTTACAGCACCTTAAATCAAAGCGATTCATGGTGGTTGCAACCTGAAAAGAGTAATTGGAAGGTTCGATGTCTAATATGACTGGCCTAAAACAGTAACATCAATCATTTGTAGTAAATATGATGAGAATTATAGTTATAAAAAAATTATAATATTAAATAAGTTTAATAAACAAAAAATATATTACTATTAAAGAAAATGTCATGGGCTATCATTATTAAAGAAACATAGTAACGTTAATAATTTGTAATAAACAGGATGAGAACATAGTATAAAAAAGAAGTAATATATAAAATAAATTCACAAAAAATATATTATTTATACGAAAAGTGTGTTGTGTAGAGTTATGGCATAACGGATGGTTCCAGAAAAATGTTGAACCGAAAGAATATATTTATCATAAGTTGCTATATGAAGTCTATATAATTATATATTGTAGTTATTCTACTATTTCACATTACTATTTAACAGTTACATACAACTAATGAAATAATGTTAATATTTAACGATACATTTGTTGCCGTGATTATATTTTAATAATTCTCAGCACTCCACTTTCGTTCTCGTGGTTTGTAAACTTAATTGCTGACATTTAAAATTTCAGAGATATTATATATTACAGTATATTTGCTGGGGACTATACCTCTTCTGAGTGTAGTGTCAAGATTGTCGGATAAACGATAAGGATAGTACGATTTTCAAGAAAATTAACGACTAAAATGTATCAAGATATAATGAAGATCATATTCATTCAATGGTCTCCAGTGCATCATTAAAATATCATAGCTATGAATGTTATTATTAAAAGATCATTAGAGTCTATTTATCATTACAGTCATAAATTACGCGAAGGTCTCGATTATCCTATTTGGATTTTAAATTAGTCATTGTTCCCTGAATTGCAAAGCATGTTGAATTTTTTATACACTTTACCAACGATTTATTTTCGCTATTTATTCTAATTTAGTGTGAAAATCCGCTGTATTTTTTCATTCTTAAAACGCTAATTGCAAGATTGCAACTTGTGATCATTGCTGTGTAAGAAGAGCGGTTGACAGCTTCTGAAAGAAAACGGTGTTTCTTATAATATATATAGCTGTAGTTTTATTATTCCAATTTATTTATTTCTAACTATAATAATCGATATCTTATCGTTCTTATTGAAACCAGCGTCGACATTTGATTCTATATCGTTTCACGCACATACATATATACAGGTCTATATTATTTTATTACGAACACCAAGATCGAAAATCACGAAGATTGGTGACGTTTAATTAGCATATATTCGACATTACATGATCAAGGTATTTTCGCAGGGGGTAACGCGTGCGTTTTAGTGACGAACCGTTTTATCCACGACTGTCAGCCGATACGAAATTTATCCGTAGCCTAGCGATTGACCTGTATCTTCGTCTGTCTTCTCGTTCACTAACTCAGGTCTGGTTTTCGAATCGGCGGGCCAAGTGGCGGCGCGAGGAGAAATTGCGCACGCAACGGAGGGATAATCCGCCACCGCCGCCGCAGCAGCAGCAACAACAGCAGCAACAGCAGCAGCAACACACTGCCGGCGTGAGTTTGGTAGGTGCTGGCCACCCGACGCCGCCGCCACCCTCGGGGATACTCGGGGGCCAGCCGCCTCCACAGGCACCACCCTCACCCCCCAGAATACATCATGGATTCGCGCCCACCGCTGTGTATCCCGGAATACCCAGTATGCCCGACTCGTACAGGTGAGAACGCAAAGGCGCCAAGTTGATCGACTCTGTGAAAAAGCTAAGCTATGCGAACTGGATGCTAATCCAGTGCTTGGCTCCGCGATTCAATCAGTTGTTTGATGATTAGTCTTACGATTCCACTTTATTTAAAAACGTTCGCTTATTTAAAAGACTTATTGACGAAATCATCTCGCTGCGTGTTGCAGCCCAATGACGTCGATGCCGAGCTTCACGATGTCGGGCGCCAGCCAGCAGAATCAGCACACGACGAGCAGCATGTCCTCGCTGTCCGCCGGGAGCGGCATGAGCCCGATGGGCATGACCGTGGGCATGACCGTCGGACCGAGCCCGGGCGCGTGCCTCCAGCAACGGGACAACGGCTACTCGTGCGGGGTCGCGAGACCGCCGAGCTACGAGCCCCTTCACCTAGGGTACGGCGCCAGGCCGACCTGCAGCCCCACGCAGCCCTACCACGCGGCGAGCCTCAATCAGTACAATCAGAACGCCAGCTCGACCGGTGAGTGTCTACCGCACTCACTGCATTCGCTGCTTGCACTCTAGCCGATGGACTACTACTACGGCTACCATGGATAACACGCTATCGAGGCCGCCGGTAATGGATTATACACGCTTCTGTCGCCCCTTCGTTCTCCCCCAATGTGTCCCGTCCCCGATCGGACGGGGACATCCTCCGATCGTCCTTCCTCCCCCTTTGCGCCTTATGAACATCCAGTACAAATGTGATCTAGCTTCATGTCCGTATATTACTCGCCTGCATCTCGCCTACATTAGCCGCCTGAATGTTTTTGTTTCTATTCGATAGCTAGCGGATTGTAGGTATTAGTAGATCAATGTGGATTTCATGTTGGCGAGGCGTCGTGCATGTCTTGCAAATCTATGCCATTGCTCAATCTGCCATTACTATCCCTCTCTATCTCATTCTTGTGTTACTATATCTTAATAACGATAAAATGATGAAATAATATTCTAACAAATACGAAAAAAAACAACATACACAATATACACATACAATATATGACACCTACAAAAAAACATTGAGATTTTTATAAAAATAATTTCGCTTTTTGTGCTATTATTTATCTCTTAATCGGGAACGGTGAAATAATATTTTATCAGGTATGAAAAAAGTACAATACAAAAAAATGAATCGAGATTTTTATAAAAATATTCATGTGACTGTCATTCACTCTTCAATATATCTAGCGATCGGATGTATACTGTCCTAGTAAGCAAAATGACAGCAGTCTGTCGGCAGATTGGCAACAGATTTGATCAAAACGTGTCAGTAGACCAACATCAACTGCGTTCGCATTCAACTATGTTCTGCCAGGAGTCTGCTAACATAATCAGACAGCAGATTGACAGCGGAAACCGCGCAGACCCTGGGCAGTTTCTGCAAGCTCTGATCTTTGCCGCCAATCTGCTGTCTGATTATGTTAGCAGACTTTGTTATATTGACGTTCTGCCGACATCATGTAATAATATATCAGAACCGGCATCAAATCTGTAGTCTTTCGGCCGACAAAATTTGTAGCAGATACTTGACAAGATCTACTTTCGACAGGTTTGACTGTCTAGGATGTTAATAAACTATAATAAATCGGTTGCGAGATTAAATTTTCATTGAGAGGACTCGCATGTAATTCTTACGTGAAATGTTTCCACGTCTATAAAATTAAACGGAATGCTATGGTTTCTCTTGCAGGTCTAATATCCCCTGGCGTGAGTGTGCCGATCGCGGTACCAGGTCAACCGGCACCCGACATGGCGGCGCAATATTGGTCACCGAGGCTGCAGTGACCGTGGTGGTCGTCGATATCGACCTCGTCTCCGTAGACCTGAGCTTCTTCGTCTCCCTAGCTTACGGTCCGTGTCGTATACGGGAAAACGACACGCGGTTCCGTGATCGTGGAACGCAAAGTCTCTGGAAATCCGCGCGTTTAGGGTCGATCATGCGTGCGACTGTTCCGTAGTATAAATCAAAGAATGGGCTGTCGTACCCGTACGTTTCGTTCAAGCCAAAGTTCCGGGGTGAAAAACAAGTTTGATCTGTCCGTATATTCGCGCCCGCTACTCTCATTGTTTCTTTAAATTTTTTTATTTTTATTTTTTTGTTAGGCGAGTGCATCGTTTCGGGAAATTTAGAGGAAACGTCGCCGCGAATTCGCTGGCGTTTACCGCGACGAAGATCATCCGTGGCACGAAGATCTCAGAAGTTCGTTCCGTGACCTCCGACACGGGCGAGGAACTTAATTCTTAACCGAATGGCTCTATCGCGACTCTGTTTGTGTAAACTGACGACAAATCCACGGTGTAGTCTAATTGCAATACAAGACGTGTGTATAATCGTGAATCTTTACCGCCGTCAAATCGAATTTCCGTGTCCCGTGTGCTAAAAGAAAAAAAAAGATATCTACTATTTGCGATTGCGACACTTTCCCGATCATGTCTCCTCCATTGTTATCATAGACGAACGACTAATTGCTGCTTTCCCGCACTTTCGCTAACGTGTTTGGTATCGTGATGTGCGAAGAGACACCCCTTTCCTCTTTATTTCGATGTCGTGTCAGAATATAATCATAGGAACACACAATCGTTGTTAGACGTATTAATACGCCAATCAGTGACAATCCGTGGTTTTATAACATAATACACGAATGATCGGCAAGGTGAAAAATCTCTCAAAGCATCGTCCGCATATGCACACCATTGTAAGCTCCTTTTAATTCGTACAATTATACCTCCGAGCCGAGACATCTTTGAGATAGAACCGGGCAAGGTGAGACGTGGTAGAACGAAAAAAAAACAAAGGAGAAAGAAATAAAATCGTCGGCAATGTGCAACTCGTGTAAAAATAATTAGCGTGAAGATTGAAGAGGATGAGAATTGCTCCCGAGGAGAATTTTTATTCGCAACGTTTCGTAGATGTAACTTCTATAGGCAGGAAGAGAGGAAATGAAATAGTTTTTAAGTCGGTATTACGTTATTATTTATACTCGTGAAACGAGGGCGCCAAGAGATAGTAAACGTGAGTTTGTTGTGTGTACATCATAAGGAGAGAATACCGACAGTCATTTATATATATATATATATATAAATTATATATAATATATATATATGTATATATAATTATATATATATATAATTGACTCTAATTCTCTAAATAACTTGATAAAACCAATTTGTAATTTATATTCGGTGCGAGGTTCGAGAAAAAAGAAAGAAAGAAGGACCGAACATGCCAATTGTGATTTCCCTTAGGCCAAGAATGTTAAACGTATGCGTTCTAAATAAATAGTGTGTGCATTTAATCGAGAGTTTTCTCAATGCTTGTTTTCTAATTGGAGAGCTAGTTTATTTACGCGAGATTTCGACGCGTAGCGATCGCTCTCCTGATATAAATATCAAATCTTGATTATGGAAAGTGAACTAGCCACATGCGTTCTAATGCCGATTTGTCAGGCAACCAAGTATAACGATCGTGTGCGGTTTCCTATTAGAAATCAAGCGCAGCTCCTTCCCGAACGTGTTCATCTCTTTCTCTCTCTCTCTCTCTCTCTCTCTCTCTCTCGATCCGATAACTCATATTTGTACTTACCCCTCCCGCATTGTCGTCCAAATCGAATCACTCGTAGGGAATAATGGAAAGCGGGATGCAAAAGGAAAGAGACCATCGTTTTACCTTGCAAATGTAACAATTGTATATTTATTTCAACTTAATAATTAATTTACACTCGAAGACATGTTGTATTCTCTAAATCCTCACTAAAATCATCCATTGCGATCTGCCGGCGCGTTTAACCCTGGATTTCTTCTGAAAGAACACTCATGGATAAGTTCGAATCAATGCTAGACGACAGAATTGTAAATAAGTTAATAAAAGCAGCTAACATATGGACTATACAAAATTACGCACATTTAATTATTTCTCTGTGCCCATCTACAGAATTATGCCTTTAAGACTAAGATATCAGAAGACTATTAAGTAGCAGGAGTAATCCGAGGGTTGAGCCAGCGAATAATATTAATATTATAAATTGCAACAGTACACATGTAATATCATTATATAATTCTATGTAATAATATATTGTTATATCATTTACATAATTATTATATAACAATATCGTAATTATATATAAGTTTCAGATTATGATCATATAAGTTATAATTATTATAACTTATATATTTTATATAATATCAAATTGCAATAATTATAATATTATTATATATAATATAATATATGTAATGTATATGTATATAATATATATATAATATTATTTATATTATACATTATACAGGGTACGCGCAAAATCGTAATACAAGCGAGAACAAGGTGATTTCTCATGCCAAAATAAGTCGAAATTGTAGAATAATTTATTTCGTACAAAGCTTCGAAATAAACAATTTTGAAAATCTTATAAGCTTATAAGTTTGGAGTGAAATAAACGAGCCACTTTCAGCGAGCATTTTCTCCACTCTTTATATCACTCGTCTATCAGGTGTCGACAATTTGAATAATTTTGTCTGTAGTAGCAAGCTACAGCGGATGCGTTACCGCCACAGGCTCTTAAAGCAAGAATCATATATCATATCAGTATATTTTCGATTGCTGTACCTCGCCGTTGCGAAAACTTGGCAGAAACTCATAGTTAAGGGGATGCTGGAGCCGCAGGCGAACTCGATCAGCGTCGATAAAGAAGTGCTCACCGACTATATCTGTCCTTGTATAGACAAGGATATAGACAAGGATAGCACCTAACCTTGCATCTTCCACTGGTCTAAGTAATATCTTTTTTTTTAGGCTTCAAATCTTACTTCTAATTGCACGATATTATTCCTGACAGTTTTTTGTAGAGGGCTGCATCACTATTTTCTATAGAAAAACTGCAGAATTTTTGTATAAAGCAAATATTGTCGTCAGGTGAAGACAATATTTATAAAAATAAATTTTTTTTTAGTTTATCAGAAAAAATCATGTACAGCCCTCTACATTTTTGTGCGTACTTTAATCGTGTAAAAGGATTTTCCATTCTGTTCAGCCAATTCAAAGATATTGCTTAGACCGATTATGCCTTGTCGCTGTCACTCCAGGATCCCCTTAAGCAAGATAATAGGGCTGCGTTCGGAAACGTCACCCGGGTATACTCCCTTCTCCTTCTAACTCGCTGAGATAGAAAGAGAAGGGAGTATACTCGTGTGCACTCGGATGACGTTTTCGAACGCAGCCTAGGAGTGACAGGAAACAAATAACAACATTGCCGATATCCACAACATAAACACAAACAGAAATAGTCTATAGCAAGATCCGTTAGTCGAGACATAGTCACGTGCATGTGTACTTGATAGATTTTTAAAATTGTTTATCTCGAAAATAAAGCCTCGTACGAGAAAAAAAATTGTTCTACAATTTCGAGTTATTTTAGCACGAGAAATCACCTTGTTCTCGCTTGTACTACGATTTCGCACGCACCTTGTATAATATTATTATAGTTATTGTAATTTAATACGAAAAAGAAATGTTTTCGGAACTAAAAAAAATTATATATATATATATGTACAATAGATACGTGTTCGATCCGGCTTAAATTCTCATACGCGAAAGCGTACATGATGTCGAGTGTAAATATTGAGAGGAGTTCGTGCTGCTATTTTATTGTTATGTATAGACGTATTTTTAAAAATCTCTTATGCATATCTTATTCTCGAAACGCACAAGAGAAGCCGTATCACTCCGTATCAATTACTAAATTTTACTTTGGTTATACGTGTATAACCAAACGTAAAATATCATAAGTTTTACTTATTTTCTTTACTCATGATTGCAATCTTTCACGTGCTCTGTGATTAAGATTAAAAAGAAGAATACGAAAGCGAAAGACAAAGAAATGCTTTTCTACTTGAGCAAATCCTCGATATCCCGCATAATATCGTCGGACGATGTATCCAGCCTCAGGTACTCCTCGTCGGTTTGCGTATATGGCTGAGTGACGTCCAATAAAGCGGTGTTCATGATATCATCTGTCGTGTACGTGGCAACCGACTTCCTGTCTTCCACCGTTTGTTCCGGTTGCGTCTGAGTTTTCTCTTCGTTCGTGCTGCTGTCGCACAGCCTAATCTCCACATCGACCCTCCTGTTCGCGTTAACCGACTCGTCGCCATGGCTCTCTAGCCTCTCGCGGCAGGACGTCTCATCGCCGTGGCTTTCTCGCCTCTCACGACAAAAGGTCTGGTCGTCCCGACTGTCCGTCGCCCCATCTTCGTTCACGGTCGCGTCTCCACATGGTTGCGTTTCGGTTTCCTTCGAAGCGCTCTTCAGGGACCTTCGCAGTTTCACCGGTCGCACCTTGACAACGGGTTCGCTATCCCCAACGAACTCGGAGCTGACCTTGCACTTCTTCGTCGGACTGACACTCTCTTTATCGCATTGCTCATCGATCGAGCGCCTTTTTATCCCCTTCGCCTCAGCCTTCGGCGATGGAGAAGGCTCCGAGACGGACGTTGGATCCGTCATTGCTTGAACGGCTTGAAGCTCCTTCTCCTTCTTTCGTTGTCGAATCTCTTCCAGGCTCAACACCTTGAAGCTCAATTCCTTTGCCGGTTCGTCTTTCTTGACTCTCGATGGGCTGACCCACCTAGTAGATCCAGCTGTCTTGGATTTGCCCATTTGTCTCTGATAAAGTCCATCGTCGTTACCGGCTTCATACGAGTAATAAGCCGCGCTCTCCGCCTGGATCTCTTCAAGTCTCATCTGCTCGTAGGTCTTGCAATACGGTACCTTGGGCTGCGATTTTACCGGCGACGGTGCGCTTTCGTTATCGGATTCTGGAAGAAACATACGAAGAATGATGGGTCAAATAACCGTTTCGAATAGTCGGTGAAGATGTCACTTGGATGATGGTTATTATTACGCAACCGCTCTCTCTCTCTCTCTCTCTCTCTCCCTCTCTCTCTCTCTCTATATATATATATACAATATATATGTACATATTTTACAGCATCAGATTATCTGTCGATTACGATTTCGATAATCTGTTTCTATCACTCATCCGACTCGTGACATTTTCCAGAAATTATTGGATTTAATCTTACTTCGTGCAAACGGGAAAATTAGAATAGTCAAGTTGAGATCTATATCGTGTGTCTCGGATTTTCCTTGCAGTCAATCGCAACTGTTGAGGTACTCTCCGAATAATCCCGCGTTTATAATAAACGCGCGCACGCTCTGAGGAATTTCTCAGGGGGGCAAGACTCAGGCGCAGCTTTCATAATCGATGTCTCTTTCCGAGGTCGTGTCTAATTTCCAGGCCGAGCCTCGCTGGTCGTTATCTCGGTCGTGTCTCTCTTCCGGTCTTGATTTTAAACTCAGATTTTCGAACTTCTTCTCGTTTCGTGTATCTTTACTTACTATGTCCACAAATTCCTTATTCATCCGGTCAACTCGCCGTAACATCAAGCTTCTATTTCCGCGCAATAACATTCTCTTTTCTTGACGCAGTCGTACCCGATAGTAGAAACGTTCCTACAGTACTCTTTTCCTATTATCCGTGATATCAATCGATAATCCATTTTATGCACTAATAGTCACGTATAGTCAATCCATGTTTCTCATCTCCGTCTTGCAAAGCGGCAATCATCCACGTCTTGCGAATAAAAAGAAAAATAAAAATATATATCCTTACGCATACACACACATATCTACGTCTAAACTACATCAGCTGATAGTTGTCTCGTGACTATTATTTGTTCTCGCTCTCGTTTTCTCTCTCATACACACATATCTTTCAAGATACCATTTTTCCTTTATTTTTATGTCTATCAGTTTAAGACCGGTTCCTCCACAAATCTCTTCGCTGCCTCGAGGTTGCGCGAAACGCCGGGGTCTTTCAACATCAATGCACACTCGGGACTTGGTTCGCACTTCGAGCACAGTTACAGTATAATACTTACTTGTACAATGATTTACATAACAAGTCCGTGCTCTCTCGGATCGTCTCGGATGCTCTTGATCTAGAAGAACGAGATCGGCGATGGTCTCGGGATCGGTCGCCGCGATCCGTAAAAATTGTATAAAACGGAGTGAACGCGTTCCCCGAAAATAATCGGCGGAGCTGGTTAATAGTGGAAGAAAATCGGTGAGAAGAAGTGAAATGAGAAACCCCAAAGAGAAGAGCGTCGCCGGTAAGCGCCGGTGGCGAGGAGGTTCCCTGGTGAGAAAATTCACACTTCCTCAGAAATTTTGTAAGAATTGAGACTTATGAAAAATTCTGAAAAAATATATATAATTTCTCAGATACTTTCAGAAATAATTGAATGAGGATTTTCAGTATCTGTATGTATGAAAATTTCTGATAAATTGCACAGATTTTCTTATACTTATTCAGATAATTACAAAAATATGTTGGCGGGAAAAATCTGAAATATTTTATTCTTACTTTTGTTTTTCTGAAAAATTCCAATTCGTACAAAAAAATTTGAAAAATTCCGAGCATTCTGAGAAAGCCTGAAAAAGATTTTATAAAAATTCTAATTAATAATGTGAAAAATTCCGAGACATTTTTCCACCAGGGTTTTCTCGCCGCCGCGATACCGGTAACACCGCTCGCTCTCCGGGTAAATTGTCCGGCTGGTTTCGAGGTATCAAGTTTATTGAAATCCAGATATCATCTCAATGAAAAGTATTGATTTTTTTTCCATTCGCTTACATCAATTCGTTATAGTTAAATTGCGCATCGCTTACTCTTTAGCATATAATCAATCTTTCTCGCCGTCCACGGTCGGCCGAGAAAAAAGGCTCTTTCGTTTATTTTATTTTTTTCTTTTTAAATCTCTCTCTCTCTCTCTCTCTTTCTCTCTCTCTCTCTTTTTTCTTAATCGTTCGCGCTCGAGACAAGAGAAGCAGAACGTATGCGCGTTTCCGCGCTGTCGTTTCGAGTCGACGTAACGACGATCGCGGACGTCCTCCTCGTCGCCGCCGTGCCGGTCCCATCCCCGAGTTCTCCTCGCCGGTGCCCCGGAATCATCCTCGACGAGCTCCCGAGAGTCTCGTCCGCGCTGCGGACGTCTGTTTCTCGTCCACGAGACAGATCGACGATTTCCCGAACGGATCGGACTCGGGGGCGCCGGGAGGCGCGCTTTCGCGGAACGCCGTCCTCAAATGTCGTTACGTCGACTCTGTTACTCACGAGTACGTACTCCGTAGTTTGTCGCGTTGATTGATCGCGACGCGACCGAGGCCGCGCACGGGAGCAAAACGCGTTGAGGGAAAAGGGTAAAGATAACTCCAAAAAAAAAAGGAATGAAATAAAAGGGAGAACTGAAAAGAGAATCAACGAGAAGACATAACGAGAGAACGTAAGGAAGCGAGGCTTCGGTCGCGCGCACGGCCGAGGGAAAAAAAAAAGAGAGCAGCTCGCGACGTCGCGAGGTGATATCGCAAGAGAAGCTTGGGAGGGAGGGAAAGGGCACAGGTAAAAGGGTAAAAATCGGGGGACGGTCGTTCGGATTCATGTCGGAGGAACGTCGTCGATGGGAAGGAGAAGGGGGTGGAGAAGGGGGACGGGGGAGGAAGGACAACGAGGGAAAGCAAAGATCGGGAGGAAAGGGCGGTCGAGAAGGGCCGCGCTCTCACTCGCTCGCGTTCGCCGCCCCGACGCATCCCGCATTCCGGCGATTCTCCGCCGTGGCAAAACCGCCCGCGAATTTGTCGCGATCTATCTGTAAATTTTCTGTTAAAAAGAGATTTATCGCGCGGGCCCCGCGAGACGATCCTCCGCCGAAATGCGTCGAATGCGAGAGCGTCGGCGAGGCGAGGTACGCACCCGCACTTATAAGATCGCTTCTTTGCGCTCTCCATAATTCGTCGTTAGACAGAAATGAAAATTAACAAATCGCTAGAAACAATGATCTTACAGAAACGTAGATCGGGGGGCGGAGGGGTCGCGTCACACGCGACCGTCTCCCTCCTTCGCGTGTAACATATTTATATATATATATAATATGTAATATATATGTATATAATATTCTCTGATCTATCTTTTTTTTTTGTGTGTGGTATATGTTGTCTTTCACCTCGGACGCGCAGACGCGCCTTCCTGAAGCGGAAGTCCGCCGAAGGTCCGGCGGCACACGGGGGAACGGGGCGTCTCGCGTCCGAGCGGGACAACGAGCGTCGTACTCCGAAGTCCGAAGGGGGCTGTCGCGCGATCGCCCGTGGCGCTTTTAATTTACAGGCGCAGAGAGCTCGCCGGATCTCTCGATCCTGCCGATCAGCTTCCCCCGATTGCGGTCAATAGCTGCGGACAGACTCACAGACGTTAAATGTAATCGACGGATCCGCCGCGCGCGGATCGCGATTTCGTCCCTCGAGACGCTACTCGCCGAAGGGCAGCGGAAGGGACCGCCGCTGCGAGCCTTCGCTTTTACTATTATTTTCTTCTTTTTTTCTTTTCGCACTATCCATCCGCTCGCATTTTTCACACATGCACACACACACGCTGTCCGTCGGACGCATTCTCTCCGTCTCTCGTCGCCGCTGCATCTCTTCTCGCAATCGTATTGCTCGTCGCTACCTTTGTTTTTCTTGTCTCTCAAACGCGCGGCGCAGCCATGCCTCTCCCGTACAGATCCTCTCTCACGCACGCACAACTCGCAGACCCTCGCGTTCAGACTCGCACGCGTAACTCGTGGATCCTCGTGATCGAGCTCGATCGTCCGTCCTTTCTTTGGAAGACTCGCGCGTCGTTCCTCCGATCGCGAAAGCGTAAACGTGCGAATCTAAGTAAGACAATTGCGGACAGTCGCCCGGCATTTTCGTGCGCTTTGGAGAAACCCTGATATTATAGTACGCGAACGTAAAAAACGGACTGGCGACTCTATCCTGATCGAAGGCACAAAATCCTTGCCGGCCCGAGATGCGCGCAATTTTGCGCGGTGAAACCGAGCGCGAGCGGAAGCCGATCGCACGAGTGTTCCAAAAGAAAAGAAAGACGAGCTCGCGCGACCCGACATTCGACGACGATCACTCGACCATAAATATGTATCCCTGTGTAGCAGTTAAATATATATAATATATATATAATATATATGTGTAAAACATTATATGCTGCATAAGAAAAATTATTAGTTTCCTATTCTGCATATCGCATATTTCGCGCGGAGATACGCGGTACGTGTGATGTGTATGCGTTAGATTTGAGGTCTCCACTCTTCTCTCTCTCTCTCTCTCAGTCTCTCTCGCTTTCTCTCCCTCCCTTTCTCTCCCTCTCATTCTCTCCCTTTCCTTTCTCTCACTTGTCACCGCATGCTCACTCAAACCGATTATTTCCTATTACACGCTCACACTCGACTCAATATTATCTCCAAAATTTCCCCATAAAATCTCATAATTTCTTTTTTCCCCTCTCGTTCGCCACGTGTTTTATAACGATAGGACACTGGCCTCTTATATCATTTGGCCGGCCGTGTCATCATCCGCACCGTTGACTCGGAAAAGAAAGAAAAAAATCGCTATCGGAAACCCGGAAAAATTCGGCGGGGCCCCGCTAAATGATTTACGTTATTTCTCCTCTCTCAACTTCGTCTTCTTGCGTCCTTCCCTCCCTCCTTTCGTTTGGCCGTGACGCGATTTATTACTATTGTAAAAGACTGGCGCATCGTATCTTATCCCGCGCTATATACTTTCCTCGATTATAAAATTTTTCATCGGTGCAAGATCAATAATATGATAAATAACATGATGAATAAGAGCATTTTTCTTTTTTTTTTTTAAACCTTGTGCTGCCCTAACAGACCCACACAATATCAAATGCGCGATATATCAGAACGATTGAGGCGTTGAGAGCGTGCGAAAGAAACGCATTCTTAGTAAAAATAAAAGCTAACGTTTATATTGAGACTCCTCGCTACGATATCGGCGGCACTCAACTTAAAATTCTTCTTTTCAAGCTGTCACATACCTAATATCCGTTCTCAGCGCCCCAATTAAGAGTTAATATCCTATTATCATACGGAAACTCGTAAAACGTGAATCGGTATAATATGTATATTCCTGACAATTGTGTATTCTTATTCGATATACGATAAACGACCTCGCGTTTAACATTATCACGTAGAAAGCAAGCTTCTAAGCCGAATTGTTGAACTTGATTTTTTTTTTTCCTTAGAGCGTCAAAGGGTCACGCTCGACTTACAGTTTTAAACCTACACTTTATTTATTTTCTTCAATTCTCTTTTAACGTCTCCGTGAGTGCACAACGGGTATTATACCGTGGCCTACGAAAATTTGCGTAATTACATCGCCCGGGCGCGGGCATAGAGGCTCTCTGTGCGAAGCGCGATATCACGTTATCCCATTTTTCGCCGTCCCGAAATTCTCTAATTCACGTGAGAAGCCAAAACATATGAAGGCATTATTACTCGTACACGCGTAAAACACAAGGCTAAGGACGCAGTTGGAATCTGTTTAAACCTCAAACACGGATTCGCGCGCGAATATTACTAGTTTATTAAACCTCTTTTTCTCTTTTTCATCCCCCCCCTCCCTCCCTACACCCCTTTGCTAAATCAGTCACTCACGCATTCTCTCCCAATCTCTCTCTATCTTTCTCTCTCTCTCTCTCTATCTCTCTCTCTCTCTTTCTCTCTCTCTCTCTCTCTCTCTCTCTCTCTCTCTCTCTCTCTCTCTCTCTCTCTCTCTCTCTCTCTCTCTCTCTCTCTCTCTCATTTTCTTTCTTTCGTTTTCTTTCGCTGTCCACTTTCTCTTACTCCTTCTACAATCTCACACATAATAATGCGACAACAAAGAAAGCATATATGCGTTGATTGGTTCAGATATAAATATTTCAATTATCTCTTACTATTTCGCCATTGCACTTATCTCAGCCCAGGACGTGACCGATGAACAATGCGCAAGTTCCTTTCGTCTCTTCCGTCTCTAGTGAAACAGATGTATACGTGTCGGCTAGTCCGATTTATACTACGTACAATATTCTATATTCCTTTAAATCGGCCACGTCAGGGATCCGATGCAAGTCCGCATCTGGGAGCGATATTTAAAACAAACTTATTAAATGCTGACAAAACACTCTCTCGTCAAAGACGCAAACTTAAAATAAGCAAGGTTTATTCGTCGTGTTATTAATACTCGATTAACATTTAAATTTCAGCTTTTCGCAACTAAGAGCAAAATCTGTGTATGAATCAAAAAGTTTGTGTGTGCGTGGGTGTGGTAAAGCGAAGACCCATAGCTATCTTCTTCTTCGTCTAACACGGTTCTTGCTTTCGCGATCTTACAGCACATGTCGTCGTATTGACGGAGACACTTGAACCTCGTTTTTCGTAACTTAGACCATTCTGGTAATTCGAGTCCGATCACACCGCAGCCGGAGAAAGATAGCCATAGGCGATTAGAGGGCTAATTTAGGCAAAGTTTAGATATAGCAGCCCCTGCAAAAATTGATATTTACTACTAAATTTTTCGTGATAACACGAGTGCAAGATATATCGATAAGATCGACTAATATATGCGCGATTGTACTTCGATGATCATATTACGCGAGATTATCGATAAAAATGCCAATTCTTAAAAAAGCGATCAATTCGATTTATAAATACTGCATGTTATCCCTCTTTCCCGCGACAACACACGAATATCGAATGGATGTAAATAATGATGTGTGTGGTAAGTCACACGTACGTAAATTACCATCGCAATAAGAGCAACCAATGTGTAATAGAATAAATCATGTTTTAATAAAAATCACATTAGTTTTACAGCTTACGATATTGTAAGCTGTATTATACGCGTGAATATTTTTTGCATTAGTTGCTCATTAGATCTATCTACGATGGACGAGGAAAATCATACATACGTTGCATAAACTACAAAGTTTTCAGTTGTCGTCGATTTCAAAATCTCCTGTACGACGTTATATGGAACGGAAAGGGAAATCGGGAGGTCTGAGGCTGCGGAGTTTGCTGTGTATGGATTGGCGTGTACGGCGCTTGCTGGAGGAGAGGGGAGCTCTGTTGATTTTGCATCGACGACAGAGACTGCCCGGGGGAGTGAGAGTGTAAATTTTGTTGATGATGCGGATACGACAGCGTGTGATGACAGGGAGAGGATTGCGAATTCGCCGTCGGTGGGACGTTTAAATTATTTGCGACGCTGATGTTACTGGGGATGTTGAGACTGTTAGGACTGTTGGGGATTGTCAAGCTCTTCGGGATATTGAGCGCGTTCGGGAGATTCAAATTCGTGTTCAAGCTAGGCGGTAGAGAGAGAGTGGCTGACGTAAGATAGTGAACGTTGAAAGATGGACGGGGGGGCTAGTAAAGCCTCATACCTTCTTCAAATTTGACGATGAGAGGATCGACGGCGGGACTACCAATAAAACTTCCAGCCTCGCTGTTTCCTCTACCTTGATCCGATTCAGTAGTACTGCTGCCGTCATACTTTGGGTCATCTTTATGGAATAAAAAAATGTAAACATACTTGTCCATGCGCGCGATATTACCATATGCGCGATATCCATTTCCTTATTATCATATTTATCCTATTCAATATATCTATCCTTTTACCCTACACCTATCATTAATTCCAAATAAATAACGTTATCTTTAATCCTCATTATTAGCATCAAGTACAATTATAAGTAAAATCGTTATTACGATTTATATATAATCGCATTCGACAGACTTTTAGATTTTTAAATAATTACAACTGAGTAAATAAGTTTTATTATCAATCTTGATCGAATTTTAGCATAATATAGAACAATATCCACCTTGACGGTTAAGCCACTCTTGATTCGGAGATTTTGTTGCTACTTCCGCGGCCTTCACAGGATTGATGGGGTCACTAGAAATATTGCGTGGAGTCGTATGCATAAATGGGCAATGTGGCTTTCTACATCCTCCAGGTTGTGTTTCCCAGTAACAAGGAATCGATTTACGATTTTTCTGCAAATAAGAATAGTTGAAATTTAATGTTTCTTATAATTAATTTCATAACCTTGACTAAATACCATTATGATTTATATATAGAATATTTTTATTTCGCATATGACATACATTATTTCGTTTTAATCTTTATATAACCAGAAACTGCTTGCATATATGTTCATTTATTCAAACGAGATAATTAATACAGAAAATAAAAAAAGATAAAAAAGCAGCCAAGTGTATCACTTTATTAATAAAACTCCACCGATTTATATTATAGAATATAATACTTAATAACTAAACAATTTAAAAGATCTATCAAAAGCTAATGGCAATTTCTCCTTGCGCCACTTAAAAAGAAAGATGAATGCTTCTCTCGTGCAATGATATAATATAATCAAAAGAGAGTTTTCGTTGTACGCAACAGCAGAATACTATTTCTCGTGTATAAATTTGAAGCCAATAAGCACAAGTGTTGTTGCGATACAGTAAATTTATCACATTATGTAAATTAGCATATTTCGTACGAATTATCACAAACCAGCTAAGAATTATTTGTTTAGAGAATATACAGATTAGTACAAACTGATAAGCGCAGGTGTTCGTGTGATACATTACTTTCGTCACATGAATATCTACACTTATCTACTCTTGCTGATTTGTACCAATCCTTTAAACCAGAGGTCGGCAATTTTTTTCTATGAAAGACCAAATAGTAAATATTTTAGGCTTTGCAAGCTAAGAGGCAAAATCGAGGACATTATGTAGATACTTGTATAGCAAGAGAGAGGGAAAAAAACAAATGTTTTCGACTAAATTCTAGAATAATTATGCGGAGATGTTTACAAAAACAGCTGGTGAGTGAAATTTGCCATGGATCGTAGTTTGCCGAGCCTTGCTCTAAATAAATAATTCTTAGCAGTCGACTCGTACTCGGCTTCCAAATTCAGTCCCATATATGCCACAATTCAAAATAAATTAGAAACTTAAAGATCATGAGAGTACGAGAGAATACAAATTAACAACATTAATCCATTTCGGACTCATATTTCAATAAAGTAATCAGTAGCTATCGCTCGCTGTAATATAATATGTACACGTATAAAAAATTATCAACAAGTCATAAGAGCAGCTGTTCTTGACGAAAGATGAAAGGACTGCTGCCACAATCTTGCATTGTAATGATATTTACCTTTAATTCCATGTGTCTGAAGTTACAATGTTCGTTAAGGCAATTTCCCTGTTGCCAGTATGAGCACATGGTTTCACAACCCAGAGCAGATGGTTCGTGTCTGTACGGGCAAAAGTCGCCCTGCGAGAATAAAAATGGTAAAATGTAAAAATTGTTTATTCAACAACTCGTTTCAATCATTATTGCGGAACAACGCGCACGACTTGCAGTGCCAATTCACATTGTCAATACTGCAAGCGTGATTAACGAAGCCAGCGTACATTATCAGATATTTCAGTCGTTTATCCATTCAATGCACGTGGCTTGCAAATACCACAAAATATATTTTTAATCGCTCAATCTAATTAAAATAAACATAAATCATATATATGCCAAAGATAACAAGGCAACCATGCAATTCGACGAATGTTAAATATCTGCTTTCACATTTTGATGAAATATATTGCAAGATATTCGCATGATGAATAAAGTCAATTGTGAATAGACCAATTCAAAAAACCGTATCGCATATACGTAATTAATTGAGTAAATGAGGGTGCCCGTCTAAATTGAGCGGAAATCCCGACAAACGGATCGACTCGTGTCATTTATATCTCAACATTTATGAGAGAAATTCCTGTCAACATGGCATCAAGATGGCCGACCTAACCTCGGCAAGGCCGACGAGTCCCGGAGCAATATGGTACGGCCCGTGTCGCGCACTTTCGAAATAACGTCGGACGGAAATCGGCCGGGGCGGAGCGGGGGGGAAGGGAGCCGCGAGGGGGGCCCTCCGTTCTTACCTTCTTGCACGTGGAATAATAGAAGAAGTAGCAGTCCAGGTTCTTGTGGTTGTGCTCCATTTGTAAGAACTTGTAGAACGACGAGTGATCGTGCTCCTTGCTGCAAACAGAAATCAGATTCTCTAAAACTCGGAACTTTGTCGATCGGCAGGTCGAATCGGCGGGCGAACGGGCGAACGGACGGACGGGCGATCGTGAACGAATGCAAAAAAAAAAAAGGGGGGGGACAGGCGACTTACCATTTCGTCCGGAACATGATCGTGCGATACGTGGTAAAATCTGGCGGAGTGAATCGCACAAACGGGCTTAGCGACGCGACGACGATGCGGTCGGTGTTACGGTGCTAAACTGATGAGGTTCGCCGGTTTGAAACCGAACGGTCGCGCGAGCGACAACAAGCCCGCCGTTCCCCTTCGCCCCTGCCGTGCGACTGACTCCGCCGTTTTTTTCCACAATCCACGCGTTTACCTCGCGCGAGCGAGGCCTCGTGTGTACAACACCGCCGTGTCAGCCGTCGCCGTGTATACGTACACACACGTTCGGCAGCGAGTCCCACGGTGACCTCCTTGCTCTGCCCCGTCTGTGTTTTCGCTCCCTTTTTTTTTTTCGGCCTCGTGCGTGCGCGCGCGTGCCGGTATTCGGCTGGAACACGAGTCCGCTCGGTCCTTCCTTCCCTCGTCCTCGTTCTCGACGGTGTCGGTGTCGATTTACCCCGTCGACGTGCCGTGCCGTGCCGTGTCGTGTCGTGCGTGCCCCGTCCCGTTGCTCCACGATGCCGCACAATCCCCGTTTCCCGTTTTCCCCGTATTTCCCGTTCCGTCGACACTGCTGCCAATCGCCGACGTTGCAATCGTTGCATCGCGCGGTGCAATGCAAGTGCAGCCACGGTCGCCAATAGTCGCCAGTGGCGGCCTGTTCGAAAATGCACCGGCGACACCTTTTTTCTTTTGCCGCCACGTGTACGGCTCCGAGGATGTTATTTGATTCTCTCCGAATCGCGTTGTATTTAAATTAAACATAATAGTGCATGATATAATACATTCAATATATATACACTATGATTAAATAGAAATTAAGAAACGTAATGAAACACAGATACACGTACGGTTTTCTGATATTTATTTTATATTTTTTCTTACATGGACTGAGCCATCGAAAACTTTCCATTCCCGTTTTATTTGGAACCAACTGACTTGTACGCGAAATGTACCAAAGCACGATTTTCAATTTTGTCTTTAAGGAGAATGTATAATTGTGATTAATTTAACTGTGCTACTTCAACCCCTTCAAAAATCTTAAATGACAAAAGCATCGCAAAAACGAGACACATCATATGTCTATGTACAATATACACAATCTCTTGACATTTTATATATTTTCGTATACACGTACACATATGTATATGTGTTTATTTTTAGGAAATCATGCGCGAATCGGGGGAACAGAAACACTCTCTCTCTTCTCTCTCTTTTGAATCTTTCGATATCTTTGTAATAACTTTATTGAGAAAGTGATATTCGTCTTCTTTACATTAAAAAGATGAAACTACATTTTGGCCATCGCTTCTTTTAATTCCACAAAAAAGGCTGGAAATATAATTATTAAATGTCACCCATACTTGTACAATTCGTCGTTGAAACAATAACACAGTACCTTTGTTACGATATATTAACTTGAAGATGGATAATATATATTGCCAAATTTTTGTATTATATAACTCATTTCACCACATATTACATTAATCAATGCAGATTATACAATATTTCATTTTAATATTGCTGAAATATACATCAAAATAATATATTTCAACAAAATACGCCACATTTACTATGCTCGAAACGAAGCTATAATAATTCAATAGGTGTTATGTAACACCTCAATGTTGAAGTGGTGTATCCCCGATGTGCTTATCCTATTTAAATTATCTAATAACCGTAATGTTTCACAACAAAAGCTACGGAGAGATAGCGAACGTGGTAAGCGATTTACATCGATTCGTCTATGCTCTCTGTGTGAACGAATGTGTGGAAATTGCACAACCCACTCTTGGGATCTCTTAGCACTTTGCTATCGAAATGACGCTCTTCAAATGTATGTACTATATTTCTGCTAATATATAAAATAGGTTCATTTCGTAAATTATGGCTGCATCGTTATTTCGACCCATGTATCGCATGGCCCGTTGATATACGATATGAACTTACGAAATGGGACCGTCGCTCATGCACCAAACGGCATGATCGTTCTCCCTCCTTTGTTCATATACATATATTTATTTATTTATATATGCAACACTTTTAGAATCTTACTAACTAGAATAACTAGTACAAAGTTATGTAAGTGTTATAGAATTACACCTCCAAATGCCTCCAAAAGCTTTGCCTGTGACTCCAAGCATGCCTCCAAAAGCTTTGACAATAAAAAAAACATGTTATCAATCCAAAACAATATATATATAGCTGAAATAAAGCTAATAACAAAGTTTAAAATCGGATAACAATATAAGAATCTTATACAGGAATGACAAAATTGTCTAAATATAATCATAAACCATTTATATAAATGGAAATATATTGAAAAGCCTAAATAATTATAAACTATAAACGCATTCTACTGAAGTGTAATATTATACGATTTTATTATACGATTAATTCATCACATTCAACTTCCTAAAGTTTGTGTTAACGATATAATTAAGTATGTGTCGTATGTGTAATATAATATAAGTACTTAGAATATATAAAAAGGAAGAATTCAAGCTTTGCACCGTTTGAAGCAATTCCATTTTGTGTACAGCTACATAGCACTTGTGGCTAAATGGATATTAAGATTATACATAAAGTCTTTATTTTGGATATTTGGTATACATTATTAAAGCCTTTACGTTAGAAAATGGAAAGAGGAAATAAACAATCCTTCATTTATATATGAAATATAATATAAAAAATTATAATATACATAAAAAAACATCATACACGCAATATATGAAATACTTCCATATATATAATATAGAGGTGCATTTAAAGTATAGATATTTTTATATAAAACTTTAAAGATTAAAAACAAATAAAACTTTAGTTCAATATACAATAAAAACGTATTTGGTATATATTAATTAATACCAAACATGTTTGTATAAATGTAATTATTAGTTCTCCAAAAAAGGAACTATGAGCAAACTTTAGGAAGTTGATCTAAATCAGACTTGAAAGATAAGAGACATCAATACAATTGAACTGCAAGGAGACTATGTCCCTGCAATACAAAATGTTATCAGATATGTATAAACGTGTTATACATATAAGCAAATCCTTCATTGTAGATATGATATGTGCATTATAAAAAGCTTATCCCCGTATATATGTATATACGTATATATGTTAGTGTATATATATATATATATATATACACACACACACACACACACACACACACACACACACACACACACACACACACACACACACACATCTGAAAGTAACGAAAACTTAAACTTTTAGTTTTCATCTTTTTCTAAGCCTACATATATTATGCTACCTTCAGTCATTGCGTTCACTAGTCAAATATTAGATAACTACATCTTATTGCACCAAACCGTCTCAAGCAAATACACCATCACATAGATATACAATTGCGATCATTTGTATTCGTCTATTTAGACAAAAATATTTGCCGAGGGAACGCACCGTTCGAAGCCGCATCTAAATGGAAATCTATCTAAATGGCGTATCTATGATACATGAAATTATGTATATTAAGAGCAGAAATTTACATTATGAAACAAATTTCAATTGCATCATGTATTCGTATACGCTAAAAAAATACTTTCCATTTATGTAGGATCGACCAGCAATCCGTCGTAGAAACTAAATCTATCGAAATCAAACTCTAAGTGAGCTATTATCGGGACCAATTGTAAACTGAAAAAAACCTTGTATTAAAAGGACCATTATTAATCCATCATATTACGATTCTCCCCTTTAAAAATTCATCGAGTCAATTCGCCGTTTTTAAGGTTCCTATAAATTATCTCAAGGATACTCTAGAGCGACTACTATAGACCATCTCCAAATTTTATACAGTCTTATTGAAACGTCTCACATCACTGTATTATTATTATTTATAATTTTCATCATTCGATGAATCATTAAATCAGTCAATGCAAAATTATGTATACGACATAATGCATGATACCACCAGGTCACAATTCCTATTTAAAGTCTATCCGTAGGCTCAACTAGCATATATTTCTAAGTTACAATCGTCTGTTTTAAATCATTGTGCTTCACAGGATGCTCTTACGGATCGTTATGTTTACGGAAAACAAAATATAAAAATATGACCAATTATAGAATCAACCAATACGCCTTAATTGTAATGTACTGACTAGTGCACTTGCTTATTCCGTACATGTACGTACACATCCTCCTAAAGTCCTGATACAAATACTACACTTCATAAGTATAATGCACAAATATGCAAGTATACTACTCAAGTAAATTTCAATTTTCATCTTAAAACAGAGAAATGCTGAAAAGATACCTAGCACATTTCCTTGTTAATAAAAATCCAGTTCTAAACAAATCGTTTTTTTCATTTTATCTTTACCGTATTTTAAGACTATTATTTCGTTTTCAGAAGGATATGTATACCATGTAAGTATGTATGTATGTATAGACAAAAAGTTGTTACTTATCTATACATTTATAACAAAAATACGCATAATGTAATAAATACGGTCATACACAACTTTCAGCCACGCTACTCCATAAACAGCCGACATACCGGCGATTTATCACTTATCAAAAATTCGTACGACAAACCACTAATTTCACAGTAAAACAGAAAACGGGCTAATATTGTAGTTTATTATCGCCTTATATTCGATCACGGTAAGAAAGTTAATATTTTCTCATTTAAGTTTGCGTCGTATATGCATTCATACGATTCTTATCACTGTGTTTGACATTTTAAGCAAAAGATCTAAACGGCAGTTACTAGCATAATTACGGCAGACGAGAATAATGTCTTAAAATACAGTTATAGACCTGATAGAGTGCTTCCAAAGATTTAAATTGTTCTAATCCTCATTAATTCACACGTGTAAAGTTAAAAATTATATTGTTAACGACAATAACTTTATTAAAATAAACTAAAAGTCTCTTCGCTTTACATAAAGATATCCTAAACTTGTCAAAAGAAATGTCTTTTGCATTATAAAAAATATAACTGGTTAGGACTTATTAGAACTGCAACATGCGGAGCAATCAAAACAACTGGTATGCTATCTCTTAATAGACCATGAAGCTCTATTACTACCTCCAGGACCGTCTTCCAGTCTTTGATTTTGCAGCTCTGAAATAGTTTCGTGCAAGAGTTTCTTTTCTTCCAGAAGACTCGTAATGTCGTCTTCCGCGGCGCTTAAACGAGATCTTATTATATCCGATTCCTCTTTCACGCGCATTAATCTCGCATTTTCTTCCGACAATCTTTCCAAAGCTCCCATACGACGTCTCAATTCCTCGTTATCCGATTTCAGCTGCTTACTGGATTGTCTTAGAGCTTTCAATTCCCTCTCACACTCCGTATTCTTAAGCGTGTGACTGTTGTCATTCGATAACGTCGTATTTGACTGGCTCTCACCTACTGTAGTTACTAAAATAAAATAAAAAAGAAAATTATTATTTGACCTACTACAAATTATATTGTAAACTCCAACAAAAACATACAAATATAACACTATTTAGTTTCTTTCAGAAGAAATAATAGTTGAAAAGGAATAAATATACTAAAATATACATATGTCTAAGAGCCCGGGCACATGGAAAAACTTAAGCAGTAAGACGTAAGCAGTAAGGACATCAACAGTTTTGATTCGCTACCGCTTACGTTATGTCTTAAGTTCTTAACTGTGATTAGCTTACTGTTTAAATATTACTGCTTAAGTTTTTCTATGTGCCAAAGCCTTAATCACCAACGTCAGATATGTGCAATATAAAATATATAATCTTTATGATAAAAAATAGATACAGATTGTATATAAGAGAAATATTATAAATTATATTAACTAGGATATGTGTACTTATAACAAAGAATATTTTTTAATCAATTTGAGACTCAATATTTGCCTATTGTTCATAATAAATAAATTAATTACCTAAATTAGATAACCAATCTCAAATTTATTTAAAAAATATATTTCTGCTACCAATTCTTCCACTTTTAGATGTATCCTATATAAATCTAATAAGTAATACATAAAATATAAAACAATTGATAATGAATAGTAAGATGATTGCTATTTGTAGACCAACAAATTTTTCTTTATATGCACTAATATTTTTATATGCAATAATAAGATCATAATTCATGCTTACTTAAATGCGCTAATATTTTATCTATATATACATATATCAATTATGTCCAGATCAAATAATTAATATATTAAGCTGTGCGATAGTAATAAGCAGCGAGATCTAAAGCTACTTGTCTACATGTGTTATATCAATGCTCACATTCGAAAGGCCGCCTGGGTGCAGAGAACAGTTATGCAATATGTAATATTAATTACTTCGAAACTGAAATCTGCCACTTGCCACAATGTAAAAATCTACATGTAATACCAACTCACAGGTACATGTGTTTACAGGCGCAGGGACGACGTAACTAAGATTAAGATCGCATAAAGATCGGAAAAGAAAAGTCAACTCAATTTCAACTGCAAGTGGCAGAAACAAGTGGATACACCTCGCCTGACGACGAGTGTTACTTACCAACGGGTTCGATGTGAAACACGCCGCTCATGTCCCGCGCTATCCTGAGTTTGGAAATATTTAAATCTATCGGGATCGGGCCCGGGGAAGTTATATTATTTGGCGGACGATCCTCGTTTAAACGTAACGATATATTTTCTAAGTATATCTGAAATAATAACATGTGCGTATTGGCAATAAATCTTGGAATTATACCTCGAACGAAAAGAGATCATGTCCAGAAGACTCGGCAATCTTACGAGAATACCCACCTGCATAGGAATCGGTTTAGGTATGATCTCGTCCTCTGCCAAATCCGCCAAACCCGTCACCGAGCTCATCGACAATGACATTCCTACGTTAGCGACTCTCATCTCTAGCTTATTCTCGAATAAATTCATAACGTTCTCTTTATCATGCACATTAATGCCGGACGAACGCGATGTATCTTGCTCAGACA
This sequence comes from Temnothorax nylanderi, assembly GCF_030848795.1. Lineage (NCBI taxonomy): Eukaryota > Metazoa > Arthropoda > Insecta > Hymenoptera > Formicidae > Temnothorax > Temnothorax nylanderi. The sequence goes on along the minus strand of NW_027249194.1, from coordinate 50,747 downwards.
ATCTAGCGCGGTCTTGAGATGCTGGTCTACTACTGTCGCTCGTGTCTTTTTGACTGGCGTCCGACAATCTACGAGAGTCTTCCGGATTTTTCAAGCTATGATCCAAACGTAGCTTAATACGTGATCTGCAGTCAGAATCGGATGGTAATTCTATCCAGCCTCGAGATCGCGAACTGAACTTGGTCTATCAAACAGAATGCGTTAACATATTAAATTCGGATAGATCTAGAAACTGTATAATACAGCTAGTAAAGTATCTATTTCCATATTGATTACATTACTGCTCAAGTTGCAATATCATATTGCGAAATTAGATGAAATATGATCTGTACACTAAATGAGTGACTTAATGATAATTTTTATGTCAGTTACAAATTATAAACAACTCGACTTTAATTTAATAAGAGAATTAAAGACGTAATTATTAAATCTTTTAATTACAGGATGAAAATCTACTGTTACATGTGTTAATAAGAAATGTCAAAGCCAAGCCTCTTTTGGATTAAGAGTTATTATGCAGAAAGATCACATTCAGATGCAAAAGCATATTGATGCGCTAAAGCAATTCTATGTAGTGTCTAATATGTGAAGCAATATTAATAATCCCATATAAAATAATATATAAAGCAAATAAAATAATGCGTATGTATTTACAATGTTTAGCATAATCAGGCCATATATATTATTCTAAATATATATATTGTAATGCAAGTTCATTACCATGCCATACATTTCATTGCCGCAATATAATCAATAAAAACTTCAAAACTCGATTTGTATCAACTGTGTATGGAAATCATAAGAAATCAAAAGCGTAACTTACATCGTAAGCATTCTAATTTAATAATAAAAAAAATAATTGTATTTTTTTATATGAGCCTTTATTATTATATTTGTATTTTTTAATTTTTTTATTTTACGTCTTTAATTACTCTGTCAAACAAGAAAGATAAAAGCAGAAACATATAATGCAATTATCTCATTTTAATAAAGCAATATTGCAAGAAATATAATTATCGTTAAAAATTGAAAAGAAGTGGGAAGAAGCAACAACCAATAACCTAGCAACAATAGATGTTAAATAATTAACTAATTAATTTGCATATACATATATAAATTAGTATGTTCCGACTTCACCAAGTCTTCTTCAGCCGTAACATAATATTTAAAGACAGTAATACATTAACGTATCATAGAAACGAAAATCATTAATTCTTACTATTGAATCCAATTTATTCTTGCCTTCGAATGAGAAATTAATTATAGATTATCTAATTGCCACTATCACTGACTGCGTTTCATCTCTGTTTTATCTTTGACTTCATACAGATGCAACAACAATTTTCAGTTATGTATTCGTCATGCTTTCAAACCATAATGTGGCTTCTTATGATAATTTTATTAGATTGCGACTTTCTAGCTTATTTTTTCTTTATTTATTTTATATTTGTCCCATCGTTTAACTTATTTTTCAATCTGGTTTCTATGATACGTTAATGTATTACTGTCTTTAAATATTATTTTACGGTTGAAGAAGACTCGGTAAAGTCGAAACGTATCAATTTATATATGTATATGCAAATTAATAAGTTAATTATTTAACATCTATTGTTGCTCGGTTATTGGCCCTTCTTCTTTTCAATTTTTTTATACATACGGTTTATTCTTTTACTTAATAATTATCATTATATGTAATGTAATGCAAATATAATATAAATACATACATTTTTTTTATATACTTCTATTTGGTTAGCTTTTTTTGCATAAAAATTTGCAATTGCATATTAACGGTATGACAAATAATGGTATGACGTAAATACGTATCGTTATGTAATTACAGTATTATACTTATGAATTGTATAATATTATACTTGTTAAAACACTATTAAAACTTTGTTGACTCTACGAGATCCATCAACAGTGTGATAACAGCATGTTACGTAGCTCAATATCAATACATGCATTTTTAACGGTGTCTAAGATTAATAAATGTATGAATGGTTTTGCCAATACCTTTCTCTTGACCTGCCACAAGTGCCACATAAAAACATTCACAAGAGAAGGAGAGACGCGGGAGAGGCATGCAAAAAAAGTTAAAAGACAGAAATTGTATAAATATACATTTATAATAATGTCAACTGGTTATATAATGTAAAATTGTAAAAACAATGAGCAAATTACTGCGAAACTACTCAAGTATTAGTAGTAGCTTATGCACAAGTAACCCGCTATTTCAAATATATACTCTAATTGGAAAGGTTTACTATGACTTATAATCACAAAAAGTTAAATGCAGTTTTTTTTTAATTACAACAAAATGTATTGTTGCGTGGAGAAAAGTAATTTTTTTACGATTAAAACTCAAATATCAATCAAGTTATTACAAAATATAAGATTCTGTATAAATATAACTTTTTAATTATATTCAAGATACTTTAAATTAGCACACAAATAATGCTAAATGAATAAGCTATATTATGTGAAAGTAACAAAATTTCCATAGTAAAAGAAGGAGAATAAATTTTTATTACGGCAGTACGATTAATAATAAAGAATTTTGTTCGTTTAAAAAGAGCATAATTATGTAATAATATAGCATAACGTATATATATATTTACTTTATATTACATCGGTTAAAATGTAATTTGGCTCACCTGAAATTCGTCCCAAGGAATAGATGAACACTCATCATTGTCAATGTTGGAAACTTGAACCTTGATAATGGAAGAATAATCACAAGATTGGTGTACAAATTCGACTTTCGACAGCTTGAACGTCGCCATGGAAACCTGCGGATAAGAAAATAAGATTCTATTTCTATCGTCTTCGATAAACGCGAAAAATTGATTTACAAACTGACTACGGTACTCACTATATCCTTCCTTTTGCATACGCTGTCCATAGACTTTTCACTTTGCGTGTCCGGCGTTTCTTCCACAACTTCAGTCGCTTCTTCCACGGCCGTTATCCTAATTGAATTATCGATACCGAATACCGCGTCGATCTTCCCTTGATCTTGAAGGCTGACCAAAACATAATTCTCGCTGTCCGAGCTAACGTCGCTTCTCATGGACACTGTATCGCTACTACCGTCTTCCGGAGAGGCCTTCAAGGCCGAGTCGATCGACGTCATTAGATTGCTGAATCCCTTTTTCATAGACGAGAGATTGACGTTGAAATTATTCGGAATGAAGGGCGTGCTCGAGTCTGACTTGCTATGCTTATGTGTAGCTTCCGTTGTATGTTTCTTTTCGTCGCTCGGATTGCCGATATACTGCGGCCCGGAACTCTCGGGTATGCACCATATTGCATTCGTTGGACCCTCCTGGTCGCCTTTTTTCGTGCCGTTTTGTTTAAAAGTGACGACCGGCGGAGCGGAATGCGAGTAATCCATCGACAACATGGACGATGCCTCGCTCTGAGGTGTCTCTACGTCGTTGCTCGTGTTCATTCTCTTAGCGCTAAAATCGACACGTGCGCCCGCGCCCACGCCCACCGTGCTAGTATGCCAGACCGTGGACGAGCCGACGAAATCGTCCGCTATGCTGGACGAGTCAGGCATAACGGATTCTAGATCGCCGCCGGAATTCTCTTTACCGGGTGTGTGCGACGGCATCACAAACGTCACTTCCACCTGCGGTATCAACGCGCCTATGATCACCGATCCGCCGCTCTCAACTTTCAAAATCTTATTCGAGTCCACGGCCAGGTACGTAGCCATCTCGGCGAGTATCTCCGACAATCTGAGTAAGAATAAATATTGATAATGATTTATCTGTACGCTAACTAAATTGCTTATATATGCCAGCCCGTGAATATCGGCGGCCGAAGGCTTCTCCGTGGCTAATAACGAGTCTGCGGTAAAATGACACCACAGCGTTAGAGGGAACGCGTCCAGAAACGGTACGGGCCGACTCTGGCCGACGGCTCGTGCTCCGAAAAAGTCTCCCCAAACAGGCTCCAAGTTGCAGCACCACACGTCCTTCGCCTCTGTCCACAAAAGTTCTCTATTTAGTTGACGAAGCAACTCATTTACGGAATTGCTGCTGAAATTGGGCGGTATTTGCCTAATATTATCAGCGCCTGAAATACAGAACAAAAAAAGGATACTAAAAAATTGATAAAAAAGAACTAGATGTGATACTGATATTGGCAATATCGTAAATACATACCTGCACAATGCGCTAGAAATTTATCCGTTACTACATGAAAATCTCCCGATTTACTGGGAAACTCTGCACCAAAGAACATTTGTCCCATTTGAAATGCATTGAGGCACTGCGCCAAATCCACTCTCGAAGATCTTTCTGTTGATCGAACATTTGTTATAGATGCTCTGGAAGTTTGAAGATGCAAGGACTTGGGTCTGTCTTTCTGGTTTGGGTAATCCTGTTGACTTTCGAAGACTATCTAAAAATACAAACATTCACATCACTAAAATAAAATGAGAAAATAGGATAATGTATTTAAAGTATGTACTGATATATTTTAACTTACTCTTGGAAGTATAGCCTCTATTTTTACATCAAAATACATTAAACGAGAAGAGCTCAGCTGCTTGTCTTTCCCCATAAGAGAATGATAAAGATTCAATGCAAAAGAATTAAACCAAAGGCACGAGCAGACGTCGAAATTTATTTGAATGGGATTGAGCTGTACATAAAACTTGGGCGGCGGCACTAAAAAATTATACATTATTTAATAGTGAAGAAGTTATCGAATAGAATAAAGAGACTTGTACAAATTTCTGCTTACAGGGAAAAGTAATATCTCCCGGATAATAGTAATAAGTAAACTCAGCATGAAGTATCGTTACGTCTTCTGGAAGACTAAATCTGTCACGATCGCCTAAATAGAAGTTTAATTTAAATATATAGGATATATAATAAATATAAAATGATATAGGAATATATAATAAAGGCTGAGAAATGGAAGTGAAATTTTAATCTAGAGTTACCTAAATTCGATCTCACATGCAATATTATACGTCATTTTGTCGAAACATTAAAACAGCATTTAGCAATATCGTTGTAAATAATATATAGTATTTTATGTAATCTCTATAAGATTTTTTACAAGTAATATGTAATATCAATATTTTTTAAATATACATTGCACATTGAATATTACAAATTACAGATTAAGCTTAATTTATTTAACATAGACTACATGTAAATAGAAAATAAAAAAGAATCGAGGTAAAGCAATAAAACTACTTGTCAAAATAAATCAAATTTAGCTAAAAACTTCATATGCGATGTTACATTCAAACAAACTACTAATTTTTTGTACCTGGTGTATGTTTTTTCCTGGTTTGAGCTGTACAATTACCAAATAAAATAATTATTGTCGAACTTGATACTTGACTATTTCGATAAAGAACCTGATAAAAACAAATAACTCGAACAAGTATTAAACATACAATACCTGAGATGAATTCTTTTGGCATTGGATTACGCGACGTTGTTGTCACTTTGTACAAGGTAAAATCATCGATCCTGATAATAATGCACGTCGTCATTAGTTTGGCAAGCTGCTCCAAGACATAATTTTTCACTGGATTACCACTAGGATGCTGAGACTTTTTTTGGTCAGATGGTGTGGCATTTGGATTTTGTGGTTGATTATTTTTTTCCAAATTCTCTCTGGAGCCTTTCGTACCACTTCCTGTTTCACATAAAATCGAATAATATGCAAATTCTTCCATCAATTATGTATTATATTAAATAGGCAGTATATTTGTATGTACACAAACCTGTTACGTTCCCTTGACTTCTTGTTAAAGGAGAATGTTGTGTTCTTCCAGAATCTATGAGGTCCATAAACTGACTTCGGAACGAACTGAACGACTGTTGCAACCATTGGTTGTGAGGTGTAGCATTCTCTCTGTATTTTGGCCAATGTTTTCTGTCCGCCATTGCCAGATGATACGGATAATAATCAATTTGAAATCTAACTAATGAAATTTGTAATGCACCACCGTCCTTCAGATCGGGATGTAATGACCTGCCTCCTGTTTTAATAATATTAATAATTAAGATAAACGTGAATATTGTATGACGCAGAAGAAAATCGTGAACTATACTCAATAGATATTAAATAAATAAAGTAGTAAATAACACGCTTTCAATAAATATTCCAACATGAAAACAAATAAAATCTTTTAGACTTACCACCAGCATCATCGCATAAGTGAAGATCGATGCGTTGCGAAAGAAAATGATATGACGTTTCTACAACATCATATCTCGTAAATATTTTTGAAATCGCTGTAGTGTACTGACTTTTTGTTCTGTTTTGCTGCTGAGATACCTGCGCCTGATATTCTGGTAAAACCTTAAATTATAGGATAGACAAATTAATAAATCATTGGGGTTTTATATTAAAAATTAAACAAATTGCGCAAACCTCTAATTTTCTTGCAGCTTTTGTTTTCCGCTCGAGAACGGTGGCTTTCTCGATAAGACCACCCAAAGAGTCGAGAAAATGGAGCGCAGCTTTCAGTTGTGAATCTGTCAATACCCATAGAAGATCATCTAAAATAATTACTAATCTGGAGCCCATGACGAAACAATCTGTAATAAAAAATAGTTGACTTAGTGACGAGCAATTACTAGTATTTATCAACAGGTATTTATCAATAGCATCAATGCTTACAAACCTGATATTCTTTTCTTTATCGTAATTCTACATCTTGCTTGGTTTGTAAGTAAACGAAGTGGCGTCAGATTATGATCCTTAGTACTTTGAGCTTCTATTCTAACGGTCTGCCATTCCAATTCTTTAAAGATAAGTAATTGTCCTCGATCAGGATCTTTTACTCTAGTGGTTCTGAGATCGCAACGTTGCCATGTCGCCGACTTGGATTCCACCATAATCCGGTTCATCTAAATAATACAACGTATAGTTTTAAACAAATGTCAATCTGTCTGTGTCTAATTTACTTTACTTCTTATATCATGTGCCACTGTAATATCGTACCTGGACTGAGGCAATGAACGCAGGACTTTTAAATGTAACCAGCACAGTGTTAACAGCTATCGTTATTCCATCAATTACTTTATGTATAAAAGAATACTTTGCAGGACCGGCATATGATGCTGCACCCTGCGGGGAAGACATGCTTCTCAGATCCTCACATGTTTCTACATCTATGTGAACCTCATCCAAACTCTGCAAATATTTTAATTGTTTGTAGTTTTGTTACACGTACTAAACATAATGGCGAAAGTCATATTTATCTATAATCTGTAACTGTCATTTACCAAAAAGATAGGAACACTTTTCAGTTTGGTCCATTGTATGCGAAATGAAACTTTATTGCACCAAGCATTAGTTAATCTTAACCATGATGGCAGCTCTAGTAGATCCGTGAGGACTGTTTCATCAAGTTCTAAATTCGATAGCTCTCCTTCACCTTTGAATGTGCTCAGGTTTATCTTATCAGCAGATAAATTCTTGGTGAACCTATAATATACAATGTAAAAGCTCAACAGGCAAAATATATCACTTGCCATTAGTTACAAGGATTTTAAAGCAAATAATAACGATATGTTTTATATAAATTATGTAAAAATTATCTAATTTGTGTACTTTGATGAGATTTGTACATTTATATAAATATAATTAGCATTGCTGTAAATTTTTATGTATAGAATATCATATAACTGTTGCTAACTCAATTAATATCCTAATAACTTTGACTAATAAAAGAATGAAAAAATAAAAAAATCAGGGACGAGCATATGACGAGTGTCGATTGCAATTGGGAAGAGCACTTTCTCTCGTTACTTTCTCTCGAAAGTGCTCTACGAATGTACCCAATATTACAATTATACAGAGGATACGGGAAAGGAGAATGTGACAACTGTATCGCAATGACAAGACGTACGTCTCGACAATAAGGATGAAGGAGTTACGTGACGTGTGATGTATGTGGAACGGGACGATTTTTTTTTTACGTGTCACTTGAAACCGTGAGACTGTGTTCCAGGTTAATCAATCGCGATTGCATGAATAGTACCTCGATAGGTGTTTTAACAGCTGATTTTTGATGATCGAGACCATCTTTCGGTCGTGTCGATGAGCCTAAATGGCCTAAATTCTTACAGCGGTTAATAAGAGGTAATACGTCTCAGCATGGTTAGTTTGACACCACACATATCTACAGCAACTTCTAACTATATATATACATATAGGTATATACTGTATTTTACATATATCTATATACGTATATATCGTATATATGAGCCCGCGAATGAAATGATCCCCCCTTATCTTAAAGCCCCTTGCACAATAGGCGATAGCGATAGCGATAGCGACAGCGACAAGGTTGCCGACAAAGCTATACCACAGTATATATACTGTGGCTATACCTTTGTCGGCAACTTTATCGCTGTCGCTATCGCTATCGCTATCGCCTATTGTGCAAGGGGCTTAAGCCTTGTATCCACGATATGCTTGGATATGCTAGAAATCGCTCCGAGATCTCGGGCGAAGAAAGAGTTGACCAATCACATTGGCCGCGTTCAGCAGACACAACTGTTGAGTTCGTCTTATCAACACTCTGCGTTGATTGGTTGGTTGTAAAAGTAAGAGCCAATCACGTTCGACTGCTACTCAGCGGCTTGGTCTGCTGAACGTGCCCATTTTAAACAATTCCGGCCAATTGACCAATGCCATTGATTAATTCTTTCTCCGTCCGAGATTTCGGAGCGATTTCTAGCATCATAGACACAAGCCCCTTGTTCCTTTTTTACTGGCCGTACTGAAAATCTATAGTATACGTGACGCAAACTATATATTTTCAGTACTGCCAGTAAAAAAGGAACACAGCCAAGGCTTTATGAAGTGGGACTCAATTGACCACGTCGTCAATTGGCTGATTTAAAATAAAAATATCTGATTGGTTGGTCCAGTGGAAAAACTCCAGGCATCGGGGGCTGTGAGTGGCTGTGGTCAATCGCAACGTGGTCAAACGGGATGCTTACAGTGGAAAGTGGAACACAGTGAACGCACCCTAGAGGGTTCTCTCTAGCTACTCTATAGTGTATATTTCAGTGGAGGCACATGGTGCAACTTTAACCTAACATATGGGACACATTGAATTTATTTGTATCATATTTGTTACATATCGTGTTATTTGTTAACGAATTTTGATTAATTACATTTACAGTTACGTACCATTTCTGGTAAGTATGTCAATTGTAATTCATCATATTTACACCTTATAATCAAAGCTAACAGAAACGTGTAAGTTACTCGATAGAAAATTATTCGAATTTAGAATTATTCTTTATATGAAAAATTAAAGCTGATTTAATGTTTTTTAATTAAAATTAACACATATATCAAATTAAGATATTAATCTTACATGTTATAAATGTATTTGTAAATGATTTAATGTTTTTTACAATTTTTTAAAAAATTGATTTCTTAATATTAAAGAGCACTAAGTTATTTTCTGAATGATGTGTTTCTTTCAGACACGATGGCTAAAACACATACCACTAACAAAGCCCCGCGAAAGCAGGGCTTTAAGCGTTCAGGACACAGTATGAATCCTGAACGTCCTACAGAAGGATTGAAAGGAGTTGCTAAGGTACGGACGAAAGCAACTATTCAAAGATTGCAGATGTATCGCAATCAGAAACCAAAACGCAATCGTTCTGGGAAGATTATTAGCCCCGCGCCGTTTCAAGGCTGGAACACTTCTGGAACCATGTCGCGTGTGGAGCCGTCCCAAAGGTGGTTTGGTAACTCGAGAGTTATCTCGCAGAATGCTCTGCAAAAGTTTCAGAATGAATTAGGAACCGCTATAAAGGATCCCTATAAAGTCGTCATGAAACCCACTCAATTGCCTATTACCTTACTTCAGCAGAAGGCGGCGAACGCACGAGTACACCTTTTGGATACAGAGAGTTTTAAAAGCGTTTTTGGCCCGAAGAAGGTTAGAAAGAGGCCGAATTTGCCGGTAACATCGTATGACGAATTGAAGAACTTGGCCGAGAATAAGGAAGACACTTATAACAAGGAGAAAGATTCCAAAGATTACGACCTTGTTCGTGAGGACACTGGCGTGAAGGACGCACAGAGAGACTGGATCATGGCGGCGGGACAAAGTAAAAGGATATGGAACGAGCTATACAAAGTCATTGACTCCTCCGACGTTGTTCTGCAGATATTGGATGCCAGGGATCCGATGGGGACTAGGTCTCCGCCTGTGGAGAAATATCTGAAAACCGAGAAGCCTTACAAACACCTGATATTCATCCTGAATAAAGTAGATCTGGTGCCGACGTGGATCACGCAAAGGTGGGTGGCGATTCTGAGCAAAGAATATCCAACGGTCGCCTTTCACGCTTCCTTGACGCATCCCTTTGGCAAAGGTTCCCTGATAAATCTGTTGAGGCAATTTGCGAAATTGCACGTTGACAAGAAGCAGATCAGCGTTGGTTTCATAGGGTATCCCAATACAGGAAAGAGTTCCATCATAAATACCTTGCGTTCCAAGAAGGTCTGCAAAGTGGCGCCTATAGCTGGAGAAACGAAAGTGTGGCAGTACATAACTCTCATGCGCCGTATCTATTTGATAGATTGTCCCGGCGTCGTTTATCCGTCGACGGAAACCGACACGGAAAAGGTATTGAAGGGAGTCGTGAGAGTGGAGCTCGTTCAGGACCCGGAAGATTACATCGCCTCTGTCCTAGAAAGAGTGAAGCCCGAATACATTCGTAAGACATACAAGATAGACGTATGGCTAGATCATGTTGATTTCTTGGAAAAATTGGCGCGTCGAAGCGGCAAGCTTCTAAAGAAAGGAGAGCCTGACATTACGATCGTCGCACGTATGGTGCTCAACGATTGGCAACGTGGTAAACTGCCTTTTTACGTCCCACCTGTGGGCTTCGCGGAACCGTTATCAAATCAAACAGCTAATACAAGTGAAACAGTTACCACGCAAGATAATACATTAAAAATCACCAATAATGAAAAGACTCAAGAGACCGATAATCTACCTTCAAAAGAGATAACAAAGAGCCAACTAGCAGTGACACAAGATTTTAGAAAAATACGCGTTGGATTGCCTTATTCCGGTGATGATATTAAGAATCTAGAGCAAAATAAATCCTTCACTGAAAGTATCGCAGAGGATGATAGTAGGGTGGAAAGCGAGTCGGAATTGGAGGACTCGGAGTTGGAAGATGCAGAAATAGAAAATGATTTGTGTACGGCAAGAGATAAATTTGGCGACTTACAAAAAACAAAGATAAAGAATGTCAAAGATAAAGAATGTTCCTCAAACAATGATGATAACGTTATCGAAAACGATGATGAAATAGATAAAAAAGAATCTGATATGGAAGAAAGCAATGAGTATTCAGATTCGGAAGTGCTTTTACCTATCGAACGAGATAATCTGAAACAGACTGTGTTTGACGTCGTAGATAATGAATATGATTCTAGTGATACTGAAATGTTCCCTTCTAAAACAGTGTCAAGTAGCGATATGCAAAGTGTCTCGTCGATATCTCGCAAAAAAACGAAAGAAAAATTGACGAGCAAACAGCGAAGGGCTATAGAACGCGCTAGTAAAAGGAAAAAGATCGGTAGCGATTTCTACGAAGTCACGAATGTGAAGAATAGGAATAGAAACAGGAAAGTTCCCAAGGTTAAGAGAAAATAATAAATTCTACAATAAATTACATCGACAACCACTCAAATATTTGTAAAACATAAGGAAACCTTAACAAAGTTGTAAAATATATATATTATATTTGTCAAATTTGCTAAATTGTACATCTATTTTCTCCTGTAAACTAGTCTCGTTCTTTTATTCTATAATGCGCAGAAGAAGTGCTATAAAACAATTACATCGCATTATTGTTGATGCAATAATGAACGTATTTATGTTGACATTCCAGGGTGTTTTCTATCTTCTTTTCCTATTGCATTGGCTAGATCCAGTTGCGTTTAATAAAATATAACAAGACCTTGCGCAGCCGTTGGATAAACATTTGGTTGCCCTGGTAGGTTACCATAAACTCCTTCATGTTGTCGTATTTCAACTCGGTCTCCTGCACGTTTAGCGTGAGTATCCTAAGCATGAAAAATAAATGCATAGACTCGAACCTGGCGTCGGTGGGCAACTTGGCGTCGAACTTCTCTCTGGTGAACTGCTCGGTGTCGCAACCCATTCGATCCAGCACGGTCAAGAACGTTTCGTAGTAGAGATCTATCAGTTCCTCCAAGCGATCTTCGCTCACCTCCGTGCTAGAGAACAGGAAGAAGACCATCTCGCGCAGCGGACTAAGGAACAGATAATTCTGAAAATCCACGAACTTGATATCGTCCACTCGGCCGTTCTCATCGCGATGGAACATGATGTTGTTCACCCAGAAGTCCGCGTGAATAATAGTAGACCACGGCTCATCAGGCGGTAAGGTCCACATGCCACGATCCATTGAGTCGTGTACGGCAGCTTCGAACCGATCGACGTAAATAGCTAATTGCGAATCTTCCGCTATCGTCTTTAACATGTCTTTTTGGAAGTTCTCAAACTCCTCGTTCTTCAGCTCCAAGCACTTGCTGCGTTCCTTCAATATTTCGAAGTACTCCGGTCGCTTGTACTTGGTAGCCATCCCTAGCGCATGAAACCTCGCCAACGCCCGTATCGCTACTCTCGAGTGCTCAAGATCGCATCCTATGATCCAAATAAAAAGTCACTCACTTTTCATATAGTAAATATTAAAATGACTATGTAACTTCAGATAATCTTGACTTTTTATAATCTTAAGTCTAATCTGATCTAAAAGTGCACAAAAGATTTCCATGTAATCAGCGAAAATGTAATGCAATTTTATTGATATTATATCGTACATTTTTTACGGTTGATTTTATAAAAATCATCACGACATAATTGATGACTCGGTAGATTTCCTGAGTGTATCAAGAGAAATCGCATAAAGCTCAGAAAAAAAGGTACCAAGGAGATTAATCTGCGATTTGTAGTGTTAACACTACAAAGATCGTAAATCATGTTGATAAGGAAATGACATCATTGAGTTACGAATGACAAATCTCTGTATCTCGATTTATTCGGCTGTTTTTAATATCATAAGTCTTAAATAAAATAGTTAATTTTAATCATTACTTGTATCAGCAATTTATACAATTTATAAACATTTTTGGTACCATGTATATATATGTACATTTTTTATTTTATGTATTACATACACTTGTCATTCTCATAAAGATTATGAGATAGTTAATTATAGTATAAATAATTTTAAAGAACTTGAATTAACATATTAAAGGCCGATTGTTCCAACCTGTTGGTAAACAAACTAATAGTTAAATCATATGTCTACCTTTGTCTAATTTGAAGGAAAAACAAAGACACATATATGATTGAACTATTAGTTAGTTTACCAACACATTGGAACACCGGCCCTAAAACATAGAAAAAAATTGTTTATTAGGAGAATTCAAAAAAGCTCCTAAATATAATTTATTATGCTAAATTGAACATTTTTCTCTACAGCCTTTAAAACAAGAAACTTTTGATTCAAAGCGTAAGGATAAGATGAGCTCAAAGATTGTCACAAACTTTTCAAACAGACAAAAAATATTTAACGCTACCTTTAGCTCTGTCGCCATTGTAATAACCGCGCGTCCTTAAGTTCTCCATTAGAATAACGGCATCATCGTCGAAATCGACATCCGGGCTCAACGATAATCGGGACTGATAATATTTGGGCAATATATCGAATACTTCATCCTGTTTCAGACCCATTTCTCTCTCCAGTTTTTGATAATAAGGCACGATATTCTCATACATGAAGATCTCCTTTCTGAACGTGTACGGGCTGTCGAAAATTTGTCGTTGGAATTCCGTCGGCGGCGGCATCTTCGCGATGAGATGAAGATCCTCCTCTTCCGCCTCATCGTTGCGCTTGATCACGGCGTGAACACTTAAAATGGTACTGCCGTAATTCTCGCCTGGCTGCAACAGGCTCTTGGTCGTATAACGAACCACGATCAGCCGATCGCCAAATGTGCGGCTCAGTATCGGTTGCAACTCGCGCAGCTCGATCGTCTTCAACTGTTGCTGATCGTTGCTCATGATTGTCACACAGGCAGACAGTGCCGGGGAAAGACTCGTGTCTGCGTCAACCAACTATCACGTTTCGCGTTGGACTGCTAACTGGCCGATATTACGTGTGAAAGAAGCGAGCGCGCGCGCGTCTCTCTGACATGTCCCACACCGGGCCAACAATCATTTCATTTGCGACAGCCGCAGCGACTGCTCCTCCTCCACTGGCTCTGAGGCATGGTCCGCCTCCTTCCTAGCCGCTTGCAACATTTTTGTAAATTGTTACATAGGGTCTATTTTCTGTTTCTGAACTGGCTGCACTAATTCAGAGTTTATCTTTTTCCTTCCAATGTAGAGTAAAAAAGATAAACTCTGAACTGACTATGCTGCTTGTCATGTGCCGGATGAGATTAATTTTCGTGTAGAGACACGTGTTGTCGACTCACACACGGAAAGTTTTAAACGTTGATTTTCCACGCTCAGAAACGCTGGTGATCTCCCCTACCAGCGATTACCAGCTTTGTCTCTCTCACTCTCTCACACTCAGTCCCTCGACGCCTGCGGCAATCAATTTGTCCTGGTTTCTCCTTGACTGGAATTTATGACTATTATGTGATTCACACATAATCTCCGTGCACTATTTGTCACTGTCTCTACAATGATTGCGCTGTGCCGCATAATAAGCATCTTTTGCGAATATAAAACTTTTATATTATATTTGTTTATCCATCTATTGCAGTTAAAAACGTGATTATGTTATTGTTTTGATGATATTTCTTTTTTTTTTTACTAGAATAGGAGATTAGATTAATTACTCTCGGATGACAATCACTGAGAACGCTTCTGTGGTACGGCGGTAAAAAGAATAAATTTATTTCTGAAATAACAGAATGATATAAAAATATATTTTTCTGGCACTCACATGGCAGTTGTGTATAAGAGCATATGTGTTAAGTATACGTAATTTAAATTTTTGTATATGTAATATACGATTAAAATAAAGAACGTAAGATACATATATATATTGCATAATGCAATCTCTGATCACTTTAATTATCGTTTATCGTTTATGCGCTAAAACTTCCGACTGTTTGTCCTTCTCATGTAAATTCGTTATGGCTTTCACGAATTGCCGATGGTGGAAAATCTTTACTTTGGCCAGCTTTCTTGCTCGATCAATTTGCTATGAATATCCCATAAGTTCTACAAATAAAAGATGATAAACTGTAAATTCTACTAAAATTGTGATTACAATTTTGCAATAAATTTGCACAATAAAAATGAGAATAGACAAATATAGAGTTAATATCTTATCTAATATATTCTTTTCATAGAAAGAAATGTATGTTTCTTTTTAGAGGAAGGAAAATGGATATGTATTACTCGTATAATTCAATGAATTTTGATTTTGAACATAAAAGTCATAGAGATAACTACCGCTTCAATTGTTTTGCACCGCGCGGCGGGGGATTGCATTTCCATCTTCCTCAATCAATTTGCGATGTACGTCACTGAGCGCCTAAATAGCATACAAATTGAATACGAGACGCAATTTCAACATTGTACCTGAATTTAATCAACATCTTTACTTAACGATAAAAAGAAAGTGCCAAGTCAGCGGATGACGAGGCAGATGAGATTACCTTGAAGTATTTAACCGTTTTTACGCGTAATTCCAGAGTAGCGTCTTCATCACAGATAATGAGCGTGCGAGGATGTTGTTGAAACGCGGACACCGTCCACATGTGGTTAATGCCTTCCTCTATGGCCTTGTAAAGGGCAAAAGCTTTGTGAGATCCAGTGATAAGAATCATCACTTCCTTAGCGTCCATTACGGTGCCGACGCCTACAGTTAACGCCTGCTTCGGCACTTTGTTGATATCATTTCCGAAAAATCTCGCATTGGCTTCCAAAGTGTCTTGTGCAAGGGTTTTCACTCGTGTGCGAGAAGCTAATGACGAACCAGGCTCATTGAAGGCTATATGACCGTCTGGTCCGATACCTATAATTTTATAAGTTGTTTAAAGACTTGTTATATACCCAAAAACTTTTTGTATTTATATTTAATGAAACTGTTGTTTTACCTCCAATGAACAATTCTATTCCACCAGCCTCTTTGATTTTTTCCTCGAAATTATCGCATTCTTTTTCGAGATCCGTCGCATTTCCGTCAAGTATATGCACGTTCTTTGGGTCGATATCTATATGTTTGAAGAAATTGTTGTACATGTAATAGTGGTAAGATTCGGGATGATCTCTCGGTAAATCAACATACTCGTCCATATTGAATGTCTTAACATACTTGAAGGAAATTTTGCCTTGTTGATAAAATTCTATAAGCTTTTTATACATTCCCAAAGGTGTCCCTCCTAGATGGAAAAAAAGAACAAAAAAAAAGATTATCAAAATGAGAATATTAATATAATATATTAATATCACATGATTAGTAAGCAAATGTTTAAAAAAAAATCAATTTAGTTATAAAACATAGGCTTATCCTTTTTATTTATAGCATTATGTACCTGTAGGGAGACCAAGAACGAAATACTTGTTTTCATCAGGCTTGAAATCGTTGATTCTTTTTAAAACGTATTTCGCCGACCACTCCGCGACGTAGACCACGTTATCGCAAATTACCAGACGCATAATTATATATATAATTTTTTTTTAATTGCACACAATTATACAATTGCACACTGCAACATAAATAGGTACGCATTAGTATCATTTTAATATTGAATTCATATTGTTATTAAATCTATTTACGCAAGATACGTTAATTATGTTGAAATTCACGTGTTCTTAAATTCATAAATTCATATGTTTTCTCAGAAGTTAATAAAATAAACAGCAAGTAGTCTTTGTTGAAAGAAAGAGAAAATTTATATTTGATTGTTTGAAGGGGATATTCAAGTCCTTCCTTTGAGACTATATAATCCATGTAAAATTAGTCCCCCAATATTTAAATTAACTTTCTACAGTTCATTCGATTGCTCATCGTTTGCATACTGCATACTTCTAGTCACATTAGCCCCCCCCCCCCCCCAACTACGAGAAAATTGGATCGAAACAGTCTTAAGAAGGTGTGATCGAAAAATCAAAATGCTGCAATTTGTTTAAAAATTATATAGAATATTGTTCAAAGCAAAACTAATATATCATATTAAAATTTCAAACCGATTAACCGAACGCGAGATAATCATTATCAAAAATTGCACTTTTCCATGCATTGCATATACAAAGCATACGGAAATCTCGTATTTTGAATTTTAATAATTTTAATAATTAGAACGAATAATAAGAAAGTGATGAAAAACCGGATATATAGTAGAAGGGCCCTTTAGGAATATTAGTAAAAAAAAAACCGAAAATATTGACCGTTATGGAAATACAATAATAGGCCTCGATTTTCATGATTATTCGACATGGACATGAAGGAGAGAATGAGCTATGACAACTTGTCAGAAGCCGCGGTAGCATGTGGAGTTGGTGGCTTTCGTGCCGCATACAAGTGCGTGCCGTGTACGTGTGCAATGTGAACGCCACACGTACATGGTACCATTAATTGGAAGAAAAAGAAACACGCGGTACTTGTGTGCGTGCAGAACCGCCCCAAAAGTTTTCAGCCTGTAATGGTAGACAGTCAGATGTTTTCTCGTGATAAATTTTTGTTTGCACATTCTTAATAAAGTTTGAATAACGTTTAAACTAGAAATCTACAAACAAAAATTCGAAATGTGCAAACAATGAGCAATCAAATAAGGCAAATAAGCTATAGAAAGTTAATTTTTTAAATGTTGAAGGGGGCTAACTCTTCACAGGGTTACTATGTTCTTCAAGTCCAAAATAAGTATTTTCTATCGAGTATGTGATAGTGAGCGAGAAAGAGAGATCACGTTTGATTGCCGTTTGAAGAGGCCTGACCTGAGATTGAAACTTTTCAATACGATTCAAACCTAGAAACAATAGCAATTATAATATTGCACAAATATCTGTGTAAACAAGCTCTAATATTATATCGTAAAAACAACTGTATAGGCTCATATTGACTTTAAAATTTAATTTGTTGGAGTATAATTTTCCTCTTATTGCAAAATGAATATATGTAGATCCGACTAAATATAGATTTGTCGATATGTATCACCAAGACTGGACGGCCTGACGAATTAGTCACATAAGAGAAACATTCGTACGTTAAAAGAAACGCGAACTATTTATAGTTTAATCCAAAATACAAGAGGCATAGTGCACATTTAAGCGAGACTAAGAACAGGCTTTTACCGCTTTTATCTACAGCGAGAGCTATTTGCGCATTCATATCAGGAGATAAAAGTGACATTAACCTTTTATCTTATACGCATAAGTACTGCAAAATTCGTGCGTATACACACTGTACACAGGTTCGTGTAAAAACACACTTTTTACACACACATTAGGTACGTTAATCTATATGTATTAATGTCTGTATTTACAGCTATTCTTAACTCCAGAAAATTAGTTTTCTAAAGGCGAATCGTCAACAAAAACTGTAAATGATACCTCTTCTAATCAGGATACAAAAGGATACGTATTGTAGATTGTAGGTACCAGAGTAGCCAAAATTCTTATCGATAGATACACACACGTTATCTCGCTCGTAAGCGCTCGCTTATCATCTTTCGACCTGACCGCGGAGTTGGTAACCAGCGGCTGTTGACCCGCTGCGAATCAACCGCGGGCGGAGGACAGAGGAGGACGACTTAGGGAGCTTTCCAGCAAGCGACACAAGTCGACACAGGTATCGTTTTGTCTTTGTTACTCATTGCCAAAAAAGAAAGATAGAACGACGTTTGTGTCGGCTTGTGTCACTTGCTGGAAAGCTCCCTTATTGTGCTATCTAACTCGTTTTCCTCGCTTCTGTCGCGACAAACGGAGTACGGACAAAGGAGCCGTAGCTCCTCGACAGAGGATGCCGTATGCCGTTCGGGGAAGAACGTGCCGCACCCGTACGTAGGAGCAGCTTGGCCTGGAGGTGCACGAACCTGCTGGACGATCGCTCGACGAGTCGTGTGGAGTCGTGTTGGCCGCACCACGCACCACCGGTCGGTCACTGAATCAGCTGACTAGCGCGCTTTAACCTCAACTCGCGTCTCGCGTCTGGCGGCTGGCCCGGTCTCCCCTCGAGTGTGGGCGGTCTGCTCGTCTCAGGCCGGGTCAGCTCATCGCCTCATGTGAATCCTTATCACGGCTATTATAGATAAGGGCGCGAACCGAACCTTCCGTGGCGCCGCGAATGCAGCGATTTTTATTTAATGCCTTTTCTTTTATCGCGAGCGAGCGTGAACGAGAAGCACCCTCGATGTAAACAAGCGCTGTTCTTTGCTAGCACTACATTACACTTTTTGCACTTAAAACGGATGTATAAGTGGACCGCAGCCTATAGATGAGAAAGAGAAAGATGAAGAGGGCAAAAAGTTTAAATAAAATGAGTAAACAATTAAAAAAGAAAGAGGAAAAATGAAGAGCCCAAAAAGTTCAATTAAAATGGATAAATAATTAGAAGACAGAGAGGAAAACAGAGCTCAAAAAATCATATTAAAATGCGTAAATAATTAGAAAAAAAGGGGAGAAACGAAGAATCCAAAAAGTTGCAATGATATAAATATACAAAAAAGAGAAAAAAGAGAGAGGGAGGTAAAATTCGCTTGCTCGAGTTACACTTTCTGCACTCTGTCACCTCTTTCCTTTTCTTTTTAAAGTATCCACACCGTCGTTTGTTCTATTTCAAGTGCAGAAAGTGCGGAATGAAATGCCCGGTCGAAGATGAGTTTAGGTTAGATTTTTCATTCCGGCGGGAAGCGGTGTACTGTGTACTGTACGGAGTCCACGGAGTTCTGTGTTCTGTCGCGGTTGATGCATTTTTCGATCAAATCCTCGCGATGCCCGACGTCACGATTAACGATATTGTCGTCAGTTTCCCCTTTAAACCGTATCCCGTGCAGGAGGAGTATATGAGAAAAGTGATAGAATGCCTGCAAAATAGCCAGCACGGTGTCTTGGAGTCGCCGACAGGTACATCCGTGTGCACGGTTGATTATTTAAAAGAATAAGCGAATTCCTGAGAAATAAATTACATTAAAAACAAATTTTTAATAATTTAAGACCCTGTTTAACAAAGAAAGAAATGTAATTTATTTTAAGCATTTTTATGTAATTTTATTTCCAACTTGGGAAAAATTGTTTGAATTGGAAAAATTGAAAAACTTAAGATAACTTTTAGATTAATACATTTCATCTGTCCATTTCATTAGTTTTTCTTCTTTTTAAGTGGATTTTATTTAATCGCTATCAAATCTATTTTACCAACTTTTAAACAGATTTGTAATTAAACAAATGTTATAAATATTTCACAGGTACCGGAAAGACTCTGAGCCTTTTGTGTTCTTCCTTAAGCTGGCTGTTGACAAAGAAAGCTCAGTTACAGGCGCAAGTGATAGCAGGTGCAATAGAAAAGAAAGACTTTGGTGGAAATTTTTTTAAACATTTAACCAGTGGACTTGAGAAAGCGGCAGGAGTACCGGACAATGTTCAAAGTTTTGGCTGGGCTATGCCCAAAATCATTTATGCGTCTCGGACGCATTCTCAATTGTCTCAGGCTATGCATGAATTGAAGAAGACGTCGTACAAACATGTGGCCACCGCTGTACTGGGGTCCCGAGATCAGCTGTGCATTCATCCAGAAGTTTCGAAAGAGACGAATACTTTTAACAAGATACACATGTGCCATTCTAAAGTAAAATCAAGAACTTGTTTTTATTTCAATAATGTGGAGACCAGGTAGGTGTCACTTGTGTATATTTCGATGATTTTTTGATCAAAGCAGAGCAGTGGATATATTATATCAATTTTTAAATGTTCTTTAGAAAAGATGATCCTGTCTTTAAACAGGAGGTGCTAGACATAGAGGATTTAGTTAAAGTCGGGCAGAAGCACAAATGTTGCCCATATTTTTTGGCAAAGGAATTGAAGCAGAGTGCAGATATCATTTTCATGCCTTACAATTATCTACTGGATCCTAAGACACGAAGGTCGCAGGGTATAGATTTACAAAATACTGTAGTTTTATTGGACGAGGCTCACAATGTCGAAAAAGTTTGTGAAGAAGCAGCATCGTTACAGGTATAGAAACAAGATTGTTTCCTTCAACTCTTTATATATTTTATATTTGTATGTATCTGTATAGATAAGCAGTACAGATGTTGCAATGTGTATTGACGAAGTAACTGCGGTAATGCAAGATGTGGCTAAGGACTCGGATCAGCAGAACGATTTTCTATCGGAGAATAATGTTCAGAAAGATTTTACAGCAGAAGATCTATGCATCTTGAAAGCAATGTTTTTGGAACTGGAAAAAACAATCGACTCTATTGAATTAAAAAACCGTAGTGAGGGAGATACTTTTCCCGGTGGATTTATTTTTGAATTACTTGAGAAAATTGATGTAGGGGACTTTTAATCTTAAATGAATTTATTAGAATAATATATATGCACGTTACTTGTGGTTATAGTGTAATTTTTGTTACAGTTAACACATGGTAAGGAACAAATTGTGGTAGAGAAGTTAGAAAAGATTATTTTATATCTGACAACTACCAGCACTTCGCCATTTGCAAGGAAAGGGAATGCACTGCAAAAGTTCAGCGATTTACTGAGGACCGCTTTCAATAGCGGTGCCTCCATTGCACGTCACAAGGAAAAAGTGAAACGTTGCTACAAAGTCCACATACAAATGGAAGAGCAAAAGAAGAATTATAAAACTGATGTCTGGGAGAGCAAAAAGACAACTAAAACAGACGGAAAACTCATTAGTTACTGGTGTTTCAGTCCTGGTTTTGGGTATAAATTTGCTTAATGAAAAAATATCATTAATAACATTATCTTAATTAATGTAAATCTTATAACAAACATATTTTACAGTATGGAACAAATGGTAGAGCAAGGAATACGTTCGGTAGTGCTCACAAGCGGCACGTTGTCTCCGTTAAAACCGTTCATATCGGAACTCGGTATACCAATCGCGGTCCAATTGGAAAATCCGCATATAGTAACGAAGGAACAAGTATGTGTTGGCGTTCTTAGTCAGGGACCAGATAATCATCCACTCAATTCGTCTTACAACACAAGGTAAATGCTGCTAAATATTAATGAAATAAATAGCGATTTAAATGAGTTTCTCTATTATAGTTTCTATTATATACAGAAATGATCCAAAGTATATTGCGTCTCTCGGAAGAGCAGTGTATAACTTTAGCTGCATTGTTCCCCACGGATTGTTAATATTCTTTCCTTCGTATCCAATCATGAGGAAGTGCAGGGACGAGTGGCAGAATATGGGTTTGTGGACGCAGATTGCTGAACGTAAGGTAAGAAATATTTAGCATCTTCATTACAAAGTAATGTATTTTATGATGTGTGTATATATATATATCAAATTAATTACTGTATAACAGCCCATTTATGTAGAGCCCAACTCTAAAGAGGGATTTGTTAATGTGATGAATGAGTATTACCAAAAAATTAGAGACCCGTCTTGCAAGGGGGCTGTTTTTATGGCGGTATGCAGAGGAAAAGTCAGCGAAGGTCTGGATTTTGCTAATGCAAACGGTAGGGCTGTATTAATCATTGGTCTACCATTTCCGCCCTTAAAGGATCCGCGAATTATGCTGAAGCAAAGATATTTGGAGGAAATAAGGGCTACACAAAAAGAGGTATAAATTATAGATACTTCAACTTTGCTAGAAATAGTAACTTGATTATAAGATCTAATAAGATTGATGAACGAATTTAATATTCAGAGCCTAACTGGACAAGAATGGTATCAACTTGAAGCATCCCGAGCTGTCAATCAAGCTATTGGCAGGATAATAAGACACAAAAGTGATTATGGTGCTGTGGTGCTATGCGATTGTAGGTTTGAAAATCCAAACTTCAAGAAACAATTGTCCGCTTGGCTTAGACCGTATGTAAAAAAGTTTACGAATTTTGGGATGATCACAAGGGAGTTGCGAGAATTTTTTAGAAACGCGGAGAGTACAGTAAGTTTTTATTTAAACTAAATGCAATTATTAAAATGTAATTAATGATATGTTTTAACTTATACCATTAAATTATTACCAATTATTTCAGCTGCCGCAACCTAGTATCACTCGTGCGCAATATGGGAACATTGATGATATATCACTACCTGCTGTGGGTGCTACCTTTGAAACAACAGTATCTCACTCTCTCAGACAAAAGATGCAGAATAATTCTGCGACAGAAGAGTCGACCAAGAATAATTTTAACATAGACATGTATCTAGATGAAAATGCAAAGGACAAACAATTAGCGAAACCGCAATCTGTGATCAATTTTGCTTGTAAATTAAAAGATAATCAGAGTACGTGCGAATTAGCAAAACATCGATCCGAAGAACCAGTTGCAAAAAGAAGAAAAATTAATATCATATCACCTGGAATTGATTCTTATTTTTCCGCTCCTTCAACTTCTTCATTAACAGTTCCTGAAAGTAATTCCACACAAAATTTTATACAAAATGACACGAGTAAAGATGATAAAAAGGCACTGGGAAAACAATATTTAAAGAATGTAAGTACATAACAATTCGATTACCTTTGTGTAAAAAATTATGCCATTTAAACAGAAATAATGCTCATAGGTAAAACGGGCATTATCAGCGAATGATTATAAAATATTTGCAATTATGATACAAAGTTATACGCAAAGTGGCGATTTTGACGAGTTATTGAAGATATTGTCAAGTTTATTTCCACCGACTGAGCAGCTACGGCACTTGTTTATAGGTAAGTCCATAAATTGAAGAAATAAAACGATAAGAAAAATAATCTGTGGAATGTTTCTACTTTTAGGATTTCAAAGTTTTCTAAAGAAACAACACATTGCAACCTTTGAGGATTATATAAAGAATTTAAAGTTGCCTTAACGCTACATCAACTTGAAGTACTAAAGGATAATGGATGCTACAAATGCATATATGTATAGTTTTATTTTACTTAATTTAAATTTATGTTAATTTTTTAATACAGACTAATAAAAGACTATCTGCTTAATAATAAAATCTGCTTAATAAGTGTTTTTATTCAAGTTTATAAGATCGATTAGACTTATTCATGCTGAATGTAAAATGGTGCAGGCATCATTAGTGAGACCGAGAAAAAATTTGAAAATGTAAAGTATTGTAAAGTATAATAGAACTAAATTATCTTTTTTTTTTATTTTTGTAATAACAGTATAAAATTTACTTTGGCGATTAAAAACATCTGTATTGCAATCATGAACATATTTACACGTATATTTTACATATATTTACTACACATAATAATTTTTTGTAATCAAATATACTAATTTATTATTTAAAAAAGCTGTTAAAAAACACGAACAAATTAAAAGACGTCATATACCATTAATTTAGCCAATGTATTCTATTACTAACAAGTTGTTAGTAATAACTTGTTACTAAGTCCTGTAAATAACATATTAAAAAGAAAGAAAAAATATAGCTATGTTACTGTTTGGCGTTAATGATCATGATCGTCGCAATCGTGAATGATAGTAAAACATAGACTTTTTTTTTATCTTGTTAATCATGTAATATGCAATTTACGAATATCGTCCATTATACAATTAAATGGACATAAATATGAAAAATTATATACACGCACCTCTCGATATAGCGTGTCTCAATGTAGCGCTCGAAAAAGATTTCTATTACTAACATGGAAAAGAACTGTACTCCACTGATTTCGTTGAAACTTGGCAAGATTTACAAAGTAAGTTTCCCTGAATCACCGTCCCTATTTGAGTGCAGACAATCAACCATTTCAGAGATATTTCAATAATAAATTTAGTAGCGTCTTTAGAATAGAGTTTATTAGGACACTCACATATAAATATTTGTGGCGTAGTGGATATGCCTCAATTCGTCATGATATAAAGATTTTATATTATGACTATTTATATTATAATTTATATAATATAAATTTTTTATATTAAAATAATTTATTTCATTATATTAACAATTATTTTAATCATAAAATATTATTAAATAATAAAAAAAATTAATTGATTGTGAGGTTTAAACTCGAATCTACAAATTATGAATCAGTTACCATATCCACTACGCTACTAAATTTATTATTAAAATATTTAAGAAATTGTTGACAGGCACCCAAATGGGGGTATCATTACATTCGGAAACTTTCTCTGTAAATCCTGCCAAGTTTAATCGAAATTGGTGTTTGGTTCTAAGTCTTCCTTTATAAAAGAGATGCGTAGCGATGATTTATTGAGAGAAACTCAATTTGTTCGATATTACTAGATAATCTCGACATAACGAAATAATATCTCGAAAACGAACATAGCGAGATCCGAGTATATTAACATTATTTATATTAACATTTATTCCTTTTTACAATTCCATAGTCTGTGTTCCATGTATCTCTTTATTATTGTCAACGTCGCTTTTCGCAAGCGCGTTTGCAACAATATCTTGATAATACTCGCAAAATACGCTGCGATTATGCGAAACAAGTATTGCAAATCGGGCAGCAATGGCTGCTAACTCTTCTTGCAGCGAGGAGAGGCCCACTGGTACTTGTTGGGGTGCAGTGGATTGCGATTGAATGATTTTTTGTAGGAACTGTCTAATACGTAGACCTAAAACAACATATTTTATAGTCAAAAGTGTTAGTCATTTTATAGTTAAAAGTGTTAAAGCCATTTTTACACTTACTGACGAGATATCTGATCTTATGTTTTGTATCTACAAGATCGGCTATTTGACCTCCTAATAGCGTTTCTAATTCTGGTGACAACTCGGGAGCGTTGACTTCTCGTAATGTTGTTTTCACATCTGTTTTTACTTGTAGTACGATATTTGGCATTGCAGCTTCTAGCTCTCTATAGCAAAAGTAAAAATCATATTAATAATTTTGAATATGGTTGAATATAAATTGAAATAATGTGAGCTATATACGTAAAAAATAATGTATTTTATTAGAACTTGTTTTCAATTATAACTTAACGTACTTGTTCGAATGTACAGAATCCAACAGTGCGTTTAAATGTTCCTTAATATTCTTCTTAAGGCTCGAAACCCCATGAATTGGTGCACCAATTGTATTATTAACCAATAATATCACAGAACCAACGACGCTCAACCTACTGGTTATGTCACGCAATTCCAGAAGTCTTCCTTGATCCAACATCAATGTCTAAATGAAAATCATCCTATTTATAATAAACTTATCGAATATACAATACAAAATCCTATATTTTGATAAGATATTCCCATACCTCTGCGTCTGGATTGAAATCCCACTCCAGAAGATCGAGGTACGCCTCTGTCAATAAAGAATGAGTAATTTGTCTTACAGTATTAGCACCGTCGCTCGATGAGCCTGCGATTTTCTCTGGATCGAAATGTCTCAATAACCATCTTTCTGTGTATTGTAAGCCGTTTGAATTAATCTTTAAAAATTCGGCAAACTTTGCTTTCTCATACTTGATGCTCGAGGCAATGATATTTGGCCTCATCATTGTAATGGTAAAATTTGCCAAATCCAATCTCATTAATTGCAACAATTCCATGACGCCCTTGAACGTCTCAACGATGTCTGTCTGCTGCGAGAGCTCTTTGATTTTCTCATCTCTCACCGGGGCGCATATTTTACCCATAACAGAGATTATGTATTGCCCGTAATGGCGAAAATCTAATACGCCTTTCTCCGCTTGTTGTCTGATCAAATCTATATCAAGCACTTCTCTAATATTTTCTTTGATCTTCGCGTTATGCAGTGGTACGAGTTCATCCAGTGACTGAAACAAGTAGAGAATATATTGTTACGTATTGTTTGACGCTTCCTTTTGTCGTCACAGAACAGAAAAGAGAATTATTACTTCTTTAATTTCTTTCATTAAAACCAGTGCTTGCGAATAATCTGGTGGATCCTCGGCCAACTGCTCCGCTAACAAATTCCAAAAAGCTTTGTGCATTATTTCTTTTACTCGCCTATGAAAATTACCGTCTTCCTCCAATTTTTGCAACTGAAAATTCTTATCTACCGCGATTTCGTGTGCTAAGGCCATATTTTTCATTCCATTAGCAGCTTTTACAATTTCGTCGAAAGACACAAATTTAGGTGGTGACGCTCCTGTTAATCCACCCATCATAAAATTTGGCGTCGGTTGCCTGCGTTAACACAAAAAATATATGCAAAAGATAAACCATGTATAATGTAACATAATCTTCGTGAAACATTAATCGTAATGACTCGTAATGACAAAATGTCGTTTTTGTCATGTACTTATTTGCCGTAGATTCTAACTACATACCTATTTTGCACTTCATTTTGCACAGTTGTATGTACATTAGTATCACAGTTCGTTGATGTACCAGCGTCATTTGTGTTATGCTTCTGTTCATCCTCATTCTTCATTTTTTGATTGCTGTATAACAAGCGTTAAGTTTTACAAGTAAACTATTTATTTATAAAATGAAAAATAAGTAAAAAGATAGCTTAATTTGAGTTTACAATAACTATCAAGGAGTAGGAGATTTTATGTTACTGATAAAAATTATCTCACGATAATGTAATATAACTCGTTGACCATTATATTCAGTTGAATGCCTACATTGACTGTTATGTTAAAATAATTATTTAATAAATTGTAAATGATAATTTTTATCAATAATATAAAATCCTATTTTATGTTATTGGTCAATTATTTCACGATAATGTAATGTGGCTAGTTGACTGTTACTTTTAGCTAAATGCCTAAATTGACTGTTGCATTATATTTAGCTAAATGTAATAACTTATATCAATAATATAAGATCCTCTTTTATATCATTGATAAAAATTATCTCACAATAATTTAATACAACTTAAAGATTGTTACATTTAGCTATATATAAAATTTTTATGATTAGTAACAAATCAGTAGTATAACAGCAACATTTTCTAAGTACATTGTTCATAATATAAAATACAAGTAGCAAGACCAGTAAGATAATTCAATCCAAATTCAAAATAATCAAGGAACGAAAATGTGATATAATTTTTTGACTGTTACATTTAGTTAAATGCCTATGATGGCAATATTAGATATGCAAAAAATCGTCTAATGATTAATAACAAAATTAATAATACCAGCGACATTTTATAAGTACGTTATTAAAATAAAAAACCAAGTACGAAGACCAATAAGATGATGCAACTAAAGTTTGAAATAATCGTTAAGAAATGAAAATATAACATAGCTTGTGGACTGTTGTGTTTAGCTGAATGTCACAGAGAGCAACATTTATAGATTTCAAATTTTTTTCATTGTGATTAGTAACAGCAAGAGCCTGTAAACACTCTGAATTGTTATCGGACAAAGAAGAACTGACCGATATAACATAGCAGGGATGAAATTTAACAATGTTGTGGGTCTCAACTTGCGACTAAACAAAAGACAGCAAAGGGTCACGCCCCATATTACTCCGGCACTGACGAACACTTTGTTCCTGGCAAAGCATGACCAAATCACATGTATTCTATTCATCCCAATTATAGGTACTTCTCACAGATCGAAAAATATCAATTATAACAAGATAAAAACCCAGGTAGCAAGATGACGTCTAAAGACGTCTTAATGACGTTAGAGACGTCATTAAGACAGAATTAATACGTCATTTGACGTCACTCTGCTATCTGGGAAATGAATCGGTCACTAATACTTATAATGCTAATTGAATGTCACATTACATCAAGACTTCTTAAGACTTCTTTTTTAAAAGAAAAGCTTGAAATTTGCAAAATTCTGCTCCTTGGACAGAGAAGAAAACCGGAGTAACGGCCAGATTACGATGTAAACAAAACTCGTGGGCGACGTACCTGTCTGGCATAGTGCTGAGTGTCGATGTGTGTATATATATTTATATATATGTATATAATTTTAAAAGACTAGCCGTAGAGCATGATCCACACCACACACGGGTCTGGCTGCTGGTCGCGCTTCAGCACGAGAAGTAGGTCAGGCTGTAACTATAAAAAGAATGTCCGTGATGGGATTCGCGAAGCTGCAACTTCCTCGCGCAGGACGTCCTTACCGGAAGAATTGCGGAGTCACGCAGGTTAATCGCTCGCACTGCCGCGGTCGACTGTCACCGCAGGACTCGCAGGAGTCCTGTTCCTCACCCTGTACGGAGAGTGTACAGCCCTAGGCCCGCCGGCACACCGGATCTGTCTGCGAACGCGCGTGCTCGCTGGCCAGCATCCCGCGAGTCCCGCGACCTGCGACGATCTGTCAACGAATTTGGAATTGGAAACAGCTGTGAAGTAGCCGCGCGCACCTACAACATCTCGGGACTCGGGACTTGTCCAGACTTGTCGCTTGTCGGCTGCGTAAATTCGGCCGGAAGTGTCGCGCAACGCGCGGCGCGGCGTCGCGCGCGTTGCGTCGAACGTCTCCGCTCCGAAACTCGTGATCTCTGTTTTTTTTTTCGAGCCGCACTTTTCCCCGTAAAGAGATGAATGCATTGTTAAATTTAAGGAAAAATACAAAAGTTGCAAGAGGATTTTTGGGTCCGTTCGATTTAACACTTCTTCGATCGCACCGTTTTCTATCTTAAAATGAGACGTACGTGTGTTTGGAGAGAAACGAAAAACGAAGGCGAGGTGTACAAGGTGCAATGAAAACAATTAAAGAGGGATAGGAATAGAATTGATTTAACTGCACTTTTTGCATTTTCTACTATTAAAAAGAAAAAATATCTGGATTTGGAAATGGAGAAAGAATAAAAAGACAAATGTCAAAAAATATAATTGATTTAAATTCGTATAGCATTAAATAAAATAATTAAAGTCATGCGATAGAATCTTATAAATGTTTTCCTTAAATTCATCTCTTTTGGGGTGACTTGGACTAAACTCCGATTAATTTTAATGATTGACTTATCAAATACACGAATAGAATTGTTTTATATGGACAACGAATTATAGAAGTTATGAACAGTTAGAAACTTCGTTGTATTCTAAATTAATCGCCGAGTAATTAAGTTAATCGAAGTTTAAAATAGCTCTTAGCTAATTTCTCATATCCATATATATTTTATTTTTTATCATATATGTACTCTTGAGTATATATATATATATGTATAATAAATGTAATATATTATTAACTTATTAAATTATAACTTATTATATATATATAATAATATATTAGTAATATATATATATATATACTATTATATATTATACTCTTGAGTATTTATCTTGAAAAATGAAAAAAATGTCAGACTTTTTTATCTACTTTTTTAAAGAAAGGAAATTTTGAGTAATAACGTACCTTTTGTAAATTGTACGTACGAAACGTTCAGCTCGACTCCGGAACGACGGATAAAGGCGAATGCATTTTGCATGCAGTTTAAATGGAGTCGAAATGGCTTTGTCGCACAAGTTACCCTAATTGGCAGCATGACTCACCGCCGTCTACCTTGAATTCGCGTCAAGGTAAAATCAGGCGGTTTTTTATCCTTTTGTACGAATAAGGCAAACCAGGAACGGTACAGAAATATCAGAGTACAATACTCTCGTTTGTAAGAATTTCCAGTTTTATTTACATATAAATCCCAACACATCCCTTCTTTAAAAGAGCCACAAAATCTAAAGATGTTTAGATCGTTACAATCAATAGTCACGCAGTATCTTAAAAAATAATAGAATAATGCTCGGTTTTTACGTAAAAAGGCACCATTGATAGCTTTAGACCTACACCCTCGTAAAATAGTATTAATATTATAAAACAATAACTGTAGAATAAAATATCGATTAAAGAGTGTAGAAAGAAAGATTTTCGGCAAAGATCTGACAACCATGTTCGATTAATAAAAAGTGCAACATATCGTAATTACGTATTTAACATTTAGTACGTGTTATACAGTTATGGTATAAAACAAAAGAGAGAGAGACGAGTATATCCTCTTCAGAGATTGGCCGATTTTCCCAAGGCGTTAATATATATTTTGCAGCTGCGTAAGCCGTCCGTCAATCTCTGAGCGAGATCGACGTCCACTCGAGCAAAGTTTCGCACGGCCCGTTCGACGACGAATGTCGAGGCGTGGCACAAACTCGCGACCATGTTCTGCACCAGTCTCTCTTTGGCTGGCTCGTCGAGAATCTTCTTCCAGAAGATAGTAGCCTGACCAAAGTCATCCTCATCTACAGGATCGTGACGGTCCACATGTCCGCTCACATGGAACGGCGGCGCGCGAGCGGCTGGGCACTCCTTCGGCCCAGAAAAGCTGTTTGGATGATAATTCGGTGCGCCACCATGGTTGTGTATTGACATGTGACCATCCCGTTGGTAGTGCATCGTAGCGGAAATCCCCTACAAAATCAATATATTGCATTAGTCGAAAAATTTATGTAAATATTGTATCTTGATTAATTGTATCTTGTTTAATTATGATTAATAATTATTAAACCGAATATAATGACTCAGAAGATTAAAATTCAAATGTCAAATAAGGAGCTCTCTGAGAGCCAACGCAAGACTTTCGTGCTTTCTCTTATCTTTTAAGATGTTTTATGTACATAAAACTCTTAGAGCTCCTTATTTGACATTTAAATTTTAATAATTATTGTATCTAATATTAATCGTGAATAATATTAATATTATAAATAGTTTTTGATATACATATAAACAGAGCAATATACAGAGTGCGGCATTTAAATTGAGACACTTGAATATCTTGAAAAGAAAGAATTTAAAAGAAAAATGTTCCAGACGAAAGTTGTATTCGTCTAAAGGGAAACAAATAAATGTAAAATCGATTTTTTCGAAAATTGATTTTACCATTATTTGTTCCCTTTCGTCTGAAACATTTTTCTTTTAAATGCTTTCTTTTCAAGATATTCGAATGTCTCAATTTAAATGCCGTATACCCTGTATACATATATTAATGTAATAGTACAATTAAATATTAGTAAATAATTGTATCACAATCGAGTGACACCTGTAATAGCTTAAATCACAATTATTAATTGCTTAAGTAATATCCAATTTTTATTGTAAATTGACTGTTAAACATATAACTAAAAATACTGTATAAATATAACAAGATTTTAATCTTTTTATATATTAATATGATTTCATATACATATTTATAAAACATAATAAACATATAGTTATGAATTGATAAAACATAATAAACATATAGTTATGAATTGTTAAAACATATAAACTTATAAACATAAAGTTATAAATTGTTAAAAGTAATTTTTTTATTATAAATGAATAAAGATGATTGAAAACTATCATTTGGATAAATGTTTATATTTTTCTTTCTGAAAGGATAGAAACTTTATCATAGCTGATAAAAATACCAAGCCATTATAGTTTATTTTAAGACCTCAGCACGTATGTTTAAAAAACATCTTAAAGACTGAGATGTTACAAAACGTTACCTTGTACGGACAATTCACTGGTAACTGAAGATGATTCGGACCCAGGCGATGCCTATGAGTGTCGCCGTAGGCGAAGAGTCGACCCTGCAGCATCTTATCGGGACTCGGCTCGATACCAGGTACCATGTGTGCCGGATCGAAGGCCATTTGTTCCACGTCGGCGAAGTAGTTCTCGGGATTGCGATCCAGCACCAATTTGCCCACCTGTATCAGCGGATATTCCTTGTGCGGCCACACCTGTAAGAAAATATGTTATTTATAGTTTTCAAAAGAATATCTATTAAACTAGAATATCGAGTGGATTAGAGAATAATTACTTTTGTCAGGTCAAACGGATTCCACTTGAAGGTCTTTGCTTGTTCAGCTGTCATCACTTGGATATGGAGCGTCCAGGATGGATTTTGGCCTTTAGCAATAGCATTGTAAAGATCTCTGATCGAGTAGTCAGGATCGGAAGCGCTGAGATCGGCGGCCTTCTCCGCAAGGATATTCTTGATCCCTTGATTAGTCTGAAATCATTAAATATTTATTTTCGGACAACTATTATGAATAGATCTAATAACACGTTACTTTTTTCTGGTTTAATAAATAAGACACACCTTGTAATGGAATTTGCAATAGACCATTTCATTCTTGCTGTTTACCAGCTTGAACGTATGCGAACCATAGCCGTTCATATGGCGATATCCGTCGGGAATGCCACGATCGCTAAAGAGAAACATAACTTGATGCGTCGTCTCGGGCCTGAGGGAGATAAAGTCCCAGAACATGTCAGCATCCTGAAAAAAGTTTTTATTAATATAGGCTTTGTAGTACAATATAAAATTTAGCTTTTATAACTTAAGAAATATATTTTACACGAATGCTATTTTAAATAATAGAAATAAAGTTTTAAACTATAATTTGTGAATAATCATTTTAAATTCGATCGAACCTTCAGATGAGTCGCCGGATTTCTCTTCTGCGTGTGTATAAAACTCGGGAAGAAGAGAGGATCCTTGATAAAGAAGATCGGCGTATTGTTGCCCACGAGATCCCAGATACCCTCTTCGGTGTAGAATTTTACGGCGAATCCACGTGGATCTCTAAAAAAAAAAAAAAAAAACAGAATATACTTAATAAGTAGATTGATAGTAATCAGATGAACGTACGCAAGAATTTTTGCGTTCTATTTTTATCGCGCATATTTCACCACTCGAATTAGTTGCATTAGCTGAGTAAAGCGTAATTCTGAAAAGTGCAGCGCGAAATCCTTGTGAATCATGTTCCCGATTGCATCACATTGAAATGATAAAAAGTTACTCTACTGCAAAAAACATTGGAGTGTGATATATAGATGTAGATACGCCCGTAACTAACTAGGGCGACACAAAGACGATTCATGTGTATGTATTCCCTATACACAAGAAAGGTATTGCAAACATTCATAATAAATACTGCAGTATTTATCTCAATATACTCGTCAAAATAAAATGTAACTTCATGTGTGTTTTCCAGTTTATGCAGAAAAACCTAATTGCCATACACTGGATGTGCAAAAAGGCAAGTGAGAAACATAGTTACCTTCTTCGAACATTCATTAAATCATCGGTATCAAAATTAAATAATATTCTATCATACAGCATTGGCATTTTCTCTATTTATTACCTGACAGTGTCGGCAGAACCGCTTTCACCACCAACGGTGGAGCATCTTACAGCGATAGGAGTCTTCTTTCCAATGCTGGAAAACACTTTGGCTTTAGAATACTTGGTGATGTCGTGGGTAACTTCGAAGTAGCCAAACGCACCTACAAAAAGAAAAAGTTATAAAGTTAATGATTATGATAATAATAAAAATGGTAGATAAGATACCTATGTACATAGGTCGTGCTATAAATTCTATTCCAAGAAAAATGGATTTATTTCATAAATATTTTATTGAATGATTAACCAATCATAATATAAAAATAATCATAACTATTAAAAATATCCATTTTTTGACTTTACAAATTTTTTCAAATAATCGAGCTTCAAACTCTCGACTGTTTAGGTGAACATTTTTAATAGTTATAAATAGTTTTATATTATAACTGATCAATTCAATATGTATACATTTTATGCAATATGTATACTTTTTATTTCAAATATATATATATCAATAAAAAAAATCTTTTTAGGAACAGAATTTATGTGGACGTCTGTGTGTGTTGAGTACAATGATAAGATGTGTAACACGCTTTAAGTATCGAAAATTAGAGAACGTACCGGCTCCCTTCGCGTGCACAACTCGTTCGGGAATTCTCTCCCTACCGAAATGCGACATTTCGTCCAGGTAAACGAAGTCTTGCAGCAACATGGGCCCACGCGGACCAACCGTGAGGCTGGCCTGCTTCTCAGCAATGGGCGCTCCATTGGCAGTTCGTAACACGGCTGGCTCATTCTGTAAAAAAATAAATTGAGAATTATAAATAGTCGACTGATATAATCAGTCAGATAAATTTGCTTTTACAACGTGATACTCGTGAATGTTGACAAACTCCGTTAACTGTTAGCAGATTTGATCAATTTCACTAAAACCATGGTATCACAATGCTCATAGAATTCTATTAAAAATTATTCCAATAAAAACTATTTTTTAATCATATCTCTTTTACGTAAGATTTTATTTTATATATTTTATCATTAATTACTGCAACATTCTTTATTAGGTCGACGTTATTAGGTCTGAGAAATTGTATGCATGGTGCTTGTCGGATTTTAATTACTATGCATAGTATACATATATTATATAATTAAACGAACAACTTAATTCTTTTTAAAATAAAAGCTGGCTCACGTTTTGGAAAGATATTAAATAAAAATAAACTGGTCAATACAAGATGGCAAGCGCAGATATTCGTATGATGATGCAGTACTATCAATGTTGCAAATAATCTACTCTTCAACTAAAATGTAAGTAAAATATATAATTATATAAGAGGCAACCGAGTTGGGTGTGTGTGTGTGTGTGTGTCTCGACATCCACGCTTGCCGGCTCGTATTAGCTTATTTAACCACAACTAATCATCTTAGCAGCAACTGTATAAATGCTCCGTTACACAGTCGGAAGGGTCGGAAGTCTTCCTGCGCGCCTGATTAGACTTTTTCTTTTTTTTCCAAAATGTAAGGAAGAAACCGCGTCGGCCCGCACAACCTTCGTCACTACTCATTTCGCTAATGAACAATCTGGAAGCGAGTGCGAAAGCTTTTTATACGATAAACATCGCGATAAAATCTTAATGCGATAGAAATAATCTCGCCCGTTGATCATAGGTGTGCGGGATTCGCCAGAATGGCACTTTCGAAATTCTATATCTATCATCTGAGAGCCGGCGACCCACTTCGTCGCCTCGTTACGGCAATTATCGTCCACGACTAAAGTACCAGCAGTGACATAATCGCTGCACCCTGTTGCTCGCAACGTTATCGTTTCCCTTTTTTTCTTTCTTTAGTTACAAAACGCTAATCTTGGGCAAGCAATTGCTGCAAGCTACTTCAAGTCAGTAGCTAACTGTGGGACTAGAACATGTTAAGCGCAAAGAGCACCCTAAGTTACGCAGATGTTGTATTACGTAATACTCCGAGAATGATGTTTCCAGAATTATGATTCATCTTTCCGATGCACATAAATCCCTCTACGTGATAAATATTTTTGGCAGCTGTCAAAAATCATACTGTCACAAAGACCATCGTTCTTTTTGTATCATATGTATTTAACAAGGCTTATTGCAAACTTAACAGTTTGCAAATGATAATCATAAGATGTAAACTTCGTCTCTCTTTTCTATGATTAATTCATTAGAGCTATAGTGATATGTTACAATACTTGATATATTATTATGTTTTAGAAATAATCTTATAGACAATATATCTGTTAATTAAAGTGTGTTTACATTAATTGTATCTAATAACTGATCTTATATTAACATCATACTAATAACAGAGTGCTAGTAGTTCTAATAATACTAAAGTACTATAATAGTAATACTAACAGTAATAAATGTCGTATATATACTAATAAGAGTGTTAGTAATACTAACCATGTTACTTTTTACACTCTCTACTGAAAATTTGCCTGTTATAGACATATAAAAGACACAGATATTAAATATGTTTTAAATACTGTAAATATACATCGCATTAACAACACATATATGTATATCTTTTATTACATGGTATTAAATAATAAATAATATTATTACCACTGACTAAAGGTCTAAGAAAGAAATCCGTTTTATCACTTCAGGAAGTCGCGGTTATACCAAGAACCAAGGACATCGCATGAAATTGTGACTAATTTCTATTTTTTACTAGTTAATCTGCGGAACGTTTATTAAGTTGCAATGCAGAGGTATATCGGTTATTTTTTCGAAGAATGCTTAACCATGCGATTTCACGGCTTGAGATTGACGGACAATTGCGCGCCGGACGTATCGCAATGTCTGAGAACTTCTTTCTAACGTGACACAGCGTATATTGTTTTTAAATCGTCGTCGTCGACTCGATGCACTCGACTGTATCGTTGCTAGGTCTTTTAGAATGTAAATTACGCCCGGATAAGCACATTTTTCCTTTTCAAATGTCTCGGACAGACCTCACCTGAGCGCTACGAGCTACGACGAGGTGTGTCGCGCTGATATCGCGAGATAAAACGATTTGAGAGAGTTTAATCTTCCATTTTATTTGTTTAATCTGATAGATGTGATTAGAGAAAAATGCTGCTCGTCCGGACAATATTTTTAACTTATCCGTATCTGCACTTCATCACGCCACAGTGACGCAGCTTTAGTTATTTTCTTAACCGTATATCTATTAATTACATCTTATTAAAACATATAATTTACTTCGCAATACAAATCATTCTAAATTAAACAAAAATTAATGACGCCACTCTCGCTTCTTAATCACATCTACGGACGTCATAATAACTGCAGTCATATTTTCTACGATTAAATGTCCGAAGCTACACGGCAAAGGTTGCGAATCGTTAGCGAATGTTAGTACAGAGAAATCTCAAGAGCGCCGTGTAGCGATAAATTACGATTGCGTGCGAGCAAACACTTTAAACGTTCTAATAATTCTTGCCTTTTCCTCAGGATTTCAAACAATGTAAATCTTTGACTGACGAGCGAACGTCCCCCCCCCCCGGCTATGTCCGGAGCCTTGACATCTTATGGAGTTTTCAAATCCAAATTAAATTTTAATATCAAAAATTCCTGCAAAAACGCGTCTATCGAAACAAGAGTTTTTTTTGCGTGAGGACTCACATCTCGCATAAAGTTACAATATTTATATTATCTAAATCGTGACATGAGGAATTCTTATGATAAGAGCTATAACTCTGTCGGTGTGCTTGCGTTGCAAACAGAGTTTTGTAATTTTTTTATATATACACTAAAAAATTTATTATTTGCAAGAAAATAGATTTCCTTGAATTTAGTTTCCTTAATTCAAAGAAGTATATTAGGTAGATTCTAAAATATTTTAAACTCAGAGAAATGTTTTCTTAAATCTACCCAATACTTATTTGAATTAAGAAAACTAAATTCAAAGAAATCTATTTCTTGCAAATAATAAATTTTTTTTAGTGTAAAATAGTTAATATTTTAATACTTCGTATATATGTTACATTCCAGAATACAAAAACATGTCTGCAGTGACATTGAAATTTCTTCAAATAAATTATACATATACGTATCAATTTCCATATTGACAATATATTTTCTTATTACCTACAGCGCTTTCATCTTCTGAGCCTCAGATAAGCATGACATAAAGAAGCATTAGCATTTTGTCGGACGTTTTTAGGACACTGATAATGTTTAAAACGGAATTAATGCTTCGAAACGAAACAAATTTCTAAAACGATACAAAATTGATCGGAGAGATCTGACACTCTAATATCGATCAGAATTATATCAATAAAATTTATCGCGCAACTTTGCTGTAAATACGATATTGCGAGCTCGTTCTGCAAGTATGATTTAGCCTTCGACAACGTAGCAAATATATTCTTGCGCAATGTATGCAAACTGAGGAATATCATTAATCACGATACAATTTATACAGACTTAGTCATACACGTCTCTAACGTCATTAAGACGTCATCTTGCTACCTGGGTTATTTTATAAAAAAATATTTGCAATTTTTTACAGCTTGCCTGAAATAAATAAATGTTTTCCTTACAATATTTTTTTTAAACTACGCAAATGTCACAAAAATTGCGCGGACCGTTACGATAAACACCCTGTATATTCTCATGAAAATATCGCGATAATAGAGTGAATGTTAGTTATATTGGGAACGTTGAGATCTTAAAGTAATTATTAGAAAGTTATTAATAGGTGAACAGTATTTGTGGAAGCTACTGCGCGTGTGCACATCGACGGCCACGCGCATCTTGATGGAATCGCGTACTTTGAATCCTTCTGATAGCTTGTATCGCTGTTATCGTGCACATTTATTTTTCAGCTCACAATGGGTGATTATCATCGGTGTACATATATAGAAATACCAACGTAACGAAACTGTGTCAAACATATTGTATTTAAATACTTTGCACCTGATATATGTCAAAGAAAAGTGAAACGTGACGATGTATTATATTTAGCGTTTTTTTTTTAGTAGTAACATTTTAATGTCAATTTCTACAATATAGATTAACTTGAATCTCGATTTAACTTCCTCTTTATATTTTTCTCGTTTTAAAAGAATTGAAGTTAATCTCTATTGATATATAGAAATGAACACAAGAGTTGTAATTTTAAGCGATTTCGGGACACGATTCTTTCTCATAGACTATTTGGAACTAAATCCATATAAGAAACTTAAAAAGAAGTTATCGTAGATATTTATCGCAAATATTTCGGTATAATCGATAACGCTTTGGTCAATTTTTTATCATAAAGATTATAGAATCAACATAAGCACTCGTTGAGTTATAATTATATTAGATATTAAACTTTGCGGAACTTATACAGCTCTTCAAAGAATTAACTCAAGAATAAAGGATGGTATTGATCTCGATCGCGGGAATTAAAATATCAAATTATGATATCGGGCTTGTGCCACATCGGATAACATAATATTTTCGAACCTTCGCACGTTATCAGGGATGATATAAGATAATTAAGATATAACATGTAATACGCGATTGCGAGTCGTGTATTTTATCTAGTAAAAATTTCGCTTATGCAAGAGATAAGAGAATTAAAATGATAAAACCAAAGTTAATAGCTTTGTTTTTAATTTAGCGAATCGTAATCATTAAATGAATATACAAGGTAACCGAGCCGAAGTACAGAAGTCGATAGGTTAACTTTTTAAAGCATTCGTTTCTTCCTTAATGAATATTTGAAGCCTAAGTGGCTCCTTAAAACGCAGAAAGTCCTACTAAATGAAAAGCTTCAAAAGTGTACATATTTCCGAGAAATAAAACGCAATAATTCGACGTCGTCAATACCTATACATAGTTTCAATCGATTTTCTTTAAAACAGAGTAAAATGTGCAGTATCAATTGAACGAAATTTCTTCGTTGAATAATTTTTTTCTTCTATTTGTTAACGTATATCGTGACAATATGTCGCAACTATTTAATGCGCGTGTCTGCGCATTTCAGTGAACAACCTGTATGTAGGATAATGCATTTAATCGATCATGTTTACGATTCTACTTAATGCGACTGTCCCACTTTTTTACCTGTCTTTTGCACGTCACAACGTTCTATCCGATGCGAGTGTTATTACGTAATAACGTAAGAACAGTTAGTAACATTGTTGCAGTGAATATCCGTGCAACGCTCGTAAATAAACATACACGGAATTTTAAATGCCACAGCACGTGGCACGGCATAAAAAATGTAAAGGTACACGTATAACACATGTATTATACCTGTACATTACACTTTTTAGGCCAAAATTAGTCCATTTTACCCATCGTCCTTTAAAAAATTATTTATATTTAGCTGAAACGTTATATTTGCAATTTGCATTTAAGACTCCTCGCTACATCCTCATTATTATCTGGACTATGTTAGAAGCGAGACTTTTTCTTTATAAAATAGCAGATTTCTTCAATACTTGTTCTGTTTTGAACTTTTAAATTTTAACTGCAGATTTGAAATAAAAAGCTTAAAAACTCTTACGTATAAAATTTTAGTTATGTATAAGCCATAACTCGACTTCTTAAATTTTGATTTCAGATATACAATCAGTGACCTCAAACACTATATGCTAAGATTCGATAAAATATACTAAATAAAGGTTAAATAAAGGGTTGATAAACGTGAATATAGGCACATATTGGGACACACTCGTGACGCACGTTTCTTATCTAAATATTCGCGCATCACGATTGTCGGTTATTCGAAAAATATAGTATTACTGTTATATTATTAATTATTAATTATTATTATATTATCATTGTTCGTTAGATTGACATGATTACAAAATATCATCTCTGCTGCTTCGAAAGTGGAGTGTTACTATTTACATTCGCGAATAAATAATAATCGATGAGTATTTAAACAGAAAGCTTTAAATTTCACGCTCCGATACACGTTAAAGTATTTATATGTGTTGAAGTAGTTAAAGCATTCTTAATCCTGTATGTATGTACATAACAAGCGACGTTTCCCAATCGCAGAATTACTAAATTTCTCAGATAATCTTAATCTCAACTTTATTCAAGCAGAGAAGTAAACTTCCATTTATTTTGTTTTCGTTTTACTTCTTTTACGACACGGAAGAAATAAAATAAAAATAAAAAAGTATCAAATTTTAATCGTCAACTATCATTAATTAATACAGATACAATTTAGATTAATTTTATCAGAGAAATTTAGCATTTCAAGCAGAGAGATAAGTCTCCATCTGTTTTGTTTTCCTTTTCAATTTTTTCATCTCACGGAAGAAATAAAATAAAAATGAAGAAGTGCTAAAAATTGCAATCTTTTTTTAAATACAAGTAAATGTAATATTTTTCAAATATATTAATTTTATATCGTTAGATACTTAGATCTACTTTCCATCAACATTACAATTACAACACAGTTACAATTACACCGCAACTGCCTAAACGCGAATTATTGCATTCAATGCGTGCATATCGATAAAAAACGAACGTCATTGCAGACATTGTACATGCTAATTAATTCATTACTCACAATAGACATATTCGTTTTTGCTGAAAAACCAATATGTTTCTAATACAGCTATTGCGACAACTATGGCGTCTATTGTAAGTAGCCGAGTCATCCTCGCTTCGATAAACATTGACTAGCTCACGCATACATACGAGATAACGATGACGTTAAGGGGACTAGGCAGCCAGATTTGTCGAAAATAAAGTTTTTTGGGGGAACTATTAGCGAGACTTGTTCTTTAACACAATGTTTATTAGGATCATAAACTTAATAAAAAAATTGTTTGTTATAATTTAATCCTGATTTTATAATCCTAATAAACATTGTGTTACGGGACAAGTCTGTTTCAATTCATTTCTTTGTAATAAATTCTCAGAAAAATCTTTAATTTTCGATAAATCTCACTGCCAGTCCCCTTAAGAAAGTTAAAATACACGAAAGTACAAGACTCCTGAAATAGTTGAGCTTGTTTTTTTATCTTTGCGG
Organism: Temnothorax nylanderi; assembly: GCF_030848795.1. Taxonomy (NCBI): domain Eukaryota; kingdom Metazoa; phylum Arthropoda; class Insecta; order Hymenoptera; family Formicidae; genus Temnothorax; species Temnothorax nylanderi. The sequence continues at coordinate 8,490 of NW_027249194.1, read as the reverse complement.
ACGAGCAATCAATCTTGCGTGACACGGACACGACGAGGATTGAGCGATGAGCATCACTGTCAACTACCGACTACGCAATATGTTGCGTATAGGCGAGAGAGGCGAGAGATACGAGATTTCCTTACCTGCAACTTCCTCCTGTAATCGTTCAGCTGTTCCGAGGCGGGATCCCTCATCGGGCCGGCCATCTCGACGGTCGATTTCTTGCAGTTACCGTAAAATCGTCCAGGCGAGGATGCGCAAGGAGGCGCGGAATTGAACACGACGCGATTTACAAGCAAGTCTTCCGGCGTTTTGCGGCTACTGGCCAGTGGCGAGTGTGGCGACGGCGGCGAGCTTTTATCATGTCCGCGCCGGAGTCGGAACGTACTGAACGTAGTGGACGACAATGGCGATGGGTGGGAGCACTGGGAGCGCGCGCGATTCGCGGCAACTTCACGTCGACGGAGGAGCGGGATTGTTTGAAGAAACCGGCCCAAGTCCGAACGCGCCCTCGGCATACCTCGGTACGATTCGTCGCGCGATCGATCCTATATAGGGCGGTATTTACAGTCCGATTTTAAATATAGAGATTTTAACATTCATAGACTATTATTCAAAATTACTTTGGACCCATCGCATAATTTATTAACTTCTAAAAAAGAAATTTTTTATTATCAATATTTCTTGACTTTATTTCTAAAATTTGAATTTTTTTAATAGTAGATATCCTTGCAATATACTGCGTTATGCGTGGGTCAATTTGAACTCGAACAGCTTTGTCGTAAAATCAGTTTTAACATAATAATATCGTCTAAAAAGGGCGACTCTCTCTCTCTCTTCGATCAACTACGATTAATTTATCAAATAATATCTTAATAATTTAGTGATGAGATTAAGTATTTTACAAATAGGTTCGAATCTGTTTGCATATTTTCGAACTCTTTATACTTATCTTGAAAAATAAAAGCAGTTTATAACTTTCAAGTAAACATTAAAAAAAACCAAATGTTCTCGAATCAAATATGTAAAAATTTCATGAGTACTTTACTTATACAAATTTTACGTTCCTTGAAGTCAAAACGTTTGTATAAAGCGACGATTATTTTATTACTTTTTTTTATTACTTTTATTATAATTTAAATAAAGCAAACAGAAAAATATATAGCATTCTAATCACAGGTTAAATAACACAGAATATGCATTTGTGCGCGAGAGATGAATGTAAAACGATGATTAAAAAATGTACCTTAAAATATACTGATTAAATTATCACTGTTCGTCCAGAGTGTTGTTAAAGATAACAAAATTATTTACGAGTCCAAGCACGTCCAAGCACATCCAAGCGGACAGCTTGACAGTTCGCTGAAGTTACTGATAGATTGCATTTTGTTCGGTAAAAATAGAATTCATGTTTCATATCCATAACTTCGTTTATTAATGCCGTTACAACGCCACCTGAGCCAGGTACAATTCCGAGCTCGACATTAAAAGCCAGCTCGCACGATAATGCGCAGCCCTCTTATCGCACGTATCTAAAAATTGCCGTCTAAATCGCGCCGCCTCATTGTGGGAATTTACAAAAATTTCATTTTAGTTCGGATATCAGTTGGCTCGGCTGAGAGCTAAAAAGGACAAAGAGCAAAACATTCCTCTTCTAAGCATAATTCTCGTTGTAAATAATACAAACATCATCTGATCGTCGTTCCACTTCTTTGGTAGCATACCGAGGGTGAGCTAAAGTATGCAAGAATAGAGGATTTTACAGGTATTACGTACTTGTAAAATAACGCTGCTCGTCCGTAAAAGGAAATTAAATAACAGATCTACATAACGACGCTATATATAAACATCTTAATGTTATTTACATCATTGGCGAGTCGCTCCTAATAATCGTGTAAACCGCTACATTTCGCCGAGCACGATCTAACGATGCTTGCTCGGGGGGAGAGAAGAGAAGAATATATATAATAATTATATATATGTATATATATATATATATATTATCATTATGTTCGACACGATGTACGCGAAGAAAATCGATTAGGTCTGGAAAATAATATACTCTCCGACGGAAAATTAATATTACATTACGCCTAGGAATCTGCCTGAGTTTGCACGCACCTTACTGTACGCATCCTCTGCGTACTGCGTGTATAACATAACGGCGACTGAGAAATATTATTGCGACAGGTACATAACGCGAAGTACTTTGAACAAATGTTTTTTTTTTATTGTAGCAATGTGGCAACGGCAGCTTCGAAACTCATCCCGTCCCGCGTTGTAATGTCGTCGTCGCATTATCACAATGGTTAGTTGAAATAACGCTACCACCCCGCCATTCGTAAAACGTGATATTGTAAAAATGAACACTCGTCGTGAGAAACCCTCCGGCACATGTCACTTAAACAATTTGATCCTACGTACGCAGGCTTAAGTTAAGGAATGCGCGGGCTCAACAAGAAAGCGAGAGATGATTAAACATCGGAGTTAAAAATGATTTCAATGATTTGCGTCGATAAAATTAATAAACCCTGCGAAAATTTCTGCCCGCATGCATGCAAGAAACGTCACACGATAAATATACCTCTGCTATGGAAGAATATCGCGCGATAACTGATTCATGATTCAGAAAAACTTATGATTTGATACCATCGTCTCTGCTCTGTTAATATGAAAAATCGTGATCATTACTTTGGGAATTATTAACTCTGCTACAATTGTTATATTAGTATATCTAAGTGTAGGTAGCACACATTAGTTCGCAGCGACGAGGATCGCTCGCTCGAGTATCAATGATTCACTATCCATAATCCGATAATCCATGATCCGGTTATCCATCGACGACATATGTAATGCCATGTTGCAAGTTGAACCATCCAGCAAGTCACGCTTGTCCATCCCGTCCATAGGCTAGCCATTGATTGGCATCGGTAAGGGACATTGCACTTGCCACACAATCAGATGACTCTGTTCACCGTGTTCTTCGTTGCTGACCGTGGTATTCGATCGGTCCATGGTTTCATCCGTATCCTCTCCATCACCTGAAAGGTAGTTAAAATGTAAGTGTTATTGACAGCGAATGGATATCCCCAAATGAGAGAAAACAGGCACAAGTCGCGTTTTCTACAAGATAATGCATGATAGATGGGAAAGCCCAACCCCCAGAGAATAAGATATATGATATACTATCGCTTTTAAAAAATCAGAATATTAAATTTTTTCATATACTTGTTTTTAAACTTTGATGTTTGCACATGTGCGATAAATACGCAAGCAATCTGTAGAAATTCGAGACACCCCACAGTCATATGTATATATTGTATGTATATTCAATATGCAAAGATTATAGGAATGATGTTGTTAGTCGAACTTTGTTCTACCGTGCAACAGTGGGAAATATTGTTTTGTTAGTAAAGGATGCACCGATTAATAGTGACATTCGTCAGGACAGAGAAATGCTCATTCAAATTGAGACATAGAAATCAATCACGCTTCTTGCTTCTCTCTGGGGGCATACCTGACCATCTGCCACACAATTAGGTGTGTTGCCACATCACTCTCGTCTTCAGCTTCATCTGCTAAAATTGCAATAACTCGTTAAACTCAAATTTAAGTAACAACTCATAAATCTTTACTAATTTTCGTATAACAAAAGATAATAATGATAAAAATTCACTTCATCTCTTATAACGGTACATTTTTTCAGAGTTCATTTAGAATTTGTAATTAAGATGGCATACCTTGCAAACCATTACAAAAATTTGCTTACCAACTCTGAAATCGATGTAACCCTCACCGCCCGAGAGAACGAGCATCGCAGGTTGCGTTCCATCCGTCACCGCGCTCTGACCACCATGACCTAGAAACGATTTGATTTAAAGTTATCAATCTTTTAAAAAAACTCACTTGAGAAAAAATAATAATTGGCATATAGATGATATTGATCGTTTTGAAACTCACCAGGTACAGCGACGAACATCTTCACGGCGTCTCTGTGGCCATGAAAACTAAGCTGCGCATGGGCCATGCTGCAGTAAGGTATGAAACTTCCCGGTGTGACGCCTCGTTCCGACGCGAAGACCCTGACACCGACTCCCGGGGCATCGCTCTTGTTGTTACTTGACTGCACTCTGGATACCGCCATTGAACCACCCGCACCTGCAGCACCACGGTGTTACAAAATTAGCGAGTGCCAATGAATGAAAATATTGTGCTGTTTCTTTACTTACTCTCCGACAACGGCACTGAGATTATTACTCCGTTACCAGTGCCAATCCACAGCCTATTCGAGGAAATGAGCAGAGCGGTAATGCGCACGAAGGAGAATCCAAGTTTTCCTGTGCCGAGCATCTTGCTGACGTACGGCTCTATGTCGACGTCTTGGAGATGCTGGTACGTGTGAGCGTGATAGAGTCTTAACGTCGAATCGAGCCTGATGCTGACCCACACACCGTCACCCAACCACGCCAATTGCCGCACTTGAGATTCTCTGCGAGGATGCGCGTCCACTGTGCACTGTAAAATAGAAATTTTAGTTTTATTAACTTGTTAAGTTTAATTTTCATGCTTTTTGTCGTATTAAAATGTCATATCCTTTTAAGAATTATCTCCTTGTCAATTCTGTACCTCAAGCGTCACCGAAATAGGATCGATCACGTGAATCTTGTTTCTGTATCCACACCATACTGTTTTTCCGCTAACCGCGGTCATGCATCTAATGGAATGTTGAGGGCTACCGAGGGTGATCACGTGGTATTGAGACAAATCCCATTGCCCGTCCGCGCCTCTTCGGAATATCGTTACAGTTCCATCTGCTAAAGCGACCAGAACTCGGCCCTGCACGTGTCTAATGAGAAGAGAGGTTTCTATTAATCTCTCGTCAGCACAAATCTTCCAATTATGACTACAGCATCAAATTCTTGTTTAAGTTTCCTCTTACTTAAGTTTCCTTTTTTGTATGCTACGGTCCTTACTACTCAAAAGAGCTACGTACACAATAGCTAACGCTGCATCCCTCAGCTTCACGGAGTGCAGGCACATCGACCATTTAGCAACGGCCGAATGAACAAACACCGCGCCGTTTTGAGCTCCGAGCCACATGGTCGGTTGTATGGACGACATCTTCTCGATGGGTGTCTCTTCAACGATCTCCTCCTTCGCCTCCTCGTTCGCGGCATTTTTGTCGTTCGATCGCGAAGGATGCGCCTCGGCATTGCACCGTACGAAATTTACCTTTCCCAAGTTTGCGGTCTCGCTGTCTATACTTTCCAGACTTTGCGGCTCGTTCGTGGAGTTTTGATCCTCGGCAGACTTTTCGGTATTTTCGTTGGCCTGATCCTCTGACTGATTGTCAGATTCGCCTTTATTTTTATCGACAGCGGTTTCGGCGTCCTGATGATTCCTCTGGCCGTTCTGCTCGTCGTTCTCGTTCGCATTCGTGACATCCTCGCAGGCACCGTTGTTGTTCTCGCTGTCATTCGCCGTGCCGTTCGCCGAATTGCGGATTGAATTCTCGTTCGAGGATTGCGTGTAATCGCTTTCTTTGGCACCAGGCACGCTCGCGATGCAGAGCAGATGTCCCTGACAAACGTTGAACACCTCCAGAACGTCCGCCGGATTGTTCGCGTCTATCACCGTAACCTTGGACATCTTCTGCGTCGAGGTGCAGATCCAGACGAGCGAGCTGAGCTGTTGCTCCCACCGTTCCGCCTCGAGCCGTCGGTTCTCGTTCTCCTGAAGCTCCTTGTCCAGGTGCTCAACAGCATCTTCAGCCTCCACCTTCGTGTTGCTCGTTTCCTGGGCCTCGGCCGCGTAGAACACGCTTCCGCCGACCATGCATCCGCCGTCACGCGTTTTACCACTGCTTAGATTTACACCGGCGCCGCACCAAATCTAACAAAATCAACAGTGGATTCTCGCTTATCGATCTTTTTTCATCAAGAAACGGGATAATATAACACGTACCTTCATGCCTGGCTCGGTTTCTTGCAGCGGTCGACAATATACCGGAACTGGGACGGGAGGTTGTCTAACGGGAGCGCTTGGCTTCCCCGGTAAACTCCATCCATAAGCTTGCAGACGACCGTCCTCCTTTTTAACGTGCGCCCGCACCTGACGATATTGTTCTCTTCGCTCGCTCGCGCGTCTCGCTACGAGCTTCTCGGACGATCTGCAAAGACGACACGAATGATTACGTTAATTATCGTACGCTCACAGAGTCTCGCGCGAGAAGGGAAAAAATCGTTGCAACTTTTCCGAGTTAGCAAATAGTAAACTGTGACTGTTGACTGTCCATCCGACCATCCATTTCACCATACACATCTTCCGATCATTTTGGTTCCATCTCCACCGATTCTCACAGCCGACAATAGTCTCATTCTTGTAAATTTACTGACATATAGGATACGTATGTTAGATACGGATATATCTATGGGCTCTCTATCGTACTTCGAAAGTTAGAAGTAGAGCGGAACAGATTTACCTGCTGACCAATAAGCACCCCACCCGAAGCCAGAAAAACCAGGTATCTCTTGACAACGCCACGAGGGAGAGGCAAGGACGAAACCCGAACAACAAAAAGACCAAAAGCGCAGTAACAAGAGTGAAATAAAGGCAAAGTTTATAACGTAATCAAAACTTCATTTATTTCTTTCGATCAATAATGATCGCATGTTATTATTTTTCCAGAAATTGTACAAATTCGTATTTACAAAATTATGTATTTCTTTCTTTTTTTTTTGTTCAAACATATTACTATGAAAAATTGATCTATCTATCTAGTAGCTTAATTAGTGCAACTCTTGCACTTTTATGAGCAACAAATTTTATATATATATCATCGTAATATACAAACCATGCTAAAACTTGACAATAAAACTTGATCAACGAGTAATTTGGTAAAGAAATATAAAAATAGAATTAAATATACAGTAATCAAAACAGAACATAGGAAGAATAATCTTGATGCGTCACAAAACGCTACATTGTTCTCACTTTGATCGATGATATGCCCGGATCCAATAAAATTTTCGTCTCTAGATACTCATCGAAAGCCAAAAAGATTACAGAATGTAGCAAAAACTGGTTAATACATGTACATCAATGCGCGCAAACTTGCCAGTAAAACAGGCTAAAATTATTCAAAAAGACTCACGCCTTTTTAGCGCAATTGAGACTAATATCGTGAATCGCGACAAAAGATTATGGATCCCAACTGACCAAAGAGGATTCTAATCTGCAAAGATGAGCAATTCAGAAAGTCATACTAAATTCCTTTTTCATTATTCAGCCCCACATGATTATAAAATAATATTACCTTTTGTATGTTCGTCACTATTTTGACAATAAAGAGTACCAAGGTTACGCGTTGAATTGTAGCCTGTGTATAACATTACATATTCGCGAGAGATATTTTCCTTGGAAAAGAAAACGAACTCAAGATCGTTAAATGATGATCAGATCAGGAAAAAAAGAAGTATAAAATGATAAAAGAAAATGAAAGTAACATCTAACTAATATATTAAAATTAGGCAGGTTTCGATGTGTCAAGTCGACGTAACATATCTACGTGCATGTAGTAAAATTTGATTGATTTCTCACATGGTGTCTCCTTGGTCGAGAAAGTCTTGGCGACTTTTCAACGTACGTCTACGCATGGCATCCAGGGGCGGTGCTGGAACGACCTGATTCGCCGGTGCACTGTACCGTACATGCGGCAACGTGTGCCCGGAACGCACTAACGTCCCTCGATCGGCCGGGCCTGTGAAGAGATTGCTAAAACTGAAACGAAAAGGACAGATTAATTTTCTTTTAGTCTAGCTCCTTCCTCGTTTTCGTTCATTGGATCGATAGACACATACAACTTCCACACTGAACCCTTTCCACCCGAGATGCTGGAAGGATCGGTCTTGCTAGCTCTTATCATCTCCGTCCACCTGACAGCCTCTTGGAGCTCCATAAATCGTTCCTTATATTGATTTCGTTCCATGAGCACTCTTGCCATCTCCACGCGTGTAAATCGCTTCCTCTGAGAGAGAGGCACATCCTCCTCGTCGTCGCTCTTCGTCGCTTTAGCTGCCGCTTCTGCTTCTTCCTTGACCTTCTTCAGTTCTTCCTCGAGGGCGACAATTCGTTGCCGCAATCGTTCACGCGCCTGCTGTAAACCTCGAACCTCCTCTCGTAATATTTCTTGCTCACTGGAATGTTAAAGTTTCTAATAATATCTAGAAATTATATTAATGTTGCAATTAAAAGGATTTAATAATGACATACCTCGTCAATTCATCCACTTTGACAATTAGATCATCCTTGACAACGTTAAGCGCGTTCCTACAAGAAAATATTTAATGTTAGACTATTGAAATACACACTAAAGATATGTTACTTTATTAATAAAATGAAAAACTTACTTTGTTGCTAGCAATTCATTGTTTTCCATAATAAGATTTTCTACTTCTTTTCCCATGCCTGTAAAAAAAAACAGATAAATATATAATAACATAACAAAAC